>NC_056733.1:1359836794-1359962955 GCF_019279795.1 Protopterus annectens | reverse complement strand
TCCATTGTCTACTTTGTAATTTGGGTTAACTGTTTTCACCAATTTTTTTGCAGTACTCTGTTTATATGATTGTCAGTATCTGAACAGCTATATGACATGGCATATAGAACTGTTATAGTACACAATTAAAGGATTCCCATTTCTGCAAACCTGTGTGTGGTGCCTTTCCTATGACCTTTCTATGGGTATATGTTGCAGGCAATGATTGACATTTGTATGGGTGGCCCATACAGTGTCCAGTTGTTCAGGTGTTAACTGTAGGCATAATGGTTGTTCCATATTGTGTGCACCTTCTACATATGTATCTTACTGTACATATATCTGCATGAGTATGCATAGTCACATGTATATATATATATATATATATATATATATATATATATATATATATATATATATATATATATATATATATATATATATATATATATATATAGATGTATCTGCATATCTGTGTCTGTGTATCTGTATCCTGGGGATGTTGATGGCTTCCACATACTACATGTCCTATGGGAGGCAGACTGTACTTGGTAGTATATTGCAGGGCGCACATGTTTGGCTGTGGGGGGATGAGTATTCGTACAAGACATATAGTGTGTAGGGCCTCTCAACCCCATTAATAGTGCATGTGAACATATGTGTATTTGTTAATCTGCCATTGTGATCTACAGATGTATGGCCATATCTATCTATATCTATATATATATATATATATATATATATATATATATATATATATATATATATATATATGCTAACATATATATAACTATGTCTGTATATACCTACATAGATATATATCTGCATACACATATGTAAAGTGCTGTGTATATGTAGACATATAGGTGTAGACACATATATGTGTCGATTTAGACATATGCATGTATATATGTGCATATATATATATATATATATATATATATATATATATATATATATATATATATATATATATATATCTACATATCTAGATATGTTGTATCTGTTTAGATATTAATATATTTACACACGCATACATCTAGATGTTGGTATACGTTCTCTGTACTGTTGCATGACTGGACTGGATTATATACTTCTGAAAACATCAAATCTCTTTGTATCTGTCATGGCTCAGTGGTAAATCATTTTGTCTATGGTGTGCAGGGTTCTTGGTCTGAGCCTTGCAAGAGCAGTTTATTTTGCTGCTGGGCAAAATACGGCTCATTGGATACACAGTGTTTAAGGCACTTTAAAGCAGTTGTAAGCAGGTTTGCATGGGTTTGCACGGAGCTAAACAATGTCTACACAGGTTAAGCAATTCAGCAGCTGAGTATAAGAAACTGCAACCAGACTGTAGCAGTGCTTACCTCTGTGCAAACCCATGCAAACTCGTGTACAGTTGCTTTAAAGTGCCTTAATCACTCTGTATCCATCGGCCCTTGCTCTGCCTAGCAACAAAATAAACAACCTCTGCTAGGCTCGAACCCAGGACCATGCACACCATAGCCAAAATGATTTATTTCTATGCCATCTCAGATATATATATATAGCCTTGCTGTATTCACAAACATATCATCCATCCCAGTCATTCAACAGTACAGAAAATGTATTCCAACATGTAGATGTATGTGTGTGTGAAAATATATTAATGTCTAAACAGATACAACATATTGATATATGTATGTAAATATATATATATATATATATATATATATACACACACATATATGTAAGCAGATATTTATATCTATATAGGTATATACGGACATACATCTGTAGATAAAGTGGGAACATAGCAGAAACATATATGTCTACATGCACCATTAATGGGGTTGACAGGCACAAACAACATACGTCATGCAGGAATAGGTATTCCCCTCCACAGCCAAACACGTCTGCCCTGCAATACACTACCAACTGTTGCAGATCCCATAACTAAGACCTTACATGGCAAGGGCACACGATGGCAACAGTACTCCATCCCACCTGTATGATGTCAGGCTGGTATCAATAACATATCATACAGTACAGTCAGGCTCATAATGACTGCCATTTTGCAGTCATCAGTTACCATTTTTAGCCAGAGTCCCATACTGTTGGCCTGTACTTCAGAGATGTAGATGCCAAACAACAGTGGTCCCAGGACTGAACACCTACAGTTTGTGTTCTGTCAGTAAGCCATGTGGCAAACCATTGAGTGGCATAGGGATGTATGACTGGTTAGTATGTTAATCTATGTTTCCAGACTGGGGATGGTGTTGAAAGGCTTGGCAAGGTCCACATAGGCTTTGTGGACTGCCTTACCCTCTTCAACAGCTATGCAGACTGAGTCAAAGCAGTCAATCATTTTCAGGAGACAAGACTGGCCCTCCATGAGCCCAATCTGTGTGGGGTCCAGTGTTTGATGGCTGCCAATGTCTGCATTCAAAACATCCCAGATAATGCATTCCATGGCCACGCAGATCAGGCTCATCAGACTGATGTGAAGGTAGTTCCAGGGATCACAGGTGGATCTCCCCTTGTGGAGTGGGATAACTGCAGCTGTGCGCCACTCAGTGGGCACCAGGCTTGACGCGAGGCTATGATTACACATAATAGTTAGGTGAGTTGCCATTTCATTTTGTAGTTCATGTAGTACACAACCCAGGATGTCATCTGGTCCCATGGATGCTGTATTCATAGCTGTGGATAGTGCTGTTTCTGCCTGTTTGGCCTTAATTACTGGGCAATGGAAATCTTTTTGTATTGACATGGGCCCTTTTGGGGGTGAGAGGGGGTGAATTTGGCACTAAATCAATCTGCCAGGATATTGGCAGATTCCATTGGAGCAGTCTATGTAATACCATTCTACTGTAGCTCAGAGCACTTCTGAGCATTGCCAGTTAGATTCTGGACATAACTATAGGATGATGTGTGGTTGTCTATGGAATCTGTGACAATTTTAGCTACATAACCAGCTTTGGAGGATTCCATGAGGGATCTCAACATCTTACCGGGGCTGGTAAGGGAGTTGTTTGCATCTTTGGATTATCCTTTTTTTCTTCAACAGTTTCTACCTTCTGTTGTATACTCTATTAATGGCAGGAGACCACCAGACTGGCTTGCTTATTTGGGAGGTGAGCATCGTGGTTCTATGTGGGATGTCAGGAATCATGCACAAGTGGATGTGCTCTTACAGTGCCTTAGTGCAGGATTCATCAGTTGAACTGTCAGCTCCTGTTTCCATGGGTGTCACAAACATTAATTCTGCCTTGAGTAGCATGAAGTTGGCTTTGGAGAGGTCTTTTACGGACAACTGCATATACATTCCTCTCACATGTTCAGTTTGATTAGCCTATGTTGGGATTACTTTGGTGAAACCACAGTCACATGTACTATTGTGATGGCTTAGTTACTGTAACTATAGTGTAGAGAGTCCTGGGTTCATGACCTGCAAAGATAGGTTATTTTTGTTCTGGCTAGAACATCTGTTAATGCATACAGACTAATTAGGGAAATTTAGGTTAGTCACACTCAATACAATTCAAATGCCCTACTTTGGCAATCCTGCTGATGTCAATTACTGTTAAGTACACCTTTGGGGAAGGAGTACTCCAGCAATCTCTGTGGTGTGTGCTATAACAGCATTATGCTGTAGTGTGATATAGAGCCTGGTAGGGATTCTATTCTCACACATGGGAGTTGTGGATGCTTTCGTGTCTGTTCCTATGCCTGTGTAAAGAGCAATGCATGTTTGGCTTGTCACACTCACTACAATTAATTTGCCCTACTTTGGCAATCCTGCTGATGTCACTCACTGTGAAATAAACCTTTGGGGAACAAGTACTCCAGTAATCTCCATAGCACATTCTGTAATTTCACAGTGTTGTAGTGTAATAACTAATTAGGTAGGGGTTCTAGTGACAAGTGTATGTGTCAAAGTTTGTGTCCTGTGTAGAGGTGGTTGTGAGTGTGTAACAACTGGACTCAATATTGAGTGGGTTTTTAAAATTTCTTATATGGTGCCCCTAGCATAAATCAAAATATCCACCGTGCAGGGATAACAGATGTGATATCGGTACATAGTCAGTCAGAGGTTCAATACCCTGGACTGGTAGGTGTGTGACACAAACATGCTTCCCTTTTACTCTCCCAACCCACCCTGACTTATCTTTGCCTTTGTCTGCCTCTCTCACCCCCTGGATGTGAAGACTTACACCTGCTTTGCTTAGACAGCGGCATGTGTATTGTCAGTGATGCTCATGATCAGCTGATGGCCTCTGCATGGATTACAGCCCTCTTCTAGCTGATTGCATGTTGAACAGCTGTGGTAACATTTCCATAGCCAATTGCATGGAAACTCTCCATTATCTAGGAACATCATATTGGTGTTGGGCCTTTTCATTCACTGTGAGCAGGAACTAGTTCTGTTGTTTGGCAAACAGCATAAAAGATGGATTGGGGACTTACCTCTGACAACATACACTGTGGAAACAGGCCAACACACAGGAAGGGGATGTGCCTGTCCTGACTACCGACTGCAAGTGCTGCTATACTGCAGTTGGGGTAATACTGGTTTAGCAGGGTGTGTGTGGATATGGCTGTCTTACATGTTTTAATACTTGTCATGTCAGTGCTATGTTTATGAGGAATTTCCATCTGTAGGGTCATCTGCAGACTGGACAGTGTGTGGTGCCTTGTGTTCCTTGTGTTACCCACAGGGAACTGCAGAAGGTAGTGTGAGGATTGCAGTCAGTAGATGGTGACAGCCGGGAGAGTTACTGACGTCATATCCCTCATAGGACATATGTTGCATCAAACCCTGTTACGACAGGAAATGTATGAGGTTATTACAGAGATATGTCAATATTGGCCCTGTGTTTGAGCCTCCAGCCATAACTCTGTCAACCTATGTACATATGTCATTCAGTAGGGTATGCATATGTTCTGTACACCATATTCATTGACAGCATATCTGATAACAAGCCAGTGAGATATCAGACTGCTACACATGTAATGTATAGTAGGGATTATATTTCAGGACATAGCTTGGGCATTCTGTGGTTGTGTGTACTGAGTACTGAGGTATGTGTAAGTCTGGTAATTGTCGACAATGTGTGTATAGTGCATATGTACCTTGGCCTATGTAGAGACTGTGGTAGATGTAATTGTTCTTGGTCCTGTTCTATCTGATGTTATATGCTGCTCCACTGTATGTCACCCTATCAGGTTACATGTTCGTAGGGGTGAACACACACGTCCCAAACCACAGACAGCCATCTGACCACACTGTGTAGTGGCCTAGTATTTGTAGGGTTGTTGTGTGAGTGGCTCTTATGAGGATGGTGTACATCAGATAGTCCATATATTGTAATAGTACGATAGCTTACCATATGTCACTGTGGCTGTGTTCACATTGGTTGTGGTTATTCACTTTCACACAGGTGTCTGTTACTCTGTGATGTGACATGCCTGTGGAGCCTGCTGTCTATGCGGGTACATGTGTATTCCCACATAGGAGATGTAGCCCAGTGCTGAGTCAGTCTGCCTGTAGCCTGCACTGTGCTTTGTTACATGCCTTGCAGCTTACTGTACTTATCCAGTGAGATGTCATGTCCATATACTTGTCAGATGTACTGCTGCTGGGCCACCATAACAGTCATGTATGTCAGACAAAGCAGTGAGATGCTGTTCAGATGTATGTCACTAACTAGTGGATAGTACGTGGCCATGGCACCTCTGAACCAGCAGTTATTATGTGTCAGGACAGACAGGGGTATATGAATGCATAACCTATGTGGGCAAATGTATACCAGTATGTACATGTTATACCCATCTACATGGCTGTTAACATCCACAGTGACAGGCCTGGTCCACGTGTCTTGCATGAAGGGGTTCTTTGTATACCCCAGGACTGACCAGAGTGTGTCAGACTGTCCACATATATTGGCCATATTGCAGCTGTAGTCCACAATGGTGTTACTGTGCTAGCAGTGGTACTGTACTATGATGACCTTAGGATGTCTGTAAGTAGCCAATGGCGCACATGTTAACAGCAGATGTGGCCTCCCACACACACCATTTCTGTGAAGACAGTCCCTATTACAGTAGCAATAGACTACAAATATACCTGCACTACATAAGTGACATCCCCTTGCACTGCGAGGTTGGGACTGTTGGGGCTGAGATAGGGCTCCACTCCATGTTCAGGACATATGGTGAACATATATGTATATATAAGTATACATATATCCATATAGATATATACACATATACATATCTTGCTTACTGTATGACAACAGTTTTACACATATGTGTCTGTGTTCCAGCCTCTGTCCTCCACCTACATACCAGGCTTTGCACATATGACATGCTGTCAGGGGTTGTTATGTAGTGGGCTCTTTGTATGTCATGCTGTCATTCCTGCCATCACTCCACTGCTGTTGTGTCCCCCACACATACTGGGGGGTTGGGGCCATATATGTGTGTCTTTCACCTACACAATACATGCGTGCCCTGATGCACTCCAGAGGCCAGTGTATGTAACAGTTGTATATGGCCCAGTATTAGTCAGTGTAGGGGGGTACACCATGACTAACCCAGGCTGTTACAACATGTGTGAGTATCTGTGATAAGCTGCTTTAAAGTATATGGATGTACTTTGCCATACAATACACCTTGAGTAAATGCAGGCCTACTGCCTCCTGCCATAAGAGATGTTCTGTTTGTCATTGTGATTGTGCTGGTGTCAGGTATGCCTTGCTATGTAACAGATATATCCCATTGTGTCAACTGGGGTCTGTACCCCCTGGGGGTTGTGTACAGAGTGTAGATAGAGGCTGTTGACCCATACATCTGCATTACGTACTGTTGATTGTCTGGTATGCTGTGGCCCAGTCTGTCATTACTATTGTGCTACTTGAAGGCCTTAGCCTGGACAGCAGCATATGTCAACCTTTCCAGACTACTGCCTTAGTATAACTGATTCACAGTTGCATTACACTGTTCATGTGGCTGTCAGTGTCTAAACCGTTATATGACATAGCATGTACAACTGTCATAGTACACAAATAAAGCTTTCACATTCATTTATGCACACCTGTGTGTGGTGTTATACCCTTTGATATCTCTGTGGTTATATGTTGCAGGCTATGAATGTCATCCGTATGGGTGGCCCATACAGTCTCCATTTGGTAAGGTGGTGACTGTAGGAATACTGGCTGCTCCGTATTGTGTGCACATACTACATATGTATCATACTGTACATATCTATGTGTGTGTATGTGTAGTTACATATATATATATATATACCTGTATCTGCATATATGGGTCTGTGTATATGTATCCTAGAGATGGCCATGTCATGTCTGGACCTGGTTATGGGATCTGCAACACTTAGTACTGTATTACAAGGGGGTCGTGCTTGGCTTGGGGAGTATACCTATTCGTGCCAGACGTATATTGTGTGGGGCCTCTCAACCCCATCAATATTGAATGAGGACATATATGTTTTTATTTCCCCATTGCTATCTACAGATGTATGTCTGTATATACACATATATATATATATATATATATATATATATATATATATATATATATATATATATATATACTGACATATATATAACCTGCCGTATATATTTAGACATATAGATGTAGACATATTTATCTACAGATGTAGGCATTTGCATGTTTATATCTTTATATATATATATATATATATATATATATATATATATATATATATATATATATATATATATATACACACACACACACACACACACACACACATATATCAATATGCTGTACCTGTTTAGACATTAATATATTTACTCACACACATACATCTACATGTTGGAATACATTCTCTGTACTGGTGAATGACTGGGATGGATGATATGTTTGTGAATACATGAAGGATAGATATATCTGAGATGGCTTAGTGGAAAATTAATTTGGCTATGGTGTGTATGGTCCTGGGTTTAATCCTACCAGAGGCTGTTTATTCTCTTGCTAGGCAGAACAAGGGCCATTGGATACAGTGTGATTAAGGCAGTTGAAAGCAGGTTAGCACGGGTTTTCTCAACGGTAAGCACTGCTAAGTTACTGTTACTGTTTCTTATACTCAGTTAGCTCCTGAATTGCTTAACCTGTGTAGGCATTGCTTGCACCCGCACAAACAGGCTTAATCCCACTTACGGCTGCTTAAAAGTGCTTACTCCCTCTTAGCCCAGAGCTAATTCCTTTAAAAGAAAAGAAAAAGGGGTTGATAGGAAAGTGGTGAAGAAAGGGGCACAATGAGGGAAGGACAGCAGGGAAAATAGCTAGGGATGTGCAGGAAGGGTGTAAGGAAGGTACATAGCTGCCCATTTCTTCTACAGCAACAGCTGTACATATTCACTGTATTTGGAGGTAGATTTGGACACTCAAACCCTGGGAGAGGGGTGAGGACAACAATAATTCATTGTCATGCCAATTAGACCAGATTACATGTGCCCAGTGGACACATGAGTGAAATGGACAGCTATGTATGGGGCGAGATTTTTTTGTGGGAACAGATTGCCCCTTTTTTTTCAGGTGGGAGTGGGATGTCGGGAAGGGCTGGTAGGTATATTTGGGGAAGTAGTTTGGGTAGGTTAACAGAAAAGACACACGAGACGCATACAGGGGTGGTATATGACACACATGGGGGGTAAACACCTTGATGGGGTGGGGTGTTGGGATATTGGAAGCCTACAGGCCCCCTAGTGGTAACAGTGGGACTGAGGTCCCCAACCATGGGCAGTCACCACTGCACATTCACAGCCCCAAAGGTGGCTGTGCTGGGGGCTGAGCCACAGATCCAGGCTGACTCTCTAATTGTGACATGCGGCCCTCAAGCTGGCATAGAGGATCACCGACCTGGTTGATCACTCTATGCACCACAAACCCGACCTGGCCATGGGTGACAGGTGCCTGTCCATGCCCACTCGTGGGGGGGCGAGCCCCATCCTCTGAGGCGGTTCCACCTGGAGGTGATGCAGGACCAATGGACGGGGAGGTGTGGGATTGGGCCCCAGAAATGCTGGTGTCCGGTGCCTCGGCCAGCTGAGGTGGGACAGGTTGGTCCGCAGGGACCGGCCTTCCCAAGCATGCTATGGTGTTTAGATTTCAACATCATATATGGGTTAGTTATAGTCAACACATTCCAGGGTTAGGAATAACAGCATGCATAGATATTCCCATTAACCCAGATACCAGGTACGGAACAGTTGCATAGCAAACAGAACACATGCATATATGGGACCACAGTGGTAATACGAACAGCATGCAGATACGTTGATGGCACCGTGTCAACAATGTTGGAATAATTCAATATGGAACATGCATGGGAACCATTAGAATATTTATCAAATGATTGGCCATTATCAGAGTCAGTACATACCAGTTGGGGTGGGTATGTTGATTATTGTTGGAGACAAGGTGGGGGGATAGAAAGCGGTTAGTTAACAAGTAGTATATTCCTGTACTCCACATTACTTTCCTAGTCAGTGCTGTTATCTGTACCTTACAAGTGTTACTACACTACCCTATAAACCTATATTGGAGACTGATATGGCTGCCAACATCATTACACATGAACCATTTTTACCTGCAGTTTAGACCTCTTACCTGGTTTATCTGTGGAGGGAATGTTTGTTAACACTGACTAACTATTTGTACACATATGGTGGGATTCCGGGTTGATGTTTTGCACTATCCTATCCAACTCTTTCTGCACAGACTCTGGCCTTGTGTTGGCCACATGCTGGTATGCCTGGACATATCTAGACTATTGTCGTCTTCCACCTTTAGTGACCTGACACACCCATGTACTTGTCTTCCTACACAGTTATATTATGAAGCACAGTGGGGGAGACAGTGATCACTGATACTTTATTATTCAGAGAAACTGCAACACTCACAATCCCCTACAATACCAGGGTGGATGGTACCAGTACAGGTTATATTGGTCTGTATTTCACAGCACAGTGTTCGTATCCAATGCACCTGTGGGAGCAATGCTTGTTAGCACTACCTGACTGTTGCCACACAAGGTTCCAGATTACACATTAGTATTATGCACATACATCTCACTCTGTTACTGTACACACTCTGACCACAGCTTAACAGGTTGGGGTGTAAATGGGACATATGTGGCTTCTTAGTCACATAAGGTATTGGGGAGTTGCTAGTGTGCCAGGTTTTTTTGTCATAGATGTGTGTCAATCAGTTGTATTTCCTGTTTGCTGCCTATACGTCTGGGATCATCCCACAGATTTTCCAGGGGGACATGTTGATAGGCATTAGATATGGACCCCTTTAATAGACAGTCTAGACATATCTGTACAGTCATGGTGTATAATTCTGTATACAGATTACTACCACTGGCAGGATTCAAACCGTGGCTGTGTGTGCTAATAAGATAACAGTTCACATGTCAGTTGCATGTGATATTCGGGTTTTGATGTCTGCATTTCCCCTGTTTATTATGTGTCTCTCAGTTGTACTAAATTACCTCTGGGGATTACACATGTCATATACAGGCATTCCTACACATTCACATTATGGTGCATGGTGTCGGTAACTGTGCTTAATACTACAGTAGTATTACATGATTGCAAATCTACATTACCATATGATACCAGAATATACACATACAGTCCAGCTGTTAAATCTGTTTTGTTTTATCAGGGTATTACACTTTTATTGCCATACTAACAATAATAGACTCTTCCTGCCATATTCTCTAGTGTATGCAGTACTTGCCTTGAACAATACAGGTTTTATACTAGCAATTACTTTACTACTACTTTTATTTTTATTTCCTAAAATAGTAAAAGCATGAGTATTACTGACCTGCCTTGCATTGCAACCATGCCAGGTGGCAGATGTGGGCCTCCTGGTTCGCCGCCCGCTCCATTGCAGCTGTGGGGTACATAAGAGAAATATTTAGCCACACCTATCCATGATATAGCTGAGCTGGCCATTATTAAACAGGTAGTGGACTGATACTTACACATAGCTGGGACATCCCCTGATGTGCTAGCCTCTTGGAGTCACTCCTCCAAGAGGTCCCTCTTCTGCCGCTTCAGGTCGGCATAGTGGTGCCTGATCTGCTCACCAGTTCGGGATATGCCAGTGGCACTGGTGAGGTCGTGGGCGAGAGGGTTCCAGGCCTCCACTGTATTTTGGGAGCCCTGATACTGGTCCTGCAGCAGTCTCTGTGCATGTTCTTTAACTAGGAGTCCAGCCATGACCTTGGACTCCTGGATGCACCCGCGCTGCACCCGGAAGTGCACTTCTTCTCCCCTTACTGCCATAGCATCTGCAAGGGGAAGCTACAACCAGTTATGAGCTGTATTCCCACCTCTTGGGTTTAAGTAGTGCTGATTTCCCACACTTTTCCATGATTGGCCAGTTTTGAAAAGGCTAAGCTATGGGCAAACCTGCTTACCTAAGGATGGCATTGTTTAAAGAGGTATACCACTGGGCAGATTGAATTGGCTTCCCTACACATTGCTTACACTTATTAAGTTGAGCTGTGCTGTGGTTGGCATTGCTTAATAGTTAATTAGCACTATATTTGCCTTTTGGCAGTGATTTATTATTCATTACAGGTTATATATGTGTCTGGTATCTGTGATTCATGTGTACATACACTGTATGGGGACCTGGGGACTTCTACACTTTATTACAATAACACCTCATATCTATGCTTACTGCAGTACTCCAGTTCACATATTTATGTTCTGTCGCAGGTTATACAACATCCCACTGTACATAGATTCAGTTCACATGTTTGATTTGATTTGCCTGTGGTGTGGATTCATTTGCTGATACCTCATTTATATGTACTGCTATGATGGCTTAGTGGTTAACTACTGTGACTGTGGAGTACAGTGTCCTGAGTTTGAGCCTGGCAAAAGCTACTTATTTTGTTGCTGGGCAGAACACGGGCCATTGGGTACAGAGTGATTAAGGCACTTTAAAGCAGTTCTAAGTGGGTGTGCGTGGGTTTGCATGGAGCTAAGCAATGCTAACCTCCGGTTACAGTTTCTTACATTCAGTTAGCTTCTACTTTGCTTAATCTGTGTAGGCAATGCTTACCTCCATGCAAACACACTTAAACACGCTTACTACTGCTTACATATGTTTACTACTTCTTATTTATGCTTAAACCTGCTTACTAGTGCCTTATTCATTATGACACTGACATTTCACATGTGCATTTAAGGCAGTATTCTGGCTCACATTTAAATGTTATTTAGTAGGTTATACTGCAAAAAAAGTCAAAAAATGTTCATATACTGATTTTACATAGAAAATGCAATGTGCTACATTGGGACTCAAACTGGAAATGCCTGCTCGTAAGGTGGATATTCTGACCACTATACTATTGCTGTTTCGCTTCATATGTTTTCTTTGTTATCCTCTTCAGCCTTTTAAACTGCTTTAACCGTAGCTAAGCGATGGGCAAACCCGTGCACCTATGGTTAGCTGTACTCGGGGTATTAAAAAAAATAAAAAGGTTTCTTCATTTTATTTATATGTACTGTTCCAGTTGTACACATGGGGGACTGTTGGTGGGGATATGCGGACACCTATGAGTGGTCTCACTCATTTATTTACAGTTTCTGCTGTTCTACTTTGCAGGGGCATGTTTATGCTGAGAGCTCTGCACTCAGACACACCCCCTGCACTCGTCCACTTTCCATGTAGGATTAGGAGGTCAGGCAGCTCGCCTTCATTAATATGCATGGCGCTGCCATCCTCCTCCTAAACTGCTGCTTCTGTGCAGGACTAGATTAGTCCTGCATGGAAGATTAATAAATTCGGGGGGGTGTCTTTAAGTTTTCTTTCAGTCTTACCAATGTAAGGTATGTCTGGCATAGAGTAGAATAAACCACATTTTTTTCACTGTTAAATTTACCTGTAAGAAAAAAATTCTTGTCCTTTAAGTTTGAAAAAAGTCACAAGCTTTAATATGTTTACAATAATTACGTCTTCCTTATCTGGTCAATTAACCTGTCTTAGATGTCCCATGCATATTATTCAGAGATCTTTTAGCATTGCTTTTAGACATAGTCCTTTCTTATATATTACCCTAGGTCTTACATCAGTCTTGTTTCTTATTTCATTGTCATCTCCAAGAATGTACCAGTTTTTCTCAATGACATATTTAATCAGGTTACTATCCAATTAAAAGTTGCAATAAATGACTTCCTAAAAATGGTCCATTTCTGATGTATACTAAAATCATCCTTATTAGAAGGGATCAATTCTCTATTGCTCCTTTCTGGTAAAATTGGAACAAAATAGTTATTATCTCTTTATTAATATCCTCATACATTAGGTTATTAATAAAGGTGACTGGGTATCTCTGTCTAATAAACATGTCCCTTAAGTTGCAATATTCATCTATGAAAGCAGAATCCTTCATTATGATCCACACTGCTCTAACAAATTCACCTTTAACAACTGCTTTTTGTGGGGGAAGTGGGTGTGCGCTAGAAAAATATAAGAATGTATTAGAATAAGTTGTTTTTTGGTACATAAAAGCCAAATAAAAATTATGTGGTCTATCTTTGTTCAACTACTATCCAAATAATTAAAACTATCAATACCAATTTCATATGTGAATTTTAAAAAGGTAATATTGTTGTTAATAAATTCCAAGAATGCAGGAATAGCATCCTTACTGTCCTTCCACACAATAAGCACATCACCTAAAAACCTGAGGTATAGTCTACAGGAATCCCAAAATATGCTGGTAAACAAAGATTTACTTTCCACTGCACCATAATTATATTGGCAATAAGCACCCACACAGAGAACTACCACCCTGTTTCTTTACAGGAAATAATTAATTTCAAAGATAATAAAATAGTTTTTAAGCACTATATCTAATAGTTCATCATGTACGTTTACTTTATTTTGCTCTATGCCTTTTTGTAATAAATAATCACTAAACCATTGTAGTCCCAATACATGTGGAATGATCGCATATAGGTCCTTCACTTCAGTCATAATGAATGCATCTGTTAAGTCATAATCAAGTTCACTCATCTTTTGTAAAAAGTCCCATGAATCCCTACATGCATGCTTCTCCTGTGATATAAGGTGTTTAAGTTGTTCATATAAAAACTTGGCACAGGCACTAGTTATTAAATTCCTGCCATCCACTATTGGGTGAAATGGGGGATTATGAATATGCTTATGAATTATGGGGACACTGAAGATGGTGCTGTTATATTAAAGTAGTTAAAATCATTAATATTACTTCTACCTTCAATAAACATGTCCTTTAGTTGAACATAATTTCATTTATATTCTCCATTGACTTCAATTTTGGACATAGGTTTGTAAGTGTCCTTGTGCAAAATGTTAAACATAATACTATTGTATTCATTGCTTGTCATTATAATTAATCCTCCCCCTTGTCTGGTTTCGTAAACCTGCACCCTTTTTGCTTGATCTCCTCAATTAAAGATTGTTCCTTAAGAGTGGTTTTAAAGTCATAGTTGTTACTGTTATTATTAATCATATGGTGTAAATCAATCTCGCATATTTTTTTCAAAAATATATATTAGAGGGTGCAAAGGGGGATTAAAACACTAGCTAGTTTTATGCTGTTATTGTCATAACTATTACTATCAAAAAGTAACATGAAATTCAATTTCTTTGTGCAGTGTTTTAAGTCAATCAATACAATAGGTATATTAGCTCACTTAGCAAAATACAGATGTAATACCTTTTGTGCATAGGTTATTCGATTCTGTAGCAATATCAAAGTCTCTATTCATTATAATGTTACACTTGTAGTTTTGCTTTTTCAATTCATAAATACTAGATCTGGTTCTACTTCTTCCATCTTTGCTGGCCTCAAATTGAGTGTTTGTGAGAAGTAGAGTTGTTCACTCTCTGTTTCTGCGACTGATTCTTCTGTTGTTGATTTCACCATTGGTTCCTCTGGGTGGTTGTGGAAGAGGGGGACTCTTGCTGTTGGTTCAGTCTGTCGTTTTCCTATATTCGTTGTGATTTCTGTAACTGCAGAAAATCTAAAGGGTTATTAAACTGCAGAAAATCTAAAGGGTTTTTAAATTTTCCTAATGTCATGTTCATTTCATTTTGAATAAAATGACCAGAATGTTGAATGTCATTAGAATTACTAGTCACTTTGGAATGCTAGTTCATGTTATGTTTTATTTCTGAAAAGTCCATTTATCCCATGCTTAGGAATGAGGGGGACTCCGGTAAGCTCACCTATTTTTGTAGTCCATAACCATGCTAGATAAAGTTGGAATAAGTACATATTAAAGACACATGAATATTATGATATATATTTTTACTGAAGTATGAATCATAGGGGTGAGGTTTTTATGTGGTTATATTAGAATTAGGGTAAGTTAGGGAAATTATGAAGAATATAGAATGCTTATAGAGACATTAAGATAGATTTGATAGGAATGTTTTCATGGATAAGGGGTTGAAAGTAGATTTGAGCTTTAAGTAGGACAGTAGATAGTTATCCTAGTGTAGAGCAGGAGCAGAGCCATTCCTTTTTTAGGTGGTCTTGTAGATAGAGTTTGAAGGATTGGTAGGAGGTAGCTGTTCTGTTGGAAGTAAGGAGAAAATTCCAGGCTTTGGCAACAGAGTAGGAGTAAAGAGAGTTCCTGCTGATTTGTTTGGTCTATAGATAGTAAGTTGCTTTTTACCATTTGATCACAATGGGAGACTGGACATTATTTTTGTAGGGTTACATTTAAAAAAGTACATGTGTCAGGATGGTTAGTGATCTTTTATGCAGTGAGTAATTGAGTATATTTTAGGTAGCTGCGTAGTTCTAGTCAATTAAGGGGTTTTGGTGCAGTACAATGATATGTACAGTATTGAGCATTAGTATACTAGTAGAAAACATAGCAATTTAAGTATAACATTGTTCCTGTTTTTGAATATTTGGTTTTTGGAGATTTATGAGAATAGGGGCACTGTAGAGGAGAGGATGAAGGAAGGACTTTTTTTTCTAGTGTGATTCTAGAGGTGGGGTTGAGGAACTTTCTAGTTCTGCAGAACAGACCTAATTTTTGATGTGTTTTATTTATTTATTTATTTATTTATTTTTATTTATTCTTATGGCACTTTGGAATAAAAGTATCCAGTGAGGTTTCCCTGCCTCACTACTGCTAGGTTTCTGAAACCCTTTATCTCACAAAGATTTGTTTTGTTTCTGAGCACTCATGACGTCAAGACTAAAGGTAGCAAGAGCAAGAGGTTCTACCATTCAATTCTCGGCGTGGCTTGGGAGTGCCTTCTGTGTGGAGTCTGCATGTCCTCCCCGTGGTTGGGTAGCATTAGAAAGACATGTGTGTGTAAATGGGCGTGTCTTCATTGAAGGTTGGGCATCGAGCTGGCACCTCTGCATTTCATAAAAATCTACTGCCAATCATTAGCAGACCGAAGTTCCACTGTGGCGACCCCTTACCAGGAAAAAGCCGAAAAGACAAACAAGACTAAGTTATAGTAGTGGTGTTTAGTGGTGTTTAGTGTTTTTGAGAGTTGATTTTGGAGCCCCATATTAATAACTTTAGCAGGATTGTAAGGGCCCTTAAGCCATTAGCCTTGTAATCTCCTATGAAACTTTGACCCTACGAGGACTGCCTTAACATATTTTTGATAAACTTTTTACTTGCTTCTATTCCTCCACTAGTGTACTGACTGTTCACCTCATTGTGGGTATTTGCTGTCACAAGTAAACAGGTACATGTGCAGGGAGACTTATGCTAATTTTATTTTTCAGATGTAAACCAGTTGTATGTAAATGTAATCGATATTTTTTGTGGGGTGGATTCTTGTGTGGACAATTCATTCTCTGGGTCAGTACCATTTGTTTTTTACTCTGTCTTGTTTTACACTTAGTTGCTGTAACATACTACTGTATTGTGTATGTTATGAAACATACCTCTTTTTTAGTTTGTGTTTACAATACTTTTCTGTAACACTACAATTACCTAAAGCTGCTTATTTCTGTATTGTGAGTCTACTGTAATTTAATTTGAAGCAGTATGAAAGCACTCACCTGTATGACTCCTTGCTCATCTGCTCACACTGCACAAATTACTGATGTTTGGTCTGCTCACACTTGCACATACCACTAATGTTTGCACTGCTCACACTGCACATATTACTGATGTTTGCACTCCTCACACTGCACATTCTACTGATGTTTGCACTGCTCACACTGCACATATTACTGATGTTTGCACTGCTCAGACTGCACATACTACTGATGTTTGCACTGCTCACACTGCACATATTACTGATGTTTGCTCTGCTTACACTGCACATTCTACTGATGTTTGCTCAGCTCACACTGCACATATTACTGATGTTTGCTCACACCACATATTACTGATGTTTGCTCACACTGCACACATATCTGATGTTTGCTTTGCTCACACTGCACATATTACTGATGTTTGCTCACACCACATATTACTGATGTTTGCTCGCACTGCACACATTACTGATGTTTGCTTTGCTCACACTGCACATATTACTGATGTTTGCTCACATTGCACATATTACTGATGTTTGCTCTCATAACACTGCACACATTACTGATGTTTGCTCTGCTCACTGCGCATATTACTAATGTTTGCTCTGCTCACACTGCACATATTACTGATGTTTGCTCACATTGCACATATTACTGATGTTTGCTCTTCCTGTCATATGGAGGCATTTATTTGTTGTTATGTTATATTAATCTTATTTTGCTTAGTCTTCATCATTGACAGCTTTTAGTGCTGTGGGTGTTAATGAAACTATCTTTTTCTAGCTTTGTACTTAAATTATTCTCTTTCCTGGTGCAGCATGGTTTCTTATTGTTATATACTGTTGTATTGAATGTTCACTTCAACAAGGTTGTTGCTGAAATGTTTTGTTGACTAGTGCAGTTCTGTCCATGCACAACAGGTTATTTTCATCACGTGATATGGTGGCTGTGTAGAGTGATTAGCTCTGGTGGAGAACAGTTGCACACAGAACAGAGGATGTTTTTAAGCTTGAGTTTATTTTTATTTAATTTTCTATCACAGTACCTTGCTGGATACTGCATAGTGCTATACAACAAACTATTTTCAGCTGTGATTCTTCATGTAAGAAGTGTGAGGTTTGACTGAAGTACAGAGTAATTTGTTTGGAGAGTTAGCCCCCAAGAGTCCACCTTCAGCCACTTGCACTAGCCAGACAATCATGGACTCCCCCCCCCAAAAAAGAAAAACACTGCAACAGAGCAAATCCAACATCTGGCCCTGCAAAAGTTTACAGACTTGTCTTTTTACTCAGTACAGCTGTGGACTGCATCTCTCCCCCAAGACTGCAACAGAGTAAATACAGCAACTGGCCCTGTAAATGCTTATAAGCTTGTCTTTTCACTCTATAGTTGTGGATTGCAACTAGCACCACCCAAGGACTGCAGCAGAGGAAATACAACATCCAATACTACAAAGGCTTACAGACTTGGCTTTTTACTCAGTATAGTTATGGACTGCACCCCCCCCCACACACACACACACACTGCAGTGGAGTAAATACAACATCCAGCCCTATAAAAACTTATAAACCTGTCTTTTCACTCAGTGTAGTTGTGGAATGCAACCATCACTGCCCAAGGACTGCACCAGAGTAAATACAACATCAAACCCTGCAAAGGTTTACAGACATATTTTTCTGTTCAGTGAAAGGGAAAATTACTTGTTCATTTTGTTATTCTGATCATGCTCAGTTCAAAATGGTGTCAAGTTTATTGTCTCTTCTCTGCTTGGTCAGTACTTAGTGGTCTGCATTTTAACTATTTTACAGAACTATAAGCAAAAATAGCCTCCATTGCCACTTAATTTTTCCCCTCCCCTTCCCTCTGTAATTAATGAGTTACACCCTAATCTTGCTTCAGACTCCAGATTCTTAATTGCTCTTTCTAGCTACTCCTGTTGTAAATCTCCCTCCTTGCCAGTATAGGAAGTTCTATATTGCTTTCCTTTTTTTCCTTGCTATGCCCTAAAGTTTCACTGCTAACTACTTGTGGTATTACTATTATGTCTTTCTACCACTATTGTTTTTTAAGTCTAGTACTTTTAATACTCGAAGATCTAACTTTACATTTATTTGTACCCTTAGTTACTTGTGTGCGAAGTCTAGCACTGCAACTCTATTTACTGTTTTTTTGGCCACGCACTGGCGCTAAGAGGCTAGAGCCTGCTGTGTTTGCCCTCACGTAGCTTGGGCTCACTTTACTTCCCCACCCTATCCAAATTTCTACCCATCCACACAAGAGCTACATTTACACTTCCCTAAATCAACCCACTCCAGACATACAACCAATCATACACATTACAGTCAATGTATTTGAGCTTCCCTTTTATATATAACTATATTACATCACACCACCTTTCTTTTGGGCCTTTCCTCCACACTCGTTTTTTTCTCTTCCCCCTAGTTCTCCATCCATCCACCTCAATTTAAACAGCAATACCTTAATTTATTCTCTAAACATCCCATATTAAATTTTTTAGACCTACTTTCCTCTACTACAACTACATTATGCTACTCTTTCACTTACTATCCCTACTTCTGCTATCTATTCTTGCCCATGACACCTTATCACAGTCCATCGTTACCCGACCTCACTGTCACCAACAGAACACTACACCACAATTCTTACTCAACTATAGCACCCAGGCTATACTCAAGCCCATCCTATACTTTCCTTAAGTATAAATGCACCAAAAAAGAACCAGCACTACATATAGATAATTTAAAGGTGAAAACTAAATATAAAACTTATTTCACTGCAGACACCTCTCACCTAAACTTGATTTTGATGGTGATATACATCCTAATCTTGGACCATCTCTACACACTTGCAACTCTACCACCTCAGCTGCCCCTCGTACTTCTCTTCCACTCAACCAAGGTAATATTCTACATTTGATGAACTTAAATCTTAGGAGTATTTGCAATAAACTACCACAGTTATATGGCTTTATAGCCTCATACACCCTGACATATTAATAGCCACAGAAACCTGGCTAAAACCAGGTAAGCAAGACCAGGAAAATTTTCCCCAGGCTACAAAATCATTAGAAATGAAAGCTGACATAGTAAAGCTGGTAGTATGGCTATGATATACAAAAAACACTTTGAAATCACTTCCCACCCCCTCACTCACTCAATTATCCTAAAACTGAAATAATTCTCTCTCTCCAGTAGTATCAACAAACACAAGAGTATATGCATCTCTGCCATCTATATCCCTCCTGGAAACAGCAACCCATTACTAGAAGAAATCCTGTATTGGATCTGTCATAATATCAACAAGGAAATCATCAGAGGCAACATTAATATAGACTACTCATTTATCTAGCCTGTCTCTCCCACACTTTCCATCAATCTGTTTGGTTTTACCCAAATTATCACTACTGCAACTTGAATAGACAAATGCAGTAATAGTAAGTCTACATTAAACTGGATGCTCACCACCACCCCTAACAAAATTAACACACTGCTGGCTATTCAACACCATCAGTGACCAACTACCAACGTTTGCCATGAGACAACCTAATCATTCACAAAAACACATAATCTATAATAATGTGCATATATTTTCCTTCTGTAGTAATGACACCTTCATTAGCTACCTCAACAAATACAACTTGGATATTCTAATATACTTGCCCCTAGATTATGCTGTAACTCATTTTAACAACACATTCCTTAACATATTAAATAAATTAGCTCTCATCAGATCAAAATGAATCAAACCCAACCCTGACTCATGGCTCACAAGAGAAACCAGGCAACTAAAACTAAACAGAGCTAAAGCTTGGAAAACTTGGTCAACTGACAAAACACCACAAAAATTACATTATTTTAAACAACAAGACACAAGTTCATAGAGCTATGTAAAAGTGTCTACAGAGAACAGGTTGCTACTTTTAGAACACTTCTAGAATCCAACCCTTTCCAAAAGTCCACAGATTAAGATGAGGCCCTGAAAGAATGATCCTTAGCCCCGCCTTGAATAGTTTTGTTGGGGTGGGTATAAAAAAGGGAAATCACAAAGACAACCTTTAGAAAAAAATGTCTGAATTGACACAGGTTGTCTTTTTTTAACAAGCAGAGAACATTAGATCAGAGATACTGTGATATTTTGCTCTGACAAGATAGCATCCCAGTTGTCTATGGACATTTGAGGTAAAAAGTATCCTAACTCTCACAGAATAAGTTTTTCTAGGAAAGAGAGGGAGATAAATAGCTTGTCTAAAGGAAAACTTGAATGTCATTATATTCATAAATAAAAGATTAGTTCTATATGGTATACTGTCTTTGTGTACAATGTGATAAAGTTGACCTGACATAAGAGCTTGCAAGTCAGATGAGCTTCTTGCAGAAATTCAGAGCAATTAATAACACTGTATTCCATGTCAAGACCATTAAGGCAGCCTGATGAGGCAGTTCAAGTGGAACAAAAGTTATTTTTACAAAAAGCAAATTAACATCTCTAGGAGGAGTCAACTAAAATCTAGTAGGCTTCATATGTAACAGCCCTTTCAAAAATATTTTCACATGAGACAGCACTAGAGGATGCTACATGGGCAAACATGCTGAAATGGTCAACAAATGAACCTTTAATGAAGAGAAAGAAAGGCCATAGGATACTGATTCACATAAATAATATAGAAACCAGAGAGCATGATCCAGGAATGGGTACTGTTTCTTTTACTGGCACTGTCAGAAAAATATGTATTAATGTGTGTATTAGTAATATGTTTAGTGCATTTAGAGCTTGAAAAGGGTTAACACATTTATTCTATTTCATACTGCATAAATCTGTACAAACTGAAGATGCTTTCTGACCTTGTATTGTTAGCTAAAATCTTGCTTGTGCCCTGGAAATTTACTGAGAAGCAGATGATTCCTACTTATGTTAGGAAAATAATGAATAGAACAATACTACTTGTATGAAACTTAGACAAGGAGTTCCGCTTGTGCTGTGAGAAAATACGCAGCTGTAGAAGCTATAGATAATTAGGACAAAGTCTGCTTGAAAATATGAACTGCAATCAGCATTTGCTTGTATCTGAGTTAGAAGAGTACCTTGAAATGTAACACTGTACAATAGAAGCCCGTAAACGGATTAGTGCCCACCAAGGCCAGGCTGTTTTTCTCAAAATTTTCACAAATCTAGTCATGTCAGCAGAAAATCTGAGCAACATCTGCTGTAGAACAATGCTAAAAGTTGTGTCTGATTACGTCAGCCTTAGAAGGCCATGTCTTGTAAAACAGTATAAGAATAAGCATACTTCCTGTTAGTAGTTAGACAAATCCTTGTATTTACATGTTTTTGTCTCCTTGCAGCAAGTTATTAAATGTGCCTTAACTGAACCTTACGTGTATTGGTCTTTGAAGTGTTTTCCTTTGACAGGCACCAACTAGAAAACCTTTTATCTCTTTACTAATAAATGAGTTTCTAGTAGCATGATTTATTATCTCCTTTATACCTGCTTCAAGTGCTCATAAAAGATGGTGCCAACAAGTTATAAAACTAATACGATCTAGGCAATCTGTTATAGTTGTTATGGTTGAGATGTATCAAACACCTCTGGCCTTGTGGGAGTAGATCCAGTCTAAGATGAGCTTGTGGTAATTACTCCTAGTCATTCAACATGAATGGAGATCAACTTTTGCCTGGACCAGAATGGCGCCACAACAATAGTTTTTGGCTAGTTCTTTTGAATCCTCAGAAATACTCCAAATATTATTGGAAAGGATGGTAAAGCATGGAGGAACATCCCAGTCAAAAGAAAAGAAAACAAAAAAGCATTTGTCTTCCAGGCCTTCAAGGATGAGTACCTGGAGCAGAAATTCACCATGTAGCAGTTAAGAGTGGAGGCAAAATATCTATTTGTGATGTTCCCCACAGATGACTCACTTTTGAAAGACTCCCTGATATAGTTTTTATCTGAGGGGCTGTCCTGGGCCTGCTGAGCCTGCCTGACTTACAGTTTTGCTCTGACAGTATGAAAGATGTCTGTAGAGTAAGACTGTGTTGAAAAATTATATTCCATGCTACCATTGGTTATCTGTATAGAGGGTAAGAACTGGTTGCCCCATGCATCTTTATGTACCAAATCACTGTGGTGTCATGTGTAAATACTTTTAAGAGTTCCAGGGACCTAAAAAGAAATTGATAGTTGAGAACATGTATATGTGGCAAAATAGTGCAGTTGTGTAAGTTAAACTTACCATAACAGTTGATGTTTGAATGATCACTGCTGCAGTAGCCTTAGCTATATGGCTTATATCCTGCCAAAGATATAACAGCTGGCCAGTTTCCAAAGCTTCAGGACACCTCCCATGTGTCCAAACTGTCAGGCATCTTACGTTGAGCAAACTAAATGACAAAGCTTGAGTTCAAAGCCTTTAAAAAAACAAGGGGGGATGGGGCTATTGCAGCAGTGATCATTCAATCTTTTACTTTTGTGGTAAGTTTCACTTACACAACTGTATTATGTTCATCATATTGATCACTCCTGCAGTAGCCTTAGGTATATGGTCTGATTACTTTAGCTAACTACATTTGGGAGATAAAAAGAGAAGAGTCCAGGACCCCTGGATAATGTCATAGAAAAGCTTGATCTGGTCCTGGATAAATAATCAAACTTATAGTGCTTTGTAAAAGTATGTACAGAGAATCATCTAACAGCTTCTAGAATACTTCCAGAATCTAACCCTTTCCAAAAAGCCATAAATGAAGTCAAGGCCCTAGTAGACTGGGCATTGACCCTGCTTGGAATAGTTTTGTTATGTGGAGTACAGACAGCAATTTGGAAACAGTCTGTTTTGACATGGGTTGTCCCTTCATTTTACCTTCATAAGAAATTAAAAATTGATCCAAAGATCTGAAAAATTTATTTCTGTCAGGATAATACCCTTGTCTATGGATATCAAAGATGTGGTGTATCTTTTCTCCCTCATTTGTAGAATCAGGAAAGAAAATGGGGAGGGGGATAATTTGATGTAAAGTACACTTGGATATCACTTTAGGAATAAAAGAAGAATTAGTTCCCACAGAAATTCTATCCCTATGAAAATGAGGTAGGCTTGACTCACCATAAGAACGTGCAACTCTGTACCCATCTTGGAGACATCAGAGTAATCAGTAAAACTGTTTTCCATGTTACAAACCTTAAGTGACCAGATTTTCTGGTTCAAGTGAGACAAATGTTAGATTCTCTCACACAAAATTAAGATTCCAAGGAGTGACCACCGGTATTCTTGAAGGTTTCTTATGCAACCCCCTTTCAAGAACATTTTGACATGAAGCTGCATTAAAAGAGGAGGACCCATGACCAGTCATGCTAAAATGTATGATAAATGAACCTTGACATAAGAATAAGAAAGGCCATAGGATATTAATTCACATAAATATTGTCAAATCATATAATAACTATCCCAGAATAAATGCTTGTTATGTTGTTGGCTCCAGCTAGAAAACCTTTCCCATTTCTTGATATATGATTTTCTAGTAGTAGGTTTTCGTGTCTCCATTAGTACCTGCTGCATGTCCCCAGTAAACAGATGTCTAAAAGGAATTAAGACCCTATCATCAAGACAGTCAGTTGAAATTGATTAGTGTCGGGGAGTATCAAACATGCCTGTTCTTTTGTGAGTAGATCCAGTCTGTGTGGAAGCTTGTTGTAATTGCCTCTGGCAACGTTTAAAAGAAGGGAGAGCTTCAGTCACCTGGGCCAAAGTGTAGTCACCATAATGATCTTGGGGAATTCTTTCTGAATATTTAGAAGTACCTTATATATTAGTAGAAAGGGTAGAAAAGTATACAGGAACATTCCTGTCCAAGGAAAAGTAAAGGTATCTGTCTTCCAGGCCTTCTTATGTGGAGTCCTGGAAGTCAATCTTGCCAGTTGATTGCTTTGATAGGAGGCAAAGAGGTCTACTTGAGGAATTTTCCACAGATGGATCAAATCTTTGAAGGCCCGCTGATCTTGTTTCCATTTGTGAGGGTCTGCCCTGGTTCTGCTCAGCTTGTCTGCCACACAGTTTTGCTCTGATGGAATGTAGGATAACTGTAGAGTGTGATTGTGCTGTGAAGCTGTATCACAAGCTAATGTGTCAAGTCTGCAAATGGGGCATGAGCCAGTTCCCCCTGCCTTGATGTACCACATGACTATGGTATTGTCTATAACTACTTGAACAGGGTCCAGGAACCAAAGATCTTTCAGAGAAATGAGTGTCATGATCAGGGCAAGCATCTCTTTGATCTTTATGTACTTGCTTCTCTCTCTCACCTTTTGTCAAGGAAAGTCTAAAGCATTTCTGGTGACTGACTGCTTTGGAGCAAGGAAGAAGAAGGGAAGCCCTGGATTTAAAGATATCAGTTGTTTCCACTGGGATTTCAAATGATAAAGGGTGTTGATGCTAGGACCAAGGAGATTCTTGAGACCGCTGTATCTTTCTCATGTGGAGTCTTATCAGGAATATCATGAGAATAATAGATGCCATGAGACACAAAATCCTGAGATATTCCCTATCAGTGACTGACGTCTGAGTGGAAAACTTTAGACATAGATCTAGATAAAGATCTATTTTTTTTCATGTGAAGGAAAAGCTCTTTGAAGTGTGATGTCTAGTTGACATCTCAGGAACAAAATGTTGTGTGAAGGAGTTAAGAAAAAATGTTGAATATTCTCTTGGAATCTCAGCTTGTATAATAGATTTCTCATCCAAGGGAGAGATTCCTGACACTTTAAAAAAAAAAAAGACTCTGCAAAGATAAGCAAGCCATTTAAATATGGAGAAATGTGGATACCCTGTAGCCTGCAATGAGCTGTAACTGGGACTAGACATTTTACGAACACTGTTGGTGCAGTTGATAGCTCTAAAGGTAAGACAGAGAACTGATAATGTGAACCAGGTACACAAAACATTAAGAAACGTCTGAATGCTGGATGAATATGAATGTAATGTTAAGCATCCTTTAAGTCTAGTGTTGCCAGGAAATTTGAAAGAGGAAAAAGATGTAACAGGCTATGAAGTGATGTAATTTTGAATTTGGGCTCCATCACAAATAGGTATAGGAAAGAAAGATCCAGAACTGTTTTCCAAACATTTTCTTTCTTTGGCACTAGAAATATCCTTTTTTTTTTAAACACCTTTACTGAATTATAAAAACCCAAGGAACAGAGAGCACCTTCTGGTAATGTTAATGTTGGTGAATTGTTAACAGAGCTACATTTGTTTGCCCGGAATCCCTCATTGAAGCAAATGTTTAATAACAGTGTTGTGCACAAAATTGTTTGTAGAAAACCTAGTTGTTTTGTGCCTATCTTTCCACGTAATGCAGACATTTTATACAAGCTTGTGAGAAGGAAATCTATGACAATTTGATTATAGTATGAATGGGAGATGTAACAACTTAACTGCTGATGAGTGGGCAGCTCTTAATAGTTTACAAAGGAATAAGAACATAGTAATTCACCCCTCTGATAAGGGTGGACCAGTGGTAATTATGGACTCGGAGTATTACTGGACTGAAACAGAGAAAATGCTGTCTGAGAGGAATGTTTATGAAATTGTCCCCTTGAATACTGTGCATATCATGCAGCAATGCATTAATAATACTTTGTTTGAATGTCATTGTTTAGGCATTTTAAGCCATGAATTGTCAGAATATTTTAAAGTGGATAAACCTCTTATTCCCCAGATGCATGGGCTCTCCAAGATACATAAACATCCAACTAAGCCTAAGTTTAGACCTATTGTAGCAGGGGCTGGATGGCTTACTGAACCCATTTCCCTATATTTAGAAAAGCAACTAAGAAAGATTTTTGGATAGTAATCCTATTGTACTGAAAGATACTGAACATTTCCTGAAAGATGTATATAAAGCTACAGGGGGAGGTGTTTGATGTTTTAGTAACTTTGGATGTGACTTCATTGTTCACATGCATTCCAAATCAGGAGGGAATTGCTATGGCTAGAGCTTGTTTAGTAAGAAAGGGCAAGCATGGGATACAGGAAATAGATTTCATTTGTATGCTCCTAGAAATAGTGCTTGAACATAATGTGTTTTTGTTTAATGGTGTGTGCTATTGTCAAACAGTGGGTGTAGCAATGTGCACGAGCTGTGCCAATTCCTACACAAATTTGGTAATGATGCAATGGGAAGAACAATGGATACAAGAAGGGGCAATTCTCCAGTTCGGTTTTACTGACGTTTTGTTGACAACCTTTTTATTAGATGGAAAGGGAATGAAGCTGAGTTAATTGAATTTGTTAATGCTTTAAATACCAGTAATTATTTTCTAAAGTTTACTTTGAATAAGTCATTACTCCCGATTGATTTTTTTGGATGTGACAGTTATGAAGGTTGGAGGAGGTTTTTCCACGAAGATACATAGGAAAGAGTATTTCCCTTCCTTCTTGTTTAGAACAAGTATGCACCCCTGCATATATTTAATCGGGTTCACTTCAGTTCACTGAACTTTCAATTCACTGACTTTCATTTCACTGACACCATTTCACTGAAATTCATTTCACTGAAACTTCATTTCACTGAAAGTTCATTTCACTGACAAGTATTATTGCAAAGTAAATGGAATATGCCCCCTTCCCCACTGTAGTGCGACCCTGGAGTTAGAATATATAGTTAGGGGGTGTGGAGAGCCCCATCGGGGGTGTGGGGTGCAGCCCCACTTACTTTTCTTTTACTAAGCAATATTATATCAAAACGTAAGAATATCATATGAAATGAAGTGGGGGGCTCTGCCCCCCACACCCCCCAACTATATATTCTAACTCCAGGGTCGCACTACAGTGGGGAAGGGGGAATATTCCATTTTATTGCTAATAATAGTTGTCAGTGAAATGAACTTTCAGTGAAATGAAGTTTCAGTGAAATGAATTTCAGTGAAATGGTGTCAGTGAAATGAAAGTCAGTGAATTGAAAGTTCAGTAAACTGAAGTGAACCCATTTAATCATATAGTGGAGGGTCAGGCTCTGAGGGCCTCCAGGCTATCATGTGAGAATGCTGACTTTGTAAAAGAGCTGAATTTCTTGGAGGAAGCTTTTTTTGAACGGGGGTATAAGCGACAGGATATAGAAAAAATGTATGGGAAAGTGAAGAATGAAAGGAGAGGTTGTGGTACTCCTTATTTTTCGGACCTTAACAGAGACAGAAGAGGGGTTTGTCCCAATGATAGTTCCTGTGGTGCTAACCTATAAAAAGGGGGTGGGTGAAATTAAGAAAATAATAAGTACGAATTGGCACATTTTAACTGTGGATGAGAAGACAGGTGAATTTGTAGGAAGTAAACCTAGATATAGTTTTAAGAACAGAAAGAATCGGAAACAGCAAGTCTGTTACCCCAGATCTTTTGACAGTGCGAGTCTATTGGTAGTAGGGACAAGAAAGCATGGAGCATGCTCCTACTGTGTACATGTTGATGAGTCCAGGTTCTTTAGGCACCCAGACAGGGGGCATTTATGGCATTTAAAGGTGGGAGCTGATTGTAATACACAGAATATTGTGTATGTAGCACCAGTGGCGGCTGGTGACTTCAAATCAAAGGGGGGCTGCAGGAGACAGCTGAATGGGTGGGGTCAATGGGAAGGGGTGCAGCCAACTAGAAAGGGGAGGAGCTATCCTCAAAACCACAAAAACTAAATATACTGCCCTGGGTGCTAAACCGTCATTATGAGAGTCCAATCAAGACAAAATGAAGTGTAGAAGAATAAAAATATTTCAATGCATTGGCTGCATGACAGCTTAATATCTAGATGGAAACAAAAAAGGTTGTGAGGCATGAAAAAATAAATTACTTTTTTTAAATACATTAATGGAATGCCAGTCAAAATCAAGTATAAGAAAAACAAGCAGCACTCAACTCAAACCACTTCTTGCACTGCAGTTCTAATTATAATTTATATTCAGCTTTATTAAAGTACCAAGTAACATGCTGAAAGTAGAAATCTCTGATGCCCCCACTTGTAAAAATGTTCCTTATCCAAAAAAAAGACCTGCTGTCTGACATCTACTTATTTCATGGGGAAAACATGATCAAAGTAAAAAATGAAAAGCAAACAAGAAATAAGCTCAAGATACATTGCTTAAAAGGATTACTGTACAGGTTATGGACCACACTAAAAGGATTACTGTACAGGTTATGGACCACACAATTGGCATTCTGTTTATGGGTAAAGCCTGCAGAGATGACTGGAAGTCTCCAAGTGTAATGAGACTCTTAAAATAATGTAATCCTGTCCTTTATTACAAATACTGGCATGTGCATTTCAATACCCAAGGCTTATACATTATCTAGTTAAGTATTCTCTACATGGCAACAGAAAGGCTTTCAGTGTTGGCAATTCTTCAACAGTATGCTTATTAAAGCTTACTTGCATCTTGCAATCTCAGCCAAGCTTACCTAATGGTCATTAAAGTATTGCTACTTAAACACAGAGCAACAGGCACTTTGAGTAATAAGCATAAATCAACAGTACAAAAAATATGACAGAAACCAGACCATTCTGTAAAAATCAAGGACAGATGAAAAGCCACTCTAGTACTTGTGTCTACCTTTGATGGGGGAATACTCTGCACATTTACACTGCATAACTACTCCTTGCCTTGCTTCGACACATCCAGAGTCACTACATGGGGGAGTGGGGTGCAACAAGTATGTCACAGTTTGAAATGTCTCTGGCTGACTTGTGACGGCCCTGACACATTTGTCAACCTCAGAGCAAGAAATCTGGACAAAGCCATACAAAGAAATGGGACAAAGGCCCAAAAATAAGGACAATTTTTTAAATATTGCTCTTATAAACTTAGAAAGATAATAGAGGTCTTGCATTAGTATGAATTTTCTGAATGGTATGAAATCTGAAACTCAAATGTCTGTCATTATTTTCTAACTTCAGTCTTTAATGATTTGTCACTAATTTGCCAAAAAGCACAATTTTATGAAAAATGGACCAAAAATGTGATGTAAAAATATAAAATAGCAACACAATACAGCTGGAAACCTGTCAAAGAAGGGACACTTTAATATTAGTACTGCTAACTTGAGCAGCTGACAAAATAAAAGAATCTACATGCATTTCTGAAATAAAAGTAATCTAACTGATTATTACAGTTATTTCTTAATTATAAACCCTCCATGTTTTCTTCCAAAATTGCTATTTTGCGGAGGGATCATTAGGGGAAGAGCAACATTTTGAGCCAAAATCAGGGACAGTTGAGAGGTTCGGCTATGCCTAATTCTATAAAGCAATTTATTTGCATGTACCTCTCAACCTGTTAATGCAATAAATCTGGACAAGGCCAAATATATTGGGGGAACATATAAACAGTACTAAAAATTTCTCTTGTATAAACTGAGACAGTTGATAGAACAGGTCTTACTTTAGCATGCATTTTTCTGAAGGTTATGAAGTCTGAAACTCAGTGTGTCATTATTTAGTGACTTAATTCCTAAATGATTTGTCAGAAAACCACAAATTTTATGAGGAACAAACCAAAAATAAATAGCAGAAAATCTATTAATTCTTTGAAAATCTGGACAGTTGGGAGGTATGGTTCAGCTGGGGCTGCCTAAGTTTGCCGCCCTTCCCCCTCACAAAACCATGGTCAAATGGAGCCTCACCCTGCAGCCATTCCAATGATCCATTACTTGGGTATTTCACTCCATTTACCATAAACACTAATGTGCATACTGATTTACTTCTATGATGATTTGAACTTCATTTGAAAGTTTTATTTTGCATTTTACAACACAAACACTAAGACATCTGCTAAACAAACTTGGCATTAAAACCTCTCTGCCATTGAAACTCACATTAATTGAAACAACATTAAAACCCACATTCAAAGAAAATACATTTTACCCGTGGCAGATAAAGATTAATTCTGGGCTGTTTTCAAATCATAGGCCCCTTACATATGAAACATACATGTGCTCTTTGATACACCTTCCTATTGCTTTGAACATTTTTCCAGTAAACAATGAAACAAAATGCATGCACCAATGACAAAACTGCCCAGTTCAGAACATTTCCATCATAAAAGTCTACTCAAACTTCTACAGTCCACTATTATCAGTAAATATGCACAATTCTACAGTCCACCATTATCAGTAAATATGCACAATCTCTGAAGTAGTAAAAAAGTCATCTAAATAATTCCACGTTAAATAAATCTGTAATGAAGAGGTTGCTGCTAGCAATCATCTTTATATTTCATGGTTTCATCGAAAAATAAAGTGTCTTACGCCCCTGAGGAATAAATTGCCTAAATTACATTAAAAATAAGCTAGTAATATTGCAATAGGAAATGGATGGCAAACTGATAACAGGCTCATAGTTAGTATCTTAACTTTCAGTACGGCAGCATTCACCCCTTATGGGAGTAGAACCAATAACCTTCTGCATCAAAAGCAAGTACACAACCTGTTGTGCTATTAGCAATGCGAGCTGACTTAGCATAATCAGCACTAAACTTCTCTTCCCCTGCAGCTCTCAGCTCCTTGTAAAATCTATTCAATACTCAACTGTATCTCAACTTCGCAGCACAAGAAATCTGGAAAAAGCCAAATTTATTGGGGTGGGTCAAAAGGGCAAAAACCAGGGACATATTAAACATTGCTTGTATAATCTTGGAAAGCTGCTAGAATAAAATGCTGTGTTACCACCATACATTTTACTGCCAAGGTCCCTGTGCAAAAGAGTCAGAACAACATACCACTATTGCTGTGTTACCACCATACATTTTACTGCCAAGGTCCCTGTGCAAAGCAGTCAGAGCAACATACCACTACGCCAAATCAGCTGCTTTGTGAAAGACAGGAAGACTGAAACTTAAATGGCTATCATTTAATGAATTCAGTTCTCACCATAGCTGTCAACCTCTTAGCACAAAACACCTGGACAAACCCAGTAATGAGGGAATACAGCCCTCAAACATATTCAGTGAATTCAGTTCTTGCCATAGCTGTCAACCTTAGCACAAAAAACTTTTACAAAGCCAATATCAGGGTATTACAGTCCCAAAAATAAGGACAAATTTCAAATAGTCATCTTATAAACTTAGAAAGTTGCTATAATAAAAGGTTGTGTTACTATGTATTTATTGCTAGAATAAAAAGTTGTTTTACTATGTATTTTCTGAAGAATATGAAGTCTGAAATTCAAATGCCTGTCAATTTTACTTCTGATGGAACAAAAACAATTTTCAGCAGAGGCCCAGGGAGAAATACTGTAGGCACATGTCTTTGTAAAATGGCAGGACACCAGAGCAAATCCACACAAACACAGGGATAAGATGCAGACTCCACAGAGAAAGCACCCCAGCCAAGAATCAAACCAGAAAACCTATAGCTGTGAGGCAACAATACTGCCACTGCACCATCAAATATGTAAGGAATTAAACATTCAGAAACCTGAAGTCTGAAATTCAAATGCCTGTCAATTTTATTTAACATTTGTTAATCAGGACAGTCTGACTTGGAACAAAAAAACAATTTTCAGCAGAGGCCCAGGAAGAAATAATGCAGACATGTCTTTGTAACATGGGAGGACACAAAAGCAAACCCAAACAAACACAGGGAGAAGATACAGACCCCACAAAGACGGCACCCCAGCCAAGAATCAAACCTGATAACCTGCAGCTGTGAGGCAACAATGCTACCACCGCACCATCAAATATCAAGCATTGCAACATTTACAAACCACAGATATTATGAGGAACAGATCAGATCAAATATGAGGCAAAAATCTGTAATTTGTTTACAAATGGTGGTGGGTAGGGAATTCAGATCTTTAACACCTGCATACAGGGTTCAAGCCTGAGGTATTCCCTACCACACCACCATGAGTCTAACCACCAGTATATTGCACCTGGGGCATTTTCACATACACACACACACACACACACACACACACACACACACACACACACACACACCCCTCTTGTAGCAAACCACATCCCTGTCCACACACTTACCTGCAGATCTTCCAATTCCCTGTAGCAAACCACCATAAATCCTGAGTAAGCTACAAAACCCATGCAAATCCCCCCGCCCTTCGTGAGATCTTCCCCCGACGAGACTGCAGCAAACTCCAATCCACACCAGACCCTGCCCATCGTGAGATCTTCCCCCGATGAATTCCAGACTGCTGACATTGCAGTCCGACCCCAACATGTTTTCCCAGTGAGTTCCAGGACAGTCTATGCAGTTTAAAACTGCATAGACTTCTGGGAGCTCCGTTCTTCATGTTTCCTAGTCAGGACTGCTGCTGAGACAATTTGTACATGCTCCAGACTGTCTCAGTAGCAGTCCGGACTAGTGCGCATACACGAAAGTCCGCGATTTTTTAATTTTTTTTTATTTTTATTTCTTTATTTTTTCTTTATTTTATAGTTGAGGGGGCTGCAGTCTAGCAGTCCAATAGCATGGGTCGCCCCTGTGTAGCACATTGTGTCTGCTGTTTTAAGTTTTATGTAGGTAAGACCAACAGACATCTCAAGGAAAGAATTAGGGATCATTTATATTGCTATAAGAGAGGGCATGATTATAGTGCAATAGCGAAGCATACCCTGACTGGGGGGGGGGTCACATACTTTTTTATTTCAGGTGTTGCATGTACAAATGGAGAACAAGAGATTGGGTGATGTAGTAAATAATACTGAAAATGTTGAGCAGCAGTGGATCTTGAGATTAGGGACACATCGGGGGTCTGGTCTGAATGATTGTGTCACTCTGAAACCTGTTTTAAAAGTTAGGAAATTAAGAAAATAATGTTAATGGGTTTAATATGTTTTTATATTAATGTGTGTTTTTTAAATTATGTACTTATGGTTCACTGAATGAAGCTGGATGCTATAGGAATGTTACTTGCAAGTGGGGTTTTGTAATTACTAGTTTCCAATTGGTCTGAGATTAATTGGATGTTATGGATGGAATTTACTGAGTTGGGATTGGTAGATTGTAGTAATTACTTAATATATAAGTTGATGTAGGGGCTGTTATGTTTGTCTGATGAAGTAATGTGTAACATTACGAAAGCGCTTACATTAAACATTTTTGGATTATACCGAAGCCATTTGGAGTACTACTGTTGTCTTCTGCCACAGGGTTTTTGTTAACTTTACTGAATTATCACTTGTGACATAGGCAAATTTACATTTGTATAAAAGTAATCAAACTATATTAACATAACAAAAATCATACTCTACATATATTGCTATAAATCATATAACCTAACAATATTACATAAATTATTCAATTCCTGCCTTTTTTAAAACAAGACACAGCTTCATTAAACTTCATCACTTACTACATAGGCAATCATATATTTATATAAATGAAAACAAACCACACCGACACAATGCTAGTCACAAGCATTTTACATCACAATCCATACTGACACACTCCCAGTTGCAAACATTATACATCACTTATAATCTACCCGATCTTTCTCACTCAACCATTACATAGCTCATTTAAGTCCTGCTGCCTTTTAAGCCTCATTCCTCCCTTCAATATACCGTTCCCACAATTCTCATTTTTTTTCTTATGTAGCTTGCTCCTACCCTTTTCTAAAGATCTCAGTTCCGGTTGTTTTATCTATGTTACTATATCCACTGCTTCCAGTATAGTTGGTTTAGATTTTGATTTCCATTTTCTAGTAATCACTTTTTGACAGCCATCATTACTAGACACAGCAATGCCTTACCATGTCTAGGCAATTCCATTTCTGTATCATAGCTCAGAAAAATCATCTCCATCATCAGACAAGTCTGCCCACCTAGCATCTCAGACAGTGTATCCTACAGGGAATCCTTAAAGTCTGCCATCTCACCACAGTCCCAGAAAATATGTTCCCAATTACCTCTTTCTTCCCTTTCACACCTCCAACATTTACTGTCTACCATGAGGTAAAAATATCTGTGTAAATATTTCTAGGCAAAAATCTTAAATCTCCTAGATTTTTTGCATATTTGAGAGACATACATATACCCTACAGTTGTTTCTTTGCAAATTGTTTATCCAATCTTTCATCCGAATCCTCTCAAACCTCCTCTGATCGATTCTTATAGCTACGGTGCAATATTTTATATGCTTGCTAATTACTCCTTTTTAATGGTATCTTCTGTTATCAATTTTATTAAAAAATCTACCAGTGCTGGTCTTTTATTTAGGACCCCCCTCATTTCTTTCTTTTGGCCTATACTCTGATATCGATCCCTGATATAGAAGCTAGTCTCTATCCTGCAGTCCAAATAAATTCTTGGCATGTTCCCATTCTATCATCTTTCCCTGTCAGATTATTTGCTCCCAATACCTTGGTTTCATTGCCAGTTTTCTCAAATAAATTCTGACCCCCTCTTGCCTATTCTTTGTATCCCTAATTGCAGTCATCCTTATCGGCAGAATCTTCTTTCTGCATTCCAGTATTGGTTTAGTTCTTAGAAGACTTTCTGTTACTTTATGGATATAATATTCTGCATGATTACTGTTATTCTCCTTAAACGCCTGCATCCAAAATCCCAGTCTCCCCTTCTTTCTTGAGCTTCCCCCATGTTTCATCATTCCTTTCCACTGAGAATTATAGTTTTCTGCTTGTGCTTGGTATAAGAGTCTTAACTGTGTATCTCTGAAATACCTCTTCAGATTGGGTAATCCCAATCTGCTCTGTTCTACTGGAAGAATCAGTTTATCTGACTTGACTCTTTCTATCTTGCCTCCCAGATTAAGTCCTTCAGCTCTTTATTAATTGCTACCCACAACTTCTCCTCTGGTTGATAAAAATATGCCTGACCTGTGTAGTAAACTAAAGGGACTAAAAACATTTTAACTGCTTGTATCTTACTATCCATATCCATACAACAAAGCTTCCATTTTCTCAGAGTTTGTATTATATTTTGTTTAGTCTCTCCCCACATATCCTTAGCTGCCACACTAGAATCATTTTGAATGATTTGCTTGTAAACTTCAATTAAATAATTAAAGACATAATCAGCTCAATGGTTATAGCACATTCATTTGTTTCCTCTTGAGAACAGGTTTAATAATAAGTAGCTACATTCAAGCCTGGTCAGTGGTCTGCATCTAGCAATGTAATCCATTCATATTCATGAAGCTCTAGATCTTTATTCAGATCTCCACTTCTTATATTTATATTTATAATTTCTATTATTCTGAACCAAAATTTTTGTTCTATACCCCTTTCTGCTATATGTTTAGCCAATGCATTTGTGTCCACATTCCTCTCAATTTCTGACTTGTGTTCTATGATTCCTTCCTTCAGTTTCCTGCTACAGTTTCCTATGTAAAATGCTGTGCAGGCTACGCAGTTTGCTTAATACATGATGTTGCATGTATTACATGTAGCATAGATATTAAACACATATTGCCTTCTTGTTTTCGGACGTATGAATATACTATTAGCCTCAATATCTTTACAGCATACATATTTACATGGTCCATGACTGTATTTAACATCCTTATAAACATTTTAAATTAGAACAATTTTTATATGCAAAGTATGTTTTTTCACCAATAACTTTCTTTATCTCTGGCATTGATGTTGATATTTCAGTCCAGCTGTTATGACCATTGACAAGTGAATTATTCTGATAGGGCTGTGTTTTATTGAAGTGCTTTAAAAGTGCTGTGATTTTAATTGTTCTACACATTGAAGAAGGGATTTTTTTCCTGAAAGCTTTGTGTTTTTGTGAGAAATAAATTGTGCTGCTGCTGCATTTTACTCAACATGTCCACATCTGGAATTTATCTGTTATGCGTTACTTTGTATTCCAGCGGTTTACCTTAGTGTTGGTTTCTATGACTGTTTAGTATTCCTGAAGCAGTTTGTGTGTGTGTACATAATTTACTGGTTTTGCCTTTGTTTTAGCTTCATTAATTTTGTATCCCAAAAAGATCTGAAACTCTCTCAAAATGTTCCACACCACTGTAATGACTTTTTCTGGTTAAGTCAGGTACAAAATAATGTCATCTGCACATAAAGCCAGCTTTTCTTGACTACCGACCAATTATATCCTTCAATTTCTGAGTCCCTTATTTTCTTTGCCAATAATGCAAATAATAAAATGGAAAGAGGACACCCCTGCCTGCTTCCACTGCTCAAATAAAAATGATCAGAGAGGACCCCACCCACTTTAATTTTCACCTCCCATCCCTTATATATTCTCCTAATCAACCTTATAATTTTTTAAGGAAATGCAAATGCTTCCATTGCCCTGCTCATAAAGTCCCAGCTTACTCTGTCAAATGCTTTCTCTGCATCAAGACCAACCAACCATAATGGTATTTTCTTACATTCTGCTTCCCTCTGGATCATCAATGGTCTGTTAATGTTGTCAAGTGTATGCCTCCCTCCATAAAACCACACCGAGTTATATCTATCAGTTTTGGCATAAACGTTGCCTTTCTTTTAGCATTATAGACATGAACACTTTAAAATCATGCTTTAATATTGAAATGGGCATGTATGAAGCTGGATCTGATAAATGCTTACCCTCTTTAGGTATTACAGCTATCACTGCTTTCTTCCAGGATGGTGGTATTTCTCCTTCTCTTAAGATATTGCTAAACAAACCTTCCACATCTTTAACTGTTTTTTTGCTCCTAGCTTTCAGACTTCCACAGGAATGCCATATATTCCTGGGGACTTTCCTATAGATTGGTTATCTCATCTCCTCCTATCCTAACTGTTAGTAATTGAGCCTCATCTACCTCTAACCTTGGCGTATTTAATTCTTTCATAAACATTTCCATTTATATCATTTCTTGATTTTCATATATCTCTGCTTTATAGAGACTCTCATAGAAGACACTAGAAACATCCTTGACTAAAAACCCTTTCCCACCTGCGGAGGAGGAGGTTCTATCATTCCTTGGGAGAGCATGTGATGAAGAACCAATGGAAACAAATCAGTCTGATTCAAAGGATGAGGAATGATGCTCTGGAAAGGAAGCATTACCTCCCACTGCCATCTGTAAATTTAATGAATGAATTTCCAAACCCATTTATCTGAAACAATTTGTTGACAAACAGAAAATGTCAGTTCATACTGTCTGGAAGAAAAAAGTGACCAGGGTAGGAGAACTTCACAAGGTCGCTTGAACAGTCATTCAGACCTGTTGGATTGTTTTTGGTTTTGGGAGCTTTGCATTTCTATTTGGAATCCCCTTGCCATGTGTTCTTAAACCCCCTTTTACCTGTATTTTGTTGAAACTTTATTGTGTTTTTTTGTCAAAACTAGTTCAGGAAATTGGAAACTTTGGAAACGGAGGATTGAAAAATTTCAAGAGATTCACTGGTTCACCTTGCCCGTTTTATCACACTTTTTATCACCTCTGCAGCAGAGGGGCCAAACACTAAATCTTTATCCAAGGGAAAACTTAAAATCTCATTTTTAACACCATCTGGTATGTTCTGAGAATGCAGCCATCCAAACCTCCCCAAAACAGTACCAGTTGCCATAGCCCTGGAAGAAGTTTCAGCAGATTTATACATGCACTGCAAGCAATGACTTGAATAGTGACATGTGCAGTAGAAGAAACTAAGCTATTTAAAGCAGATTTTTGCTCACCAGAAGATAATACAGATAAAACATTCTTCATTCTTTCAAAATTTGTCATAACAAACCTTAGCGTATGAGCCTGACAATTCAAAATTCTGAAAATCAAAGTTGCAGAAGTATATACCATTTCCCCATGTCTCAATAATTTTCCCATCCTTATCAGAAAGACTAGGAGTGGAATTAACTAAGTGTTAAGCAGTGGTGGGATCAATAAATACTATAGCTGCTGGGTCAGTTTTGGAAATAGTGTATACAAATTAAAAATACTGAGGAACTTTATACATGCTGTCTACCCTTTCAGACAAATTGCAGTCAGTAACACATACATCATCTACAGCAGAAAGAAAAGGAGGAATGCATGCAGATTCTGGAAAATCTTTCTGTAACAACTCCTAGTACTTTCTGAGGGGCTGAGAAACCTCAGTATTCTCCCACTAAAAATACTGGCACATTCTAGCAAAAGTCAGAGAGAAAGAGAAACTCCACAGGGAGAATCAGAAAATAATCACTCCTATGAGTCTGAATCCGAAATCTGAGGGGAGAAAACTGTATCCATTCCTGTGCCTTCATGTTCAGATTTAGAATCTTGAATGCGTTCAGCAAGACAGGAATCCTGAAAAGTGTCAGTGAAGCATACTCTTCAGTAGCAGTAAAGCCTGAAAGGACTTTGTGCCAAAACTTGTCTTTTAGTCAGCTCAGCTTGAGCTGCTTGATAGTTTGGGCATGTGGAAGGTACCCATAAGCTTTGAAAGCTGGCTGCCTGTTATATTCTTGGTAGCATGTCACCCATATAACTAAGGCTACTGCAGCTGTGATCAGTATGATGAGCATCTCTTATTATTTTTTTATTTTTTTAGGTTTTGGTCTGTATTTTCTGTACCAAAGACCTTGAAACAGCAAACCTCTCTTATCTCAACTCATAAAGATCTCTGAAGTATATGGTCCAAAACTAACTTTCTAGTTAAGGGAGAATTCACTTCTTCATTTTGATATCTTCTGGAAGATTTTGAGAATACATCCAAGTAAGCCTTCTCAAAACACTTTCAGTGGCAAGAGGTCTGAAAGTAGCAAAATCATAAGTGTGTTTCACAGAGTGGGAAGCTAGATGAAATGCAGAAGCAAGCAATTGCTCTTCAGAAGAGGAAACAGATGTCAAAAACTTTTCTAATGTTCTCAGAAGAGGCAAAGGAAACATGAATATATGAGCTTGACAGCTGAGGATTCTAAAAGAAGTATTGCAAAATAATATACTTTTTCAAATATATCAGAAGCCTTCCAATTCTAACAAGAAGGAGAGGAAAATATTAACTAAATGTTAAGAAGCAGCTGGATTCAGAAAAGTAACAGCTGCTGTGTCAGATGAGCGAAGAGTCTCTAGGCACTGTTTCCTGATTGTGTCTGTTTATATTCTGTATTAGAGTGCAGTTAAGACTTGCATGGAAATAACACTCAATTCCTAATTAACTTGCAATAATAGGACCGGTTCCACTGTCAGATAACAAACACATTGCTAACTCTATTCAGTGCACAGTCGTCCTTGTTATTGGCTTGCCCACAGTATATATTTCTCTGCTGCAAGTGAAACCTGACATGCACAAATTAAAGGGAGTGAAATAATTTAACTCCACAAACTCCTATAAACTAGATGACCAGGTAGTTCAACAGAGGCAGCGCTTTGTACAACACACATGTGAAGAAAAATGTCTGTGGGAAAATTTATTCCTGGAATAAGTGCCTTACAAGAAATAATTGTACAACTTTAAGTATAAATGTATACTCTGCCATGTTAAGTACAGGCAAAAAGTCCCGCATATAATTCCTTCTCCATCCCCTATGAGAATCCATGCCCCCCAATAAAATAAAATAATAACATAGCTTTACAATTTCCTTAGGCTGTGGAGATACAAATCTAATCTGTTCTAGGCATTTGTTTTGTAATGCAGTGTATTTTTATTTTAAATATATTTTAAAGGCAGAAGAACTCTATATAGCAGTTATCTGTGTGATAACTCACACTTTCTGCTATCTACACACTGAGCACACAAACAGCTATTACCTCCTGCTGATTTGGGAACTATTGCCCGCTATGCTCCCTTTTCATACCTAATTTCCTAGCCACCCTCATTCCATAATATTTACAGAACTTGGGCTCTACCTATAACTCCGCCTACTCTACACCTCACCTAAAGACATACATATAACTACAGACATTCCCCAGTCACATTTCCTAACCTCTTTAATACTCTAGTCAAGAAGACCTCAAGCTAAATCTCTGTTGTTTTTTTCTCCTACCCTACTCTTCATTCTACTAGACCTCCACTTTTTCTTTTTACATCCCCACCCAGTACTACCGTCAATCCGTTTCCTAGTTTTAACACTAAATTTTTTTTCCTCCAACCTTCACATCACCGCCTTCTAATTATTCTCTTGTTTTAAAATATATATTTTTTATTCTTCACTTTTATTCCTCCTCATCTCTCATTTCCTTCAATTTCACCCAATCACTCCATATCTACAATGCTACTATTCCACACAATTGTATTATTATCCATCACAACTGCTGCCCTCCTCACATCTTACCATCACCTGCCTCTGTAAACAACTCTCCATACTTACCTTATTCATCTCCCAAACACTATGCATATCCACCTACTAATAGCCACTAGTCTAGTCTCCCCTGCTACTGTCCACCTCTTTAAAGTAAATTATTACACCACCAGCAACATATTCAACAAGCCTTCCTCTAGATCAAGGCTGAATTTCAAACACCCTTATACATACTCCTGGTTGTTTTTTAATTTTAAAACATGGTGACTTGCATTCTAACTCAGGTCCTGCAACAGTCAACAAAATTTCAAGTCTGTGACATCACAAAATAGTCATCCCTCAAAGCCATATAGTCTCCACCTATGCACAGCTAACCTTAGTAGAAGTATAAGAATCATATTTACAGGTGTGTATGCCTGGATAGCCTACTACTTCCCAGATATACTAGTAGCCACAGAAACGTGTCTTAGGAAATAAAAGATGAAGAAATCTTGCTGCAAGGATATGACACCTTAGACTTGAGAAAACCCATTAAAAGGTGGTGTGATGAGCATTATCAGCTAGAATAATTTAAACCACTTTAGGTCTCATATAACCCCAGCCCCACTCTTCAATTCTAAAATAATTATAGCATCCTTGCAAAGTAATGCTCACAAAAGGCTTTGCATAATAGGAGCTTAATTTATCCCAGGAAGTAACATAGTTATTGCTGAAGAACCTCTCTGTGGGTCATCAAGTAATGTATCACTTGAGGCAATCATTTTAGGAGACCTGAATATTGAATGGCAAACTATTGACAGCAACAGTCCTTCTAATGTCATTAACTGATATGGTTTCACCCAGCTTTTTTCATCTCCCACAAGGTACAACAAAAATTCTGGTAGAGCTTCTACCTTATTATCACCATCATCAGCTCCCTTTTTTGCATTTTTTTTCTACATGGAGTTGGGGTATCGTGTTTACTGTCGCTGACTCTCTCAAGTCAGTGCCACACTCCTAGCTTCTTCAACACTCATGCATGACTGACGCAGATCTTTCACACAATCCATCCACCTTTTTGCGGGATGTCCTCACTTCCTCTTACTATCTTCCTGTTTGTCCCAAATATTCCTCACCAGATTGTCTTCTGCTTTTCTACGCATGTGTCCAAACCACCATAATCTGTTCGCTTTGATCTTTTCTGCAATTGGAGCTACTTTGGCGTCTGTTCTTATATCGCAATTTCATCGTCTGTCCTACAATGTGCATCCTACCACCCTTCTCAGGCACTTAATTTCCATAACCTCTAGCTTCTTCAAGTATTCTGCCTTTACTGCCCAGGTTACTGTACCATACAGTAGTACTGGTCGCACCACTATTTTGTACACCTTACTTTTCAGCTTCTTTGGCATTCTTCTGTCATACACTACACCTGACACGCTATGCCAGTTGGCTGCAGCTCCTCTGATTCTAGCTTTGACTTCTTCATTCAGATTTCTCTTCTCATCCACCACCCCTGCCAGATACTTGAAGCTGTTTACCTGTTCCACAATCATCCCTTCTATCTCCATTCTCAGCTTCTTCTGATTTCCACAATTTGCTACTATTACCACTGTCTTATATGTGCTTAAGTTCATCCCATGTGTCTTCAGTTTTGCATTCCATTCTCCTACCCTTTGCTGAAGTTCTAGCTCAGAGCCAGCCTGTAATGACACATTGTCTGCATACACCAACTTTGTTGATCTGTCCCCTCTGACCTGTTTGATAATGTAGTTCATCACCAGTATGAACAGCAGTGGGCTCAGAACTGAATCCTGGTGTACACCCACTCCCACTGGGAACCCCTCTGTGAATCCGAACACTGTTCATACTTGAATCACTAGGTCCATTTACATAGCCTGTACTAATTTTACCAATGTTTCTGGGACTTGAAACTACTGCAGTACTGCCCAGATCAGCTTTCTCAGGTCCTTGTTTATTTGCTAAGTTTTTCTGCATAGCCACCTATTCTGAGCATTTTCTGGCTTGTTAAATTTGATTTCTGCATTAGTAACTGTATTTAGAGCACAACCTAGAGCTGTTTACTGAATTTCCTGTTTGCACTTATTTTTAAAATCGTTTTTTTCTCACAACTTGCATTTTATCTGTCTTTGGCCTAGCACTCTTGTGTGGGGTCATTTGCTGCACTGTTATAACTTGCTGATACTTGTTAACCTCTGCTATCTCTGAAAAAACAAAAAAACAAAAAAGAAATCTTGCTTTTTTCCCACTTTTCTGAGATTTAAAAAAGTTCAGTTGCAGGCTTGCTTTTCTTGAACTGTTTGTAAGTTTCTGTGAGGCCATTTTTTGCTTGGGTTAAAGGAAAGTCTCTCTGTTGATCAGTGGCAGTGAAAAACATTGAGCAGCCTGCCTGCCCCTGTGGGAGTGGTTACTGACATGAAACTGTAGTTTTATTGGCCATTCTGGGTCAATTCCAAAACTCCTTCATCTTCCTCTCTTAAAACCCTCTTTTGAGCGGTTTTGCATGTTTTTGTGCATAGTGCAACAGCGGGCAGCGCCGCCTAATTGGGTTTAAACTATTCCTGGCTCCACAAAGTCTGCTCTTCACTTTTTCCCTTAGAACTGCTCTATCTCTCAATTTAAACACCATATTCTCATTCTAAGGCCCTTCACTGGTCCAATTAAGTAATCCTACAAGTTAGCACTATTAAACCATAAGCACTACTTACTCTTATACTCTCTACGATTACCCTGTCCTCTATTGGTCCATCTTAAATTCAGTTTCCCTATTACTCTAGCATGTCCAAAGGTCAGTCAATGGTTTCCTCTCCAGTCCAGCTGGTGAATCTGGGAATTTTGAGGCAATGTTACAACTGTCTCATGTACACGGACAACCCTCTCCTCCTCCAAACAGGTTCAAATATATGTGAGAGATGCAACTATTTAGCCAAACTGGAGGCTGAGCTCTCTCATCTCAAAACTGGTGTAACCAGTCAGGAGGAGAAGATAACCTCACACAACACAATTCCAGTATCACATAGTCCCACCACATCAGTGAACCAAACACATAAATACACAAAAACATACTCGGAGGCTCTAAATAAAAATCTACCTAAGCAACAGAGACCTCCAAAGCAGACATCCAAGCAAACGCTACCTCAAAACAAAACACACACAACACATAACCCACAAAGTCAGTGTGCCAAGCAGCCACAGCCCTTAAGGCTGAATAACACACCTGATACTCTTGTTATAGGTGACTCTATTGTCAGACACACTGATGTCCCGCTCACCAGGCTGAATAAAGAGAAGGTCAAAGTGAGCTGCCTGTCGGGCGCTAGGATCTGCCACATAACGCAAGCACTCAGGTCACTCCAAAGCAAATACAAATATGACTCAGTCATTGTACATGCTGGTGTGAATGACCTGAGACGTACCTCCCTGGACTACATGAAAAGAGACATAGAGGAGCTCTCTGATCATGTAGCCCAGGCTGGTATGACCCTGACCTTGAGCAGTATCTTACCCTCACCTAGAATGATGCCACAGTACAAAGACAAAATGATCGATTTTAACAATTGGCTAAAATTTTGGTGTCATTCAAAGGGGATCCAGTGTCTGTCAGCATGGGATGACATGCTCGACAAGCCACGTTGCTTCGCTAGGGATGGCTTGCACCTGTCACCACTGGGCTTTCGGATATTGGCAAAGGCTCTTGCCACCCCCATAGTGCCTTTTTTAGGCAAGGCTCAAAAGTCAAACCCACCCCATAGACAGCACAAGGAACAAGAAACTAAGGGTAATGCTGCTAAACGCCAGAAGTCTTAACCTCAAGATGCATGCACCCGAAGCTCTCCTCAGTATGGAGAACATCGATATCTGTGCAGTGAAAGAAACCTGGTTCAAGGCTCCAGAGAGCACCCCAGCACTACCAGGCTATACCTCATATCATGCTTTTCGGCCCCAAAACCCAGACCGAACCACAAAAAGAGGGGGAGTTTCCATATTTATCAAGGATATCCACACCTCCAGGTTAGTGGCATTGCACGAAGTATCGGAGACCATCCATGTGCAACTAACAGTGGGCAAGACTGCTTTTCAGTTTATAGCATCCTACAGACCACCCTCTCAAAGTCAGGAATCCCATTCGGCTTTCCTGAAAACATTGGAGAACATGAAGATCTCTCCGAACACCATTATATTGGGCGACTTCAACTACCCAAACATTGACTGGAAGCACTACTCAAGCCCCAGCACCTTAGCCCAAAGATTCCTGGAAATTATAAACTCAAATGCTATGGAACAACTAGTCACCACTCCCAAAGAGGGGACAACATACTAGACCTGATCATTACCAACATGGGGACTCTATGCTCCACACCAGAAGTATATCCCTCATTGGTAAGATCAGACCATAAATTAATTTCACTGGATGTCCACATCCCGACCCTACCCCCAGCCCAGAAAACCACAGTGAAAAACTTCTCAAAAGCGAACTTCTCACTTCTCAAAACCGAATTGGAATCCTTCAAGGCCCCAGGGCCAGTGGAAACTACAGCCCAAACTGCAGAATCCTATATAAATGCATTCTACGGACATCTCCAGGAATGCATGGATCATGCTATCCCAAACAAAACCAAGACCCAGTCATCCAAAGGCAGGCGTCCAGTCTGGTGGACCCCTGCCATAAATAAACTGTACAACAGAAGGAGGAAGCTACTACATGATAGAGCAAAATCCCTGATAGGGAAGGCATCTCTGATCAGTACTAGCAAAAAATTACGATCCCTCATAAAATCCTCCAAGGCCAGCTTCGAGAGAAAAATTGCACAGGACACCAAAGACAATCATAAGGCTTTTTTTCAGTTATGTTAGAAACCTGGGATGCAACTCCCAGACTTGTTCTGAGTTGATTCTAAAGACAAAAATACACTGAACCCACAGACATCGCCAATATCCTGGCAGACAGGTTCAGTGCAAACTTCTCCCCCCCTCCCCCCCAAAAGAGCAAGTATCTATCCCGGCAGAGGGCTGCCTCCCAAACATCTCAGATGCTCAGGTAAAGGCTGCCCTCTCCAAAGCAAAAAACACTGCTTCCATGGGACCAGATGGCGTCCCAGGTTGCGTCCTACATGAACTACAAGAGGAACTAATCCCTCAAATAAAACAGCTATACAATCTCAGCCTCACTACAGGATATGTGCCCACAGAATGGCGTACAGCAACAGTGGTCCCACTCCACAAAGGTGGAGCCTCTACGGACCCTGGAAACTATCACCCCATAAGCCTGACTAGCTTAGTCTGCAAGGCTATGGAGAGGATCATCATGGAGCTCATAAACAAAGACATTGGGGACCTACAGACACTAGATCCTACCCAGTTCGGCTTTGTCAAGGGCAGATCCTGCCTTTTGAACCTGGTTGACTTCTTTGAAACAGTCACCAAAGCCATAGATGAAGGGAAGGTAGTCCACACAGCCTATCTGGACCTTGCAAAGGCATTTGACACAATACCCCACTTGGGCATCATAGATAAGCTATCCAGCTTAAATATAAACCCCTATGTCACAAGATGGGTCACAAACTGGCTCAAAGACAGAACCCACAGAGTGAGAGTTGCTGGAGCCATGTCAGACATGATACCGGTCACAAGTGGTGTCCCACAGGGTTCTGTCCTGGGACCACTCTTGTTCGGTATATACTTTTCTGAGGTACAGGCAAACGTGGGAGGACTATGGCTCACCAAGTTCGCAGACGACTGCAAACTGGGCGCCATAATCAACTCTCCAGCTGACACAAACATCCTTCAAAAAGGTCTCACAGAGACAGATAACTGGTGCCAGCGCCATGGTTTAAAGCTAAATGCCAAAAAATGTATAGTCATACCCTTTTGCAAAAACAATGTGCCCACAAATTACCACATAGGCGGAAACACATTAAGTATAGAGAAAGTTATTAGGGACCTGGGGACCCAAGTTGATAGCAATCTCTCCTTTGAAAACCCCATTGCCAAAGTGGTTAGAAAGACCTTCTACATAGCCCACCTCATCACGAAGGGTTTCACATCTAGATCAAGAGAGGTAATCGTGCCCCTTTATTCATCCCTCATCAGGTCCATCATAGAATACAATGCCCCTTTTGGGATGTACCTTACCCGACACCTGCAGTAATTAGAAAGATCCCAAAAGTATCTCACCAAGAGGATCAAGGGTCTCAAACAGATGCCATATACTGCTCGGTTAAAAAAACGCCAGCTCTACTCAGTTGCATACCGCGTACTTCGAGGCGATCTATGCCTGACATACAAAGCTATGTCAAATCCAGAATTAATGGACATGCTCCATCTCAGTAAATCTAAATCCCTTAGAGCCACACACTCGAGGGACTTGAACCTCAGCACAGAAATAAATAGAACTTGCTGGAGGGACAGGTTCATAACCCGGAGGCTCCCTTCGCTCTGGAATAGAATTCCAGTTCATGTGAGGCAGAGCACCTCACTGAATCTCTTCAAGAAGAATCTCGATAAGTGGATGGGGGATCGTAGGTTTGTCCCAGGGATTACTCCCGTGTCACTATTAGACAGAGGCACAGTAAACTAAACCTTAAAAAAGGGCACAGTATACTCAAATCAAGGGGTGGCGTAAGCCATACAGAATTGGGCTAGGCTTATAATTGCCCCAGGGCAGATAGCCTAGTATGAACCTATGAACCTATTGAAGCCAAGCTCCTTCTCTCCTTCTCTAGCTGTTGTTCTAAGCCCATATGTTGCTACTTCAGGAGATGGACTGTTGCCAAATACATGGACACTCATTTGATATTCTGTGACTTCATTGTTGATGTCATTGTTGTGATACCATAGGAATTTGAGGCAGTTTATGTGTCCATTGCAAATGATGAAACAATAGAACATTTGTTGGATGTCAGCTGTAACTGCAATGGGTTTCTTCCTGAACCATATCAACACTCCACCGAGGTTGTTGGTAAGGTCTGGCCCTATAAGAAGAGCATTGTTAAGAGATATACCTCTATACTGAGCACTAGTATCAAAATCCACTGAGATTTATTTTGCCTTGTGTGGATGGAAGACACCAACATTCTTCTGCATCGTTCAATGGTGGAGCTGGATCTGCATGATTGTTATCAAGCATTTTCTGCATAAATGTTATGAAGTGCTTACTCATTTCTGGTTTGCTGTTTAATGTTCTCCTTAATGCAGTGAACCTTGACATGGCTTGTTCTCCATTATTCATCAGAATAGGCCTTGGAGTACAGAAAGGTGAAGGAGCTAACTGACTATTGAAGCTATCTTTGAAACATTCTCTATTCATTATATTGTCGAATTCTCTATCTTCAACAGAAGGAGCTTATTGTCATCAGCAGTGGATTGGAAGATGTGTCTCCAAAACCATCTTCAGGGATTGTATGAATGAAGACTTGTATGTCACCAGACACCTCTGTGAGCAGATTAGCTCTCCCTTTTACATAATAGTGGCATGGGCATTGTCTGAACTAAGAGGGATGCCCCATTCCAAGAACACTGGTCCTGTAACAATGGATGCTGCAGGGGTTATGCATTTTATTCATGCAGACATTTCCCACAATAACATCCTAAATCAAGTGTTTGAGCATAGGGAGCATCATTAGCACCACTGCAATACTGGCATACCTTGTGAACTTTCAGAATATCTCTGTCTAGTAGATGCAAGATGTTAGCATCCTTGTCAAGTGGAGGACGTTAATCAGCGATCTGCTTCAGATGAGAATGGTGCTAAACAGCTTCAGGTGTGGGAATCTCTTGTCTGTCATTTGGCATCAGAGTAAGAAGTGGAAATTGAGTGTTGCCTTGTATCAGTGCTACAATAAAGCTTTTCACTCTTCTGCCTGCAGTATTCACCAGGCCAGTGCATATACCTAACTTGCATTTTTCCAAGTTCCCTTTTATGTTAAACAAATCAAAGAACTCTGGACATGCAAGGAAATGGCTACTCTGGTCACCGAAGAGATCATACATTTTAACAGTTTTCTCCAGATGTCCTTCAGGGAATACTCAAACAAGGCATATTTTAGCACAGGATTTCCCACAAGGACCTTCTCCACATACTTCAATACACTTAAAAGATACAGCTATTGATCCTAGCTCAGAATTCTCCATGCCATACCTAAAGATGGGGTTAGAGCCTTCATGTGGAGAATTTAGATGTACAGCTGTAACATGCTGATCACTTTTATACCCAGAACATTTGATAACAGCCTTACAGTCCCTTGCAAAGTGTGTTGTTGAAGCAAAACACCTGTAGTAAACTTCATACTTTCTAAGAAGTTCCTTGCAGTCATATAGGAATTTTTGCCTAAACACATGACATTTCTTAAGGAAGTGAGGTTTTTAATGTAATGGACAATGGCGATTTGGATTGTCGACTTTCTCATCTCTCACGTCATTGTAGACAGATGAAGTGTTGAGCACAGCTCTTGTCTTATGGACAGAAATAACACTGCTCAAGTCCTTGTGCTTAACGTTTAAGTTCTTATGCCTTGCAGGTGTCAATGGCACCTCATTAATTGAGAAGCTTGGATTGTTCTTTGCACTGTCTATCTCTCTAATGAATTCAGAGAAGAGAGATAAAGGTGGAAATGTGACTGAATGTTGTTGCTTGTACCTGGAACCTCCTGAAGTCCACTTCTTCTGAATATTGTATAGCAATTTTGCAACCACAGTGTAAACAACATGAGCAGTAGCTAAATAACTAAAACCTGGTAGCTGTGGATCTGATTTTGCAATCTGAAGTTCAAGAAGAAGATCACTGAGTTGTTGTAGCTTTTAATTGTCTTTAATGGACAATTTAGGAAAGTTCTGCAATCTTTTGAATAGGGCAAGCTCACTAACTTCTGAACTTTCATATGTTTGATCTAGTCAATCCCAAGTAGTGGTGAGCCCTTGAACAGATTGTCACTATAGTTTTCAGTCTTCTGGTGTAATCAGCTGACTAAGATCCTAGCCATCTTATTAACAAATCCAATTTTCCCAATGGTGAAATGACCAAATCTTGAATTGCTGCCTTAAAGATGGATATCCAACTCCTATAATTCTCCAGGTGGTCATCAAATTTTGCAAGCCCAGTGTTAATGAGCTCTTGTCAGATGATATACCTTGCAAAGTCTGACATGTCAGTTCTTAATCCTTACATATTCATAGGCACTCCTTGAGCATTACTGCCGATGATGGCACCCAGTGCATCATACCTGAAAGAGAGAGGAGTAAATGCAGTTGAAACTTCTAGAAATGAACTTAACTCTGCATACTCATGCATCAAATCATACATTAATGATATGTTAATTGAAGCAAGAATTGACACGGAGCAGTATAACTTTCTTACCATGCCAGCCCCCAAGATCTCCATTTTGTTTGGTTTACCAAAAGTTCACGAAAACATTGAGGACCCCCCCCCCCCATGAGACCACTTTTAGACGCAAGGGACAATATCACTTATTCCTGTGCTATAGTGATTGATATGATACAAAAGAAGTACATTTCCCAGGAAAAACAGATCTGCAAAGATTCCTGGTCATTTTTATTTAATATCAAAAGTTTAGATTTTGAGGGAGAGTTTAACTTCCTCACAGTTGATGTAAAGGATCTGTATTCTTATATTCCGTACCTAGATGGAATAGAATGGGTGACTCAATTTATGAGATCAAAAAGAGCATAAACATCAGAAGTGTCTTTAGTAAAAGAACTTCTAGACATTACTTTGAGTAACAACTATATTGTATTTGACAACAAATTCTAGCTCCAGAAAATAGTCATAGCGATGGGCTACCCATGTGGGGCCAGCTTCGTCAACTTGGTAATGGCATATTGGGACGAGGAATTTATTAGAAAGAACAACCAGATTTTTAGTCAGATATATTATTACACAAGATTCCATGATGATATCTTTATGGTAATTACAGGAAAGGAAAGTGAAGCCACTGAGTTAGTTAATTACTTCAACAACACTACAATTTTTTTACAATTTACATCTAACTATAATACAGATTATATAACCTACTTAGACATTGACCTAGCTAAGGACAGAGTGAACAGGCAGTACACTGCTAAAATTTATAGAAAGGAGATGTATTCCAACTCATTCCTCCACTTTTCTAGCTGCCATCCCTTCCACCAGAAAACATCAGTGGTGAAAGGGCAGTTGGTGAGGCACCCAGAATGGTGTCAAAAGAAGTAGACTTTGTGAAGGAATGTAAGAACTTGAGAAAAATGTTCCTTAGAAGGGGGTATCCAGATGCACTCTTCAGAGATTTGATAGAGGAGGTTCAATTAGAAAGAACAAATGTTTTTTACAAGCCAGTTTTAAGCCAGAACAGTGACTTTGGTTCTACTACTAATTTAGAAGTTGGTAAAGAATCTGTTATTTATATACACACTACATGTAGTTTTATCACCCCTTATAGTTTGAATGCCACAGAGATTCATAACATTATTTATAAAAACTCGGAACTAGTTAAAAATGAGACATCAATTAGGCACAAACTTAACTTTACACCACAAACTTAATGGAATGACAAAAGTAATAGTTTTAAAAATTTTGAATGAATGGCTAAATAAAGGTTTTATATATAAAGAATTATGCAGTGAAATACTTAAAAGTTATCTGAAAGAAAGAAAAAATATAATGAAAAACTGGATACTGATAGCACTGAACAGTAAAGATTATAAATTTTTCATGAAAATATTACAGAAGAGACTTGAAACAAACATGAAAAGTATTATGGATCACTGTATGCATAGTATTAAGGGAAATGTTGTCAATAATTATTAATAATAGTAACAGAAATTGGGAATGATATTATAAACAGAGGAGAAGCAGCTAAACTTGTGATATGGTCCATAGGTATGCACTAGGCCAACAGCCCTGGAGCCTTTACAAGCTTAGCCCATAGAAGTGCCCTGGCATCATGCCGCTCTTAGCTTCCGGTGCATCTATCAAGTAGAGCCACTGGAGTGATCCCTGGGGTGAACTTTCTACTTACCATTCACTCTTCAAGATTTCTCTTGAAAAGGGCCAGTGACATGCTCTGCTTGACATGTATGGGTAGTCTATTCCAGAGCATGGACAGTCTCTGGGTTATGAACCTGTCCCTCCAGCATGTTCTATTGATTGTGGTAATGAGGTTGAGGTCCCTGGAGCGTGTGGTGTGGAGGGATTGGGATTTCTTTAGGTGTAACATTTCTAACAAGGCTGGGTCAGACATGGCTTTGTAAGTCAAGCAGAGATCGCCTCTTAATAGATGATATGAGATAGAGAAAAGCTGGAGTTATTTGAGTCTGTTCACATAGGCATGTGTTTAAGGCCTAGGATCCTCTTTGTGAGGTACTTTTGTGGCCTTTCCAGCTGTTGCAGGAGTTTAGTGAGGTACATGCCAAATGGGGCATTATATTCGATGATTGGTCTAATGAAGGAAGAGTAGAGAGAGATGATGTCCTCTTTCTTCCTGGATGCAAAACCCTTGGTAATGAGATGTGCCACATAGAAGGACTTTCTGACTACACTGGCAATGCGCTGGTCGAAGGTGAGGTTGCTGTCAACCTGTGTCCCCAGATCTCTTATAAAGCCTTCAGTATTCAGTGGGCTACCATCAATGTGGCATTTAGTGGGAACTGAGTTTTTCCCAAAGGGAATAATGACACATTTTTTGGCATTAAGCTTAAGGCCATGGTTTTGACACCAGTCGTTGATCTCAGTGAGGCTTTTCTGTAGGATGTCTGCATCACTTGTGAAGTTAATAATGGCTCCCAGCTTGCAATCATCTGCAAACTTGGTCAGCCAAAGTTCCTCTGTGTTGGCCTCAATTTCACAAGAGAGGACCCAGGACTGATCCCTGTGGGACTCCACTCATGACTGGTTGGCAGTCTGACTTGGAGTCTGCTACTTTCACACTGCGGGTTCTATCTGTGAGCCAATTTGCAACCGACCTAGTGATATAGAGGTCGATGCCTAGTTTGGTGAGTCTATCAATAATTCCTGCATTGGGAATGCCTCTCTCTCACCACAATTTCTAGCCTGTCACCCTCCTGAGTAGTAAAGTCTGGATACACTTTGCTGCACTGACCTTCTATCTTGACTCTTGGATACATAGGATGTCTAGCCTCCTCCATATCATCATGTCATCCACTTACAAGCTGCATCCTGTCAGTGAACCTACATTAAGCGTAGCAATTCCCAGTTCATGTTTGGCAGGTTTGTTGGTTTTACATTCAGCTTTCGCTCAACAGAGCTATCCTAGGTAACCCAGGCTGGGCAACTAGACATCAGCCAGCCAGTAGCTTATTGACCCAGGGCTGCTGGACTTTATGGTGGGCACACACTGGCCAATAGGGGCACATATACCCCTCCCACTGTTAGCAAGTGTTCCTGGCGTAGGTCAGAGTAGGCTAGGTCCTCAACCCAGTTATCATGGTAACTAACCATGACAATTTTGGCGACATTACTCAACATGACCGAATCACCTAGAGCCATATATTACACCATCGAGTGGCTAACCCTGCCATGGCGTGTAATCTGTGCACTGTGCTCTCCTATCTTGAGGATACTGTGCACCACAGTAGATGCCCATAGCGGTTGGTCTGTACAACTCTTCCCCATAGGGCCCTATGTAGAGTCTGTGCTGCTGCCCACAGCTCCATTCATTGGTGAGTTTGTGATGGAAACACTCAGCATGTTTCTTGGATATGGGAGAAACCCCATGGAGACACAGGGAGAACATGCATACTCCAAACAGTCATTGGATTGGATATCAGGATCAAACCTTGTACCTTGTGCATGGGAGGTGAAGACCTTAACCATTATGCCAACTGGTCTCACCTTATAGCCTCTACCTCAGATACCTGGATTTTCACTAATGCCCCAAATAAAATCCTCTCAAAAGGTGCCTTACCTCATACTTTAAGTGATCACATTCCCATATTCACAAGTAGGCATCATAAACCTAATAAAAAAAAAATTGTACAATCTTGCCCATAATCACTCCTCCTTTAGTAAGGATCAGTTCATAGCAACACTAAAATCTGTGGGGATCTTCATAATCTTCCAGTTTCTCCCTAACATACTAAATGCACTATCCCAATAAGAAGCAAAAGAATTACACTGAATCCTGCACCCTGGCTTTCAAAAAGTACTACATTTCTTATGAAAGAGAAAGATATATCCTGGAAAAATGGAAGCAAGTTAAAACCATAGCTATCTATCAGTACTATAAATGTCTCAAAAACTCCAGTAAAATCAAACCAAATCACAACTGGTAAAAAATACCATACTAATATACAAGCAGCAAATTCTAACAACACCAGAGCATTTTGGACTACAATCAACTCACTGTTAAAACTCCGTAAACCAACACAGCCTACACCTACTTCATGTAACTATGCTGGCAGTATAGCTAACAAATTCAGGAATTCAGTACCCACATCATCTAACAGTAACTTCACTTATTAAATCTCAGCACATGAAGAAAAATGTTCATCTCCTCCCTTGTCCATATTAACCCAGAAAACACTTGCACTCAAGCCAGTCTCAATTTTTATAATAAAAGAACTATTACTAGTCTTAAAACCTACTATGCTTTTCCAGATAACATACCATCTGAGTACTTAAAAACTACTGCTGATGTGCTAGCTTTTCCTTTCTCTATCTTAATTAACCCCTCAGTCACTGTAAACTAGGTTCCAACCCTGTGGATACATTCTTCTTGTCCATGCAGGTGGAAACTCAAATGAGCTCTTAAACTTTAGGCCTAGAATCGTATCTTTTTCACTGTCAAAGATTCTGGAGAAGTGTATCAAGACTAAACTCTGTAGCTTTCTCACTGACAAATGCCTCCTTTCCCCGACAGATCACAGTTTCTGTCCGTTTCATTGCAGATGTATAGCTCTCCTTAGTTTTATAGCATCTGTTACTCAATATAAAGCTCCGGGAACATAGTGTCAGCTGTTTTCCTAGATTTATCCAAAGCTTTCTACATGGTATCCTACCAGAAATTGCTTAAAAAAACTAGCTTGTATAGGAACACATGAACCTTCACTATCTTGGTTTCCAGCTACCTCACAAATAGGCAACAGGCAATAAAATGGCAAAATGACATCTCTTCTTTCCTTCCTTCTCATTACAGTGGCTGTCCCTCAAGGATCTATTTTAGGTTCCCTGTTGTTGCATATATCCATTAATGATCTTCATACAGCTTCTAAATAAGCCATTATCATACAGTTAACAGACAACTCAAAACAACTCTCCTAAGAGTCTTTCTCCACCACAGAGGCCTGGATGTCTGATACACAGTTATTCTTTAACCCCGAAAGAACAAAATGGATCCTGTTTACTCTAAAGCATTCAACTGACTATAAAAATAATTTCAAACTCACCTCTTCTAACAACCCCAACATGGAATTAATAAGTCAAATGGAGCTTCTGAGTCCCTAAGATAAATGCTTATCATCACATAAAAGAAGCAGTAAAATCATACACCAAAAGCTTGATGCACTCCTTAGAGTCAAACAATACCTTACAGATAATGTCAGAAAAAGTTTTGCTCAGTTCCTTCTCATCTGTATACAACTTTATAATTCTCCTGTCTTGACTAAACTACAATATACATAACTCTCAGTTGTGGAACAGACTTATAAGGTGGTAAAATTTGCTGCCAGTCATCATTATAGGACACATCAATACCTGTTCGTAAAAAAAACTTCAGTGGTGAGAACTAACACATTTACTCACACTTTCACAACTAGCCTCTTCCCCTAAACGTATATGTTATCTAGACAAATGCCCTACTTTGAAAAATATTCTCCAGTTCTATAACCCAAGTACATAACTGAGATCTGCTGACAAAATGTTACTATCACAAAAGCTAACGATATGGTGACTCTCTGTACTCCTCTTTCCTATCCAATATTTGGTGCTCTCTTCTTCTTATTCTAAGAAACACAGTAAACATCAGCTCTTTTAAAGAACAAAGAGAATACCTAAAAGATACATGGCTCTGTACATGCACAACTCCCGGATGATCATTTTTTAACCCTTACTTTCTCCTATTCTTCGGAATCACTATACCCCTAGTTATTGCCCACAAATGTTCTCCTTGTCCTCTAACTCTCCCCCCCTTCCTTCTTCTACCTCTCCTAAAATATTCGTTCTCATCTCTTAATACTAATCTTTCACTTTCTCCCTTTCTCTCTTTCTAGTTTTCAAATATGTTCCATAGCTCTTTAGATGTTGTTTTATTAATTAATGGTAACCTGTTTGAATGTTATATATTTAAAAAAAAACAAAACAGTGTAAGAAACTTCTCTGTGTGGAAGATTTTCAGTCCATATATTCCTAGTTAATCACTGTATATTAATCAGATCAGACAATAGTAGTAGAAGTAGCGAATGTAAGCTCGTCAAGTCAAAAAGTAATAATAAAAAATATATAATTCTACAGCATTACTAAGTATTCAAAAGTAATCCAATTACTGAACTCTTTTAGAAAGCCTGGACTAAACTACTACTGTTCAATTAAAAGTGCACTGGAACTTAAAAAATTGCCACATTGTTTACATGACTAATTGTATTTTATTTTATTTTATTTTTTTCTACAAATTGGTTTTATATACCTTTTTAATTCATTTGAAATTTAAGTGCATATTTTGTTTCCATCGTCATACATATTTTTTTTTTTTTTTCTGGTTATTATTTTTTTCTGGTTCTCTTTTTTCCACTTTATTCAAAATGATGGTAATAACAATACTAACTAATTATACAATTATATAGGTTTTTAGGGTTTTTGTTCACAGACCTGAAGAAGTCTAGAAGGACGAAAGCGATCTTTGTTAATAATAGGTTATGAAAATAGAAACTGATTTTTACATGCAAAAGGTATATGTATATATTTATATATAATTTATGATCGCAAAATGAACTAAGGTTGATATATTTCCAGCCATGTAGTATATTGCCTTGTATAAAATCACAGACTTAATAATCTACTTAATAATTTGGTTAAATAAGATGTACCATTAAAGTACATTAGGGCTATATATTATTATGACAGCTACTAGGTAGGGCAGGACCAGCTCGAATGTCACACTGATGGGGAAGGGATGTGAATTTAACATGTGTACCAATAACACTTTGTTTTACAGCACAATAAACCACTCCCATGCCTGATAAAAAGTATATATATATTTAGAAAGCTTGTGAGGAAATTATTACTCTATTTTTGTTTTACTTGGATCGCTTGTCTGTGTACTTAATATAGCAATAACCCACGCCTGGGTGTGGGTAATGCTGGATTTACCCACGGTTGGCGTGGTTTGGTCCCGAGGGCGAAGCCAGAGGGACCAAAGCCAACCGTGAATACAGCATTACCCACCAGAAGTGGGTTATTGCTATTATACCATGACATTATTTAAGAAAAGAAACTATTACTTTTCTTAAATAATGGCATAGTATAATGCCTGTTTACTGCCCTTCCGCAGATGTCTGGCATCCGCGGCAGTTCTGATGTACTGCGCGCCTGCGCAGTACATCAGAGCTGTGGGCAAAAGCAACGGAGAAAGCAAGATCTCCGTTGCTTTTTTTTACTGTTTTCGCTATGTTAAACCCATTTAACATAGTGAAACAGTAAAAAAAGCAACGGAGATCTTGCTTTCTCCGTTGCTTTTTTTTTAAAACCTGTCTCGCTATGTTAAATGGGTTTAGCATAGTGACACAGCTTTAAAATAAGCAACGGAGATCTCTGTTGCTTATTTTAAAGCTGTCTCGCTATGTTAAACCCATTTAACATAGCGAGACAGTGTTTTAAAAGTAGAGTTATACTAATGGAAAAAGTCCAGGCGACCGGACCTTTTTCCATTAGTATAACTCGATTTACAATGTGCACGCTGGCCAATCAGCATGCACGTTTTGGGGGGGTCATGGTATAATAAAGGATTTTCAACTGGAAACAGACTGCCTGCCTTGCTTGGATTACTTTTGAATACTTAGTAATGCTGTAGAATTATATATTTTCTATTATTACTTTTTGACTTGAGTTTACGTTCGCTACTTCTACTACTATTGTCTGATCTGATTAATATACAGTGATTAACTAGAAATATATGGACTGAAAATCTTCCACACAGAGAAGTTTCTTACACTGTTTTGTTTTTAGACCCACTATACTTTAATGGCTTGTTTTGAGACTTCGGGGATACCACGGAGATTACTTGTTTAATGTTATATATTTACTGATTATCTGTACACCTCTGTTTACTATGTTCTTTATGGTATATATTTCTGGAGATTTTCTTTCTCGAAAAAAAATCATGGCTCATTACAGAATGCTTATAGTAATTAATGATACTCTGTTTACATTTTGTATATTGATTGATTAAATGTATACCACTGTTTATTGTGTTCTTCATGTAAAGTTGAATGTTTTCTGGAGCTTTTCTCCCTGGCCTTCTGCTGAAAGGCGATAGCCTTCTGCCTAGTCAGACTATCCATGTAAACAAATGCAACAAATAAGTAAATATAACAAAATCTGAGAAGAGTATATAAAGACTTAAAAGACTAAAGAACTTAATGCAGTTTATCTGATTTTTAGGGGGTAGCAGGCTGGGTGTCAGGCAAGATACAGGCTGTGAAAAAACATGTTCCAGGGCAGAAATAAAAGAGGAATAGGAGAAGATAATGAGGTTCCATTTGTAACAGAGCATAGTACTTTCCAATGGACTCGGAAACATCACAACTTCCACACTAAAGTATCTGTTTTTATTTTGGAAATAGAGACGAGAATCATTCAAAAGAATTAGTCAAACCCACACGTCACTGAATATGAGCTAGAAGTCTATAGAGACAAAACACAGTCTGTATTGCACAATCATTTAAAGGTTCAGTTTCTTGAATATCTCCAGAAAATGAAGCATCACTTTTTCATTTACAAGAAATAACCATACAGGAAAGGTCAAATACCTCACTAAACCTTGAAGAAAGCTCAGTACATTCTATCGGTCTAGAGTAACTGAAACAGGAAAAAAAGACGTGTTTATTTCTTTTTGATCAGAATTGCTGAAGAAACCGAATCAGTATTGCTAGCAAAAACTTCTCTAGGGATTGGCACAGCTTCCTGGCAAGACAGAATGGCATTCTCTGCCCCTTCCCCCAAGGCTGACAAGACTAGCTCTCACTTGCCTACCAAGGTCACTTTTACAACCACAGAAGATGTGTCTAACCCATGGTCCACTGTGGCTTTAGGTACTACACCAGCAGGACCCAAGGAAAAGATGGGTGATCCAAGGAACCTGCTTTGGCCACAGCAGAGTCACCCTCCTGTATCTGAGGCACTTTAGTAACCTGCTGTGCTGTCAAAGCCTGAATAACAGTTTACTTCTTTTTTTTTGTGGCTGGAAGAAAGAAGAACTGAGGAAATTATATGCCTTTCCATGGTTAAGCTGTAAAAGGTGCCTGATTCCCAAAGAAGCCTAGTAGCAATAGTCAGAAAAACAGGCAAGTTGTAAAGAAGTAATGATTCCCCCATTAAAACACAGAAAAAAGAATCACTTTACACCCTTAAGTCATCCTCCAAAAGTAAAACAAACCAACTTTCCCCAAAGAAAACATAATTTAAAATAAGTTTTATCAGTGTATTCCACAAAGTAAAGAAAGAAAGAAAATGATGGTCCCAGTTTAAAAAATTAAAAGTTAAATGACAGTAATTAAAAAGTTTTTTTCTCAGATGTAAAATTAATATTTTACAGAAAAAACTGCAGATTCCTCATAAGTCAAAAAATGCTGTGAGATAACTCCTCCAAGACACAGACATTGGATTTTTAAACATAAATAGTTAAGCACTTTCATTCTTATAATTGACAGAAATTCATCAGAACTACTACTTAGTATCAACTCTACTCGTTATAATACACAACTACACACTCAAACAAATAACATAATCTTAGCATCCAATTGGCAACAATATGACAAATGCAGGGACTGAAAAGTACATTTATTTTATTTTTATTTTATTTATTTTACATTTGTTGACCGGGAGGATCCGACTGGATACATGTCCATTTTCAGCGAAGGCCCGGGGAGAAAAGCTCCAGAACATATAACAAAAAACATTTATATAATAGTGTAAAAAAAAATTATTCATACAGAAATAGAACACAATCTGTTATTCATCAAATTTATCTTAGATGTAAGAAGATTAGGACAGTAAGGAAATGAAGGAGATTCAGGTTTTCAGGCTGTTAGTCAAGCATATAGTAGACTATCATTGAACCCAGGTGTGTTTTTAGCTTAGTTTTAAATTGACTTAAAGTGGAGATGGAGGTAATATCATGGGGAAGTTTGTTCCAAATTTTCCCTGCAGCGTTGTTGAGAAGGGAGTCACCAGCAGAGTTGTTGGTTTTGAATGTTTGGATTAGGAGACGGTTGGATGACCTTAATGGCCGTGGATTGTTACAACGGGGAAGCAGCAATTTGAGTGAAGGAATGTTTGTATATAATTTTGTGGGTAAGGACTAGTAGGTTGTAAGAGATAAGGTTCGGTAGCTCAGTCCAGTTGAGCTTGGCTAAGTTGGTACAATGATGGGTCCTATATGGTGACCCAGTTACAAACCTAGCTATATGATTGTAGCAATTGGAGAGCTTGTTCATGACAGTTTTACTTATGTTGTGAAGTAAGGCGGGCCAGTACAAGAGTGATGAGAGAAGGTGAGTCTGGGCGATGGCGATTTTAGCTTGGGGGGTCAAGAAGCTATTTATTCTATATAATGAGCCTAGCTTCTTATTAATGGTCTTAATCATTTGGTTTACGTGTATATCAAATTTTAGATTGTTGTCTATGGTTACCCCTAGTAATTTTGTCGAAAGGTCCGGAGAAATTATGGTCCCATCCTTAGCTTGGATAGTAAAGTTGATGGAGCAGGACCTTTTAGTGTGGAAACAACAACATTTTAGTTTTTTAGGATTAAGTATCATTGGAGAGCCAGTTTTCTATTTTGCTGAAAGTAGACTGGGTTAATAATTGTAACTCTGAAGGTTGTACCAGAGCATATCAGCGTATTGTATGCAACTGGCATTAGGAATAACTGTATGCAGGTCATTGATAAAGATGGAAAATAACAATGGCCCTAAAATAGATCCTTGCGGGACTCCCAATGTATTGGGTAGTAACTTAGAGAGTTTGGTCTGCCATAAAACTGCTTGTTTTCTGCCAGATAGATAGGAACTAAACCATTGTATGGCAATGGTGTCCAGACCAAGTGAAGGCAATGTGTTGATTAGAAGTTTATGATCCACCATATCGAAGGCTTTCGACAGATCCAGAAATAGTGCAGATGAGATGTTCAGTACATAACGTTAACATTGTTTAAGTTCAAAATGGATGTTAAGAACATGTCGTTTATAAGAACAAAAGTGCTTTATATTATTTTTCTCTTTTACATCTTTTACAGTATCTGAAATTTTTCATACCTAACTATCCTTACAAATAAGCTTTCTTCTTTTTCATTTATCCACTTTAACATTTTACAGAAATTTAGAGAACCAACATATACCACTGTGTTAATTAACCGTAAGCTTCTTTCTTCTTTATTTATATACACAGTTCCTCTTTTTACTGGATTAAGTCCAGATCCCCATATGACACTTGTGCCATGACCCAGCAATAAAGGAGCCTCAATCCCCACCACTAACACCAGAGAGGGCATCTCATATATGAAGGAAAGGATAACAAATACACACAATAAAGGGCAATTTCCCTTAAGAGCACGCAGAGATCACAGTCAGTCCGGGGCTGGTCACTCCCTTGCTCTCCAGGTCCCCAATAAGACTCCCCACTGGCACAGCTATAGGGTCCAGATCTCAGCCTAGTGGGTAAGCTAAAACCTATAGCACGCTGTCTGTCCAACCGGTGCTTCATGTCCCTGCCCAAGAGCTGATATACGCACACACACACTCACACACACACACACACACACACACACACACACACACACACACACACACACACACACACACACACACACACACACACACACACACACACACACACACACACACACACACACTTTGAGAAGAGTTTATACGGCCACAAAGACATTCCTGGGGAAGAATGGCACAGGTTCTCCAGCTCTGCCCCCTTTGCCCAGACTATACAGAAGTACCCTGCCACCACCCACTAATAATTATCAGCTACTGAAAGGTCCTTAAAAGGGTGTCCAATAATTACTGTGCAATATTATTATCCAATTGGTAAGTGTAACTAAACAGTCAAGGCTTATTTGGAGTGACTTGCACAGTAAACACTATAAATATGCAATGCACTCTAGAGCTTAAATTATTTCTACACAAAACAGCCACAGTTGAAAGGTTTTAAACTATTTAATAATAAATAATAAAAACACAAGACGATACGTCTTACTACACAGTGCTCAACAAGAGTTCAGATATCACAGAGAAATACTTAAAATAATTCAGTAGTACAGTTCTGACATCACAGAAAATAACTTAGTCTAATCTTTCTAGTTTCTAGCTATTTCTAAAAGAAAACACAAGTCTAAGATAACTTACATATGAACAAGACTGTGCTGTGAGTTGCTTGGTCAAGATAAAAATGCTTAATCCTCTCTGGTTCTCTCTGTTTAAATTGAAATTGCAGTTCTGATTCACATTACATCAATCATTCTTCACATGTTCTTGGGGTTCCCAGGCTACACATTAACTACATGTACATTTTTTAACATCTCCTTGTGTTATCTTGTAGCTTGTCAGGAAGCATAGCAATAAAAATACATTTGCATGTTTAAATCTACCAATTTAACTCTTGGTTAAAACAATAGAAAGAATGTCTTCATCTAGACGAGCTGGAGCTGACTTTAGATCAAAGGGTCACAACACACTTTTACTGGGTCAGTAGAGAGCACTGTTGCCACATTTTTGTAACAGTATTTTTTTAATTTAAGACAACAAGCCTGTGATTCATATTAATATATACAAATGACAAAATTATCTATAAAATTCTATCTGGCTAGGCTGGCAGCCTTCACCTATCTTCACCCAATGTTCACATCCCATTTAAATAAAAAAAAATATTGTAGCATTTTTTTTCTAATATCATTGGTAGCATAAATACAGTTGCTAAATATGTTCTTTTTCTGATTAAAACTGAATTTATAAAATAAACTTTTTAAAATGATACTCTATGTTTTCCAAAAAGGCAAATTGCTTTTAACTCTTCTATTATATTTTCCCACTGTATTCTGCTTACAATCTTATTACTAAATTGTAGACCAACGACAGAAATTTCATTAATTATATTCCTCCTATCTTAACCATCTCTCCTAACCCTTTACTGTTCCCTTTGTTTAAAGTCATCCCTTTTGCTTCTAAACTTTAATTTGACTTTTTTATCAATACCTTGTTCTTTTTTTTCAATTAGTATGATGTCATCTGCATAAGTTAACAAATCTGGGATTCTTAAGCCTTCAAGCATTACATAGTCTGCTTCCTTCTTTTTACAATTTATTTCATATACAGTCACATTCATAGTTAAAGCAAAGAGTATACAACTCATTGGACATCCTTGTCTCACACCCCTCCTCATTTGTACCTCCTTAGTTAGCCATCCATTTACTAACATTTGTACTTTATTATTTCTATAAGCAGACAAACATACTTTTCTAATTTCCGTACTTATATTGCATTGTTTTCATTATCACCCATAACATTTCATGCCCTATTGGACCAAATGCCTTATTAAGATTCCATATCTTGCTACTTGATGCTAGAAGTATAAATCTCAAGCTGCACTACCTCAAAGCACTCCTCAAAATGGAGAACATTGATATTTGTGCTGTAACAGAGACCTGGTTTAAAGCAGCAGAAAGTACCCTTGCACCACCAGGCTATAACTCATTCCACACCTTTCGGCCCCAGAAAATGGACCGAAGCTCCAAAGGTGGTAGTGTCTCCATATTCATAAAGGATATGCACACCTCCAGACTGATAGCCCAGCATAACACATCAGAGATACTTCAGGTACAACTAACAGTGGGTAAGACGGCAATTTAGGTCGTAACCTGCTATAGGTCCCCAACCATGTCCCAAGACTCTCATTCCACATTCCTAAGCACCTTGGAAACTATTAGGGTCCAACCCAACACTCTCATACTGGGTGACTTCAACTACTCCTCCAACAACTGGGGAAACTACTCATGCACCAATACACTAGCCCAACGCTTCCTGGAATTCATTAATTCCAATGCACTGGACTGGACCAGATCATTCTTAACCCCACTAGAGGAAGTAACATCCTTGACCTGGTTATTACTAACATGGGCAATAGTCAATTCCTCTCTGGTTAGATCAGACCACAAACTAATTACTATGGACATCTACATCTTACCTACACCAAAAGTAAAGGTAACCACCATGAACAACTTCTCCAAAGCTGACTTTGGGCTCCTAAAAGCAGAGGTGGCTAACTTCATGGCACCCATGCAAATGAAAAATAGGTGTATGACCACTGTATCATACATCAATGCACTGTACAAACACATACATAAATGCATGGAACTAGCCATACCCAACAGAATCAAGATGGTCTACTCCCAAAAAAAGAAGCCAATCTGGTGGCCCCCTGCCATTAACAAACTCTACAACAGATGGAACAAACTGTTGCAGAAAAAGGTGAAGTCCCAATACTGTAAAAACTCTTATTAGCCTCAACAAAAAGATGAGATCCCTCATCAAAACCTCTAAAGCTAGCTATGAAGGCAGAATTGTGTCAGACACTAAAAAGAACCACAAAGCCTTCTACAGTTATATCAATAATCTCCATGGCAATACCCAGATTTGCTCTGAGTTACTGCACAATGGTATCTCCTATACTGAGCCAACAGATATTGCAAACATACTGGCCGACAGATTCAGTGCCAACTTTACCTCTCTCACCCCCCAAAGGACCAATCATAATACTGGAGGAATGCCAGGCACCCAGCATTACTGCAGCATAGGTTAAAACTGCATTGTCCAAGGCCAAGAATACAGCTTCCATGGGACCCAACAATATTGTGGATGTGTTCTACATGAATTACAGAGTGAACTGGCAACACACTTGTATGCTCTGTTTAATCACAGCCTCACCTCAGGCTTTGTCCCTACCAAATGATGCACTGCTACAGTCATCCCTCTTCATAAAGGGAGAGCGACTACAGACCCTGGGAATTATCGCCCCATTAGCCTGACAATTCTGATATGTAAGGCTTTGGAGCTCATCATCATGGACCTAATTAACAACGATATAGGGAATTTCCAAACTCTGGATCCCACACAATTTGGTTTTGTGATGGGTAGATAATGCCTGCTCAACCTGGTTAACTTCTTTAAGTCAGTCACCAGAGCTGTGGATGAAGGCAAGGCAATTCATACAGCCTACCTCAATCTGACCAAGGCATTTGATACCATTCCCAATGCAGGAATTATTGATAGACTCACCAAACTAGGCATCGACCTCTATATCACTAGGTCGGTTGCAAATTGGCTCACAGATAGAACCCGCAGTGTGACAGTAGCAGACTCCAAGTCAGACTGCCAACCAGTCATGAGTGGAGTCCCACAGGGATCAGTCCTGGGTCCTCTCTTGTCAAATTGAGGCCAACACAGAGGAACTTTGGCTGACCAAGTTTGCAGATGATTGCAAGCTGGGAGCCATTATTAACTTCACAAGTGATGCAGACATCCTACAGAAAAGCCTCACTGAGATCAACGACTGGTGACAAAACCATGGCCTTAAGCTTAATGCCAAAAAATGTGTCATTATTCTCTTTGGGAAAAACTCAGTTCCCACTAAATACCACATTGATGGTAGCCCACTGAATACTGAAGGCTTTATAAGAGATCTGGGGACACAGGTTGACAGCAACCTCACCTTCGACCACCACATTGCCAATGTAGTCAGAAAGTCCTTCTATGTGGCACATCTCATTACCAAGGGTTTTGCATCCAGGAAGAAAGAGGACATCATCTCTCTCTACTCTTCCCTCATTAGACCAATCATCGAATATAATGCCCCATTTGGCATGTACCTCACTAAACTCCTGTAACAGCTGGAAAGGCCACAAAAGTACCTCACAAAGAGGATCCTAGGCATTAAACACATGCCTATGTGAACAGACTCAAATAACTCCAGCTTTTCTCTATCTCATATCGTCTATTAAGAGGCGATCTCTGCTTGACTTACAAAGCCATGTCTGACCCAGCCTTGTTAGAAATGTTACACCTAAAGAAATCCCAATCCCTCCACACCACACACTCCAGGGACCTCAACCTCATTACCACAATCAATAGAACATGCTGGAGGGACAGGTTCATAACCCAGAGACTGTCCGTGCTCTGGAATAGATTACCCATACATGTCAAGCAGAGCATGTCACTGGCCCTTTTCAAGAGAAATCTTGAAGAGTGAATGGTAAATAGAAAGTTCACCCCAGGGATCACTCCAGTGGCTCTACTTGATAGATGCACCAGAAGCTAAGAGCGGCATGATGCCAGGGCACTTCTATGGGCTAAGCTTGTAAAGGCTCCAGGGCTGTTGGCCTAGTGCATACCTATGGACCATATCACAAGTTTAGCTGCTTCCCCTCTGTTTATAATATCATTCCCAATTTCTGTTGCTATTATTAATAATTATTGACAATATTTCCCTTAATACTATGCATACAGTGATCCATAATACTTTTCATGTTTGTTTCAAGTCTCTTCTGTAATATTTTCATGAAAAATTTATAATCTTTACTGTTCAGTGCTATCAGTATCCAGTTTTTCATTATATTTTTTCTTTCTTTCAGATAACTTTTAAGTATTTCACTGCATAATTCTTTATATATAAAACCTTTATTTAGCCATTCATTCAAAATTTTTAAAACTATTACTTTTGTCATTCCATTAAGTTTGTGGTGTAAAGTTAAGTTTGTGCCTAATTGATGTCTCATTTTTAACTAGTTCCGAGTTTTTATAAATAATGTTATGAATCTCTGTGGCATTCAAACTATAAGGGGTGATAAAACTACATGTAGTGTGTATATAAATAACAGATTCTTTACCAACTTCTAAGTTAGAAGTAGCACCAAAGTCACTGTTCTGGCTTAAAACTGGCTTGTAAAAAACATTTGTTCTTTCTAATTGAACCTCCTCTATCAAATCTCTGAAGAGTGCATCTGGATACCCCCTTCTAAGGAACATTTTTCTCAAGTTCTTACATTCCTTCACAAAGTCTACTTTTTTTGACACCATTCTGGCTGCCTCACCAACTGCCCTTTCACCACTGATTTTTTCTGGTGGAAGGGATGGCAGCTAGAAAAGTGGAGGAATGAGTTGGAATACATCTTTCTATAAATTTTAGCAGTGTACTGCCTGTTCACTCTGTCCTTAGCTAGGTCAATGTCTAATTAGGTTATATAATCTGTATTATAGTTAGATGTAAATTGTAAAAAAAATTGTAGTGTTGTTGAAGTAATTAACTAACTCAGTGGCTTCACTTTCCTTTCCTGTAATTACCATAAAGATATCATTGTAGATTCTTGTGTAATAATATATCTGACTAAAAATCTGGTTGTTCTTTCTAATAAATTCCTCGTCCCAATATGCCATTACCAAGTTGACGAAGCTGGCCCCACATGGGTAGCCCATCGCTATGAATATTTTCTGGAGGTAGAATTTGTTGTTAAATACAATATAGTTGTTACTCAAAGTAATGTTTAGAAGTTCTTTTACTAAAGACACTTCTGATGTTTGTGCTCATTTTGATCTCATAAATTGAGTCACCCATTCTATTCCATCTAGGTATGGAATATAAGAATACAGATCCTTTACATCAACTGTGAGGTAGTTAAACTCTCCCTCAAAATCCAAGCTTTTGATATTAAATAAAAATGACCAGGAATCTTTGCAGATCTGTTTTTCCTGGGAAATGTACTTCTTTTGTATTGTATCAATCACTATAGCACAGGAATAGGTGATATTTTCCCTTGCGTCTAAAAGTGGTCTCATGGGGGGATTCTCAATGTTTTCGTGAACTTTTGGTATACCAAACAAAATAGAGATCTTGGGGGCTGGCATGGTAAGAAAGTTATACTGCTCCGTGTCAATTCTTGCTTCAATGAACATGTAATTAATGCATGATTTGATGCATGAGTATGCAGAGTTAAGTTTATTTCTAGAAGTTTCAACTGCATTTACTCCTCTCTCATTCAGGTATGATGCACTGGGTGCCATCATCGGCAGTAATGCTCAAAGAGTGCCTATGAATATGTAAGGATTAAGAACTGACATGTCAGACTTTGCAAGGTATATCATATGACAAGAGTTCATTAACACTGGGCTTGCAAAATTTGATGACCACCTGGAGAATTATAGGAGTTGGATATCCATCTTTAAGGCAGCAATTCAAGATTTGGTCTTTTCACCATTGGGAAAATTGGATTTGTTAATAAGATGGCTAGGATCTTAGTCAGCTGATTACACCAGAAGACTGAAAACTATAGTGACAATCTGTTCAAGGGCTCACCACTACTTGGGATTGACTAGATCAAACATGAAAGTTCAGAAGTTAGTGAGCTTGCCCTATTCAAAAGATTGCAGAACTTTCCTAAATTGTCCATTAAAGACAATTAAAAGCTACAACAACTCGGTGATCTTCTTCTTGAACTTAAGATTGCAAAATCAGATCCACAGCTACCAGGTTTTAGTTATTTAGCTACTGCTCATGTTGTGAACCCTGTGGTTGCAAAATTGCCATACAATATTCAGAAGAAGTGGACTTCAGGAGGTTCCAGGTACAAGCAACAACATTCAGTCACGTTTCCACCTTTATCTCTCTTCTCTAAATTCATTAGAGAGATAGACAGTGCAAAGAACAATCCAAGCTTCTCAATTAATGAGGTATATGCCCTGCCATTGACACCTGCAAGGCATGCGAACTTAAATGTTAAGCACAAGGACTTGAGCAGTGTTATTTCTGTCCATAAGACAAGAGCTGTGCTCAACACTTCATCTGTCAACAATGACGTGAGAGATGAGAAAGTCGACAATCCAAATCGCCATCGTCCATTACATTAAAAATCTCACTTCCTTAAGAAATGTCATGTGTTTAGGCAAAAATTCCTATATGACCGCAAGGAACTTCTTAGAAAGTACGAAGTTTACTACAGGTGTTGTGCTTCAACAACACACTTTGCAAGGGACTGTAAGGCTGTTATCAAATGTTCTGGGTATAAAAGTGATCAGCATGTTACAGCTGTACATCTAAATTCTCCACATGAAGGCTCTAACCCCATCTTTAGGTATGGCATGGAGAATTCTGAGCTAGAATCAACAGCTGTATCTTTTAAGTGTATTGAAGTATGTGGAGAAGGTCCTTGTGGGAAATCCTGTGCTAAAATATGCCTTGTTTGAGTATTCCCTGAAGGACATCTGGAGAAAACTGTTAAAATGTATGATCTCTTCGGTGACCAGAGTAACCATTTCCTTGCATGTCCAAAGTTCTTTGATTTGTTAACATAAAAAGGAACTTGGAAAAATACAAATTGGGTATATGCACTGGCCTGGTGAATACTGCAGGCAGAAGAGTGAAAGGCTTTATTGTAGCACTGATACAAGGCAACACTCAATTTCCACTTCCTACTCTGATACCAAATGACAGACAAGAGATTCCCACACCTGAAGCTGTTTAGCACCATTCTCATCTGAAGCAGATAGCTGATTAACGTTCTCCACTTGACAAGGATGCTAACATCTTGCATCTACTAGACAGAGATATTCTGAAAGTTCACAAGGTATGCCAGTATTGCAGTGGTGCTAATGATGCTCCCTATGCTCAAACACTTTAGGATGTTATTGTGGGAAATGTCTGCATGAATAAAATGCATAAACCCTGCAGCATCCATTGTTACAGGACCAGTGTTCTTGGAATGGGGCATCCCTCTTAGTTCAGACAATGCCCATGTCACTATTACGTAAAAGGGAGAGCTAATCTGCTCACAGAGGTGTCTGGTGACATACAAGTCTTCATTCATACAATCCCTGAAGATGGTTTTGGAGACACAGTCTTCCAATCTACTGCTGATGACAATAAGCTCTTTCTGTTGAAGATAGAGAATTCGACAATATAATGAATAGAGAATGTTTCAAAGATAGCTTCAATAGTCAGTTAGCTCCTTCACCTTTCTGTACTCCAAGGCCTATTCTGCTGAATAATGGAGAACAAGCCATGTCAAGGTTCACTGCATTAAGGAGAACATTAAACAGCAAACCAGAAATGAGTAAGCACTTCATAACATTTATGCAGAAAATGCTTGATAACAATCATGCAGATCCAGCTCCACCATTGAACGATGCAGAAGAATGTTGGTGTCTTCCATCCACGCAAGGCAAAATAAATCTCAGTGGATTTTGATACTAGTGCTCAGTATAGAGGTATATCTCTTAACAATGCTCTTCTTATAGGGCCAGACCTTACCAACAACCTCAATGGAGTGTTGATATGGTTCAGGAAGAAACCCATTGCAGTTACAGCTGACATCCAACAAATGTTCTATTGCTTCATCATTTGCAATGGTCACATAAACTGCCTCAGATTCCTATGGTATCACAACAATGACATCAACAATGAAGTCACAGAATATCATATGAGTGTCCATGTATTTGGCAACAGTCCATCTCCTGAAGTAGCAACATATGGGCTTAGAACAACAGCTAGAGAAGGAGAGAAGGAGCTTGGCTTCAATAGGTTCATAGGTTCATACTAGGCTATCTGCCCTGGGGCAATTATAAGCCTAGCCCAATTCTTTATGGCTTAAGCCACCCCTTGATTTGAGTATACTGTGACCTTTTTAAGGTTTAATTTACTGTGCCTCTGTCTAATAGTGACACGGGAGTAATCCCTGGGACAAACCTATGATCCCCCATTCACTTATCGAGATTCTTCTTGAAGAGATTCAGTGAGGTTCTCTGCCTCACATGAACTGGAATTCTATTCCAGAGCGAAGGGAGCCTCTGGGTTATGAACCTGTCTCTCCAGCAAGTTCTATTTATTTCTGTGCTGAGGTTCAAGTCCCTCGAGCATGTGGCTCTAAGGGTTTAGATTTACTGAGGTGGAGCATGTCCATTAATTCAGGATTTGACATAGCTTTGTATGTCAGGCAGAGATCGCCTCAAAGTAGGCTGTATGCAACTGAGTAGAGCTGGAGTTTTTTTAACCAAGCAGTATATGGCATCTGTTTGAGACCCTTGATCCTCTTGGTGAGATACTTTTGGGGTCTTTGTAATTGCTGCAGGTGTCGGGTAGGGTACATCCCAAAAGGGGCATTGTATTCTATGATGGGCCTGATGAGGGATGAATAAAGGGGCACGATTACCTCTCTTGATCTAGATATGAAACCCTTCATGATGAGGTGGGCTATGTAGAAGGTCTTTCTAACCACTTTGGCAATGTGGTTTTCAAAGGAGAGATTGCTATCAACTTGGGTCCCCAGGTCCCTAATAACTTTCTATGTACTTAATGGGTTTCCGCCTATGTGGTAATTTGTGGGCACATTGTTTTTGCCAAAGGGTATGACTATACATTTTTTGGCATTTAGCTTTAAACCATGGTGCTGGCACCAGTTATCTGTCTCTGTGAGACCTTTTTGAAGGATGTTTGTGTCAGCTGGAGAGTTGATTATGGCGCCAGGTTTGCAGTTGTCTGTGAACTTGGTGAGCCATAGTCCTCCCACATTTGCCTGTACCTCAGAAAAGTATATACCAAACAAGAGTGGTCCCAGGACAGAACCCTGTGGGACACCACTTGTGACCGGTTTGGAGTCTGACATGGCTCCAGCAACTCTCACTCTGTGGGTTCTGTCTTTGAGCCAGTTTGCGACCCATCTTGTGACATAGGGGTTTATATTTAAGCTGGATAGCTTATCTATGATGCCCAAGTGGGGTATTGTGTCAAATGCCTTTGCAAGGTCCAGATAGGCTGTGTGGACTACCTTCCCTTCATCTATGGCTTTGGTGACTGTTTCAAAGAAGTCAACCAGGTTCAAAATGCAGGATCTGCCCTTGACAAAGCTGAACTGGGTAGGATCTAGTGTCTGTAGGTCCCCAATGTCTTTGTTTATGAGCTCCATGATGATCCTGTCCATAGCCTTGCAGACTAAGCTAGTCAGACTTATGGGGCGATAGGTTCCAGGGTCCGTAGAGGCTCCACCTTTGTGGAGTGGGACCACTGTTGCTGTACGCCATTCTGTGGGTTCATATCCTGTAGTGAGGCTGAGATTGTATAGCTGTTTTATTTGAGGTATTAGTTCCTCTTGGAGTTCATGTAGGACGCAACCTGGGACGCCATCTGGTCCCATGGAATCAGTGTTTTTTGCTTTGGAGATGGCAGCCTTCACCTGAGCATCTGAGATGTTTGGGAGGCAGCCCTCTGCTGGGATAGATACTTGCTCTTTTGGGGGGGAGGGGGTGGAGAAGTTTGCACTGAACCTGTCTGCCAGGATATTAGCGATGTCTGTGGGTTCAGTGTATTTTTTGTCGTTTAGAATCAACTCAGAACAAGTCTGGGAGTTGCATCCCAGGTTTCTAGCATAACTGAAAATAGCCTTATGATTGTCTTTGGTGTCCTGTGCAATTTTTCTCTCAAAGCTGGCCTTGGAGTATTTTATGAGGGATCGTAATTTTTTGCTAGTACTGATCAGAGATGCCTTCCCTATTAGGGATTTTGCTCTATCATGTAGTAGCTTCCTCCTTCTGTTGTACAGTTTATTTATGGCAGGGGTCCACCAGACTGGACACCTGCCTTTGGATGATTGGGTCTTGGTTTTGTTTGGGATAGCATGATCCATGCATTCCTGGAGATGTCCGTAGAATGCATTTATATAGGATTCTGCAGTTTGGGTCATAGTTTCCACTGGCCCTGGGGCCTTGAAGGATTCCACTTCGGTTTTGAGAAGTGAGAAGTTCGCTTTTGAGAAGTTTTTCACTGTGGTTTTCTGGGCTGGGTGTGGGGTCGGGATGTGGACATCCAGTGAAATTAATTTATGGTCTGATCTTACCAATGAGGGATATACTTCTGGTGTGGAACATAGAGTCCCCATGTTGGTAATGATCAGGTCTAGTATGTTGTCCCCTCTTGTGGGAGTGGTGACTAGTTGTTCCATAGCATTTGAGTTTATAATTTCTAGGAATCTTTGGGCTAAGGTGCTTGGGATTGAGTAGTGCTCCCAGTCAATGTTTGGGTAGTTGAAGTCACCCAATATAATGGTGTTTGGAGAGATCTTCATGTTCTCCAATGTTTTCAGGAAAGCCGAGTGGGATTCCTGACTTTGAGAGGGTGGTCTGTAGGATGCTACAAATTGAAAAGCAGTCTTGCCCACTGTTAGTTGCACATGGATGGTCTCCAATACTTCGTGCAATGCCATTAACCTGGAGGTGTGGATTGATAAATATGGAAACTCCCCCTCCTTTTGTGGTTCGGTCCGGGTTTTGGGGCTGAAAAGCATGATATGAGGTATAGCCTGGTAGTGCTGGGGTGCTCTCTGGAGCCTTGAACCAGGTTTCTGTCACTGCACAGATATCGATGTTCTCCATACTGAGGAGAGCTTCGTGTGCGTGCATCTTGAGGTTAAGACTTCTGGCATTTAGCAGCATTATCCTTAGTTTCTTGTTCCTTGTGCTGTCTATGGGGGTGGGTTTGACTTTTGAGCCTTGCCTAAAAAAGGCACTATGGGGGTGGCAAGAGCCTTTGCCAATATCCGAAAGCCCAGTGGTGACAGGTGCAAGCCGTCCCTAGTGAAGCAACGTGGCTTGTCGAGCATGTCATCCCAGGCTGACAGACACTGGATCCCCTTTGAATGACACCAAAATTTTAGCCAATTGTTAAAATCAATCATTTTGTCTTTGTACTGTGGCATCATTCTAGGTGAGGGTAAGATGCTGCTCAAGGTCAGGGTCATACCAGCCTGGGCTACATGATCAGAGAGCTCCTCTATGTCTCTTTTCATGTAGTCTAGGGAGGTGCGTCTCAGGTCATTCACACCAGCATGTACAATGACTGAGTCATATTTGTATTTGCTTTGGAGTGACCTGAATGCTTGCGTTATGTGTCGGATCCTAGCACCTGACAGGCAGCTCACCATGACCTTCTCTTTATTCAGCCTGGTGAGCGGGACGTCAGTGTGTCTGACAATAGAGTCACCTATAACAAGAGTATCAGATGTGTTATTCAGCCTTAAGGGCTGTGGCTGCTTGGCACACTGACTTTGTGGGTTATGTGTTGTGTGTGTTTTGTTTTGAGGTAGCGTTTGCTTGGATGTCTGCTTTGGAGGTCTCTGTTGCTTAGGTAGATTTTTATTTAGAGCCTCCGAGTATGTTTTTGTGTATTTATGTGTTTGGTTCGCTGATGTAGTGGGACTATGTGATACTGGAATTGTGTTGTGTGAGGTTACCTTCTCCTCCTGACTGGTTACACCAGTTTTGAGATGAGAGAGCTCAGCCTCCAGTTTGGCTAAATAGTTGCATCTCTCACATATATTTGAACCTGTTTGGAGGAGGAGAGGGTTGTCCGTGTACATGAGACAGTTGTAACATTGCCTCAAAATTCCCAGATTCACCAGCTAGACTGGAGAGGAAACCATTGACTGACCTTTGGACATGCTAGAGTAATAGGGAAACTGAATTTAAGATGGACCAATAGAGGACAGGGTAATCGTAGAGAGTATAAGAGTAAGTAGTGCTTCTGGTTTAATAGTGCTAACTTGTAGGATTACGTAATTGGACCAGTGAAGGGCCTTAGAATGAGAATATGGCGCTTAAATTGAGAGATAGAGCAGTTCTAAGGGAAAAAGTGAAGAGCAGACTTTGTGGAGCCAGGAATAGTTTAAACCCAATTAGGTGGCGCTGCCCACTGTTGCGCTATGCACAAAAATGTGCAAAACTGCGCAAAAGAGGGTTTTAAGAGAGGAAGATGAAGGAGTTTTGGAATTGACCCAAAATGGCCAATAAAACTACAGTTTCAAGTCAGTAACCACTCCCACAGGGGCAGGCAGGCTGCTCAATGTTTTTCACTGCCACTGATCAACAGAGAGACTTCCCTTTAGCCCAAGCAAAAAATGGCCTCACAGAAACTTACAAACAGTTCAAGAACAGCAAGCCTGTAACTGAACTTTTTTAAATCTCAGAAAAGTGGGAAAAAAGCAAGATTTTTTTTTGTTTTTGTTTTTCAGAGATAGCAGAGGTTCACAAGTATCAACAAGTTATAACAGTGCAGTAAATGACCCCACACAAGAGTGCTAGGCCAAAGACAGATAAAATGCAAGTTTTGAGAAAAAAACGATTTTAAAAATAAGTGCAAACAGGAAATTCAGTAAACAGCTCTATGTTGTGCTCTAAATACAGTTACTAATGCAGAAATCAAATTTAACAAGCCAGAAAATGCTCAAAATAGGTGGCTATACAGAAAAACTTAGCAAATAAACAGAGGAAAAATACTTAAAATCTCAAAAGTGGCTCCTTTCTTCTCTCAGCATTTTCTCCTCTTGGTGGGTACTTCACCAACAGCCAACAAGCCTGAAAAGATGCCAAAACCATGAGGCAACCAGGTTTTAAGAGAGGAAGATGAAGGAGTATTGGAATTGACCCAAAATGGCCAATAAAACTACAGTTTCAAGTCAGTAACCACTCCCACAGGGGCAGGCAGGCTGCTCAATGTTTTTCACTGCCACTGATCAACATAGAGACTTCCCTTTAGCCCAAGCAATAAATGGCCTCACAGAAACTTACAAACAGTTCAAGAACAGCAAGCCTGTAACTGAACTTTTTTAAATCTCAGAAAAGTGGGAAAAAAGCAAGATTTTTTTTGTTTTTTTGTTTTTCAGAGATAGCAGAGGTTCACAAGTATCAACAAGTTATAACAGTGCAGTAAATGACCCCACACAAGAGTGCTAGGCCAAAGACAGATAAAATGCAAGTTTTGAGAAAAAAACGATTTTAAAAATAAGTGCAAACAGGAAATTCAGTAAACAGCTCTAGGTTGTGCTCTAAATACAGTTACTAATGCAGAAATCAAATTTAACAAGCCAGAAAATGCTCAAAATAGGTGGCTATGCATAAAAACTTAGCAAATAAACAGAGGAAAAATACTTAAAATCTCAAAAGTGGCTCCTTTCTTCTCTCAGCGTTTTCTCCTCTTGTTGGGTGCTTCACCAACAGCCAACAAGCAACTGATTGTAGAAAGCGACTTTTATGTGGATGATGAACTTACTTCACTGCCATCAGTGAGAGAAGCCAGTGATTTGCATGGAATAACTCAGCAGCTCTTGTCTAAGGTCAGCCTTAGGTTTCACAAGATTACATCTAATAGTAAGGAGGTGATGAAGGTCTTCCATTGAGATGACTAAGCAAAGGTTTTGAAAGATTTAGCTCTAGGAGTGTATACCCCACCTATGCAAAGGAATGTTGGCTAACACTGATACATGACTTCGGACACACTTGCATACCATGTCTCAGATGTTGAAAGGCCATTCACCAGATGTGCAGTCCTATCTTCAGTTAATAGCCTATATGACTGAATAGGATTAGTGACCCCCAATTATCATACAAGGAAGAACTATACTTTGGCAGCTCACAAAAAGGGAAAGACACTGGGATGCTCCATTACCTGTAAGTTTACAGCCAAAGCGGGAGAAGTGGAAGAAATCCTTGAAGGCTTTAGACAGCTTTCTGCATCCCACATTGCTACTCTCCCAGTTCACTTAAGGGATGTCAAGGGAAAGAAATCCATATTTCCATTGATACATCCACAGAAGCTATAGCTGCCATGGCTATCCTAAAGTAACTGACTCTGTAGATCAGCCTCATATAGGTTTTTTGTTAAGAAAGGCAAAACTGGCCGCAAGACATGCACACACCACCCCCAGACTTGAATTATTTGGTGCAACCTTGGATGTGGAAATGGTTGACTTTCTACAGGATGACTTGGACATTGAAATTGATGCCATTGTGTTTTATACTGGCAGTAAGATTGTCTTAGGCTATGTATACAATTACTTTAAACAATTTTACATATATGTTGTGAACAGCATAGAGCATATAAGGAAAACCAGCAAACCTGAACGATGGCATATTATAAATCCAGACAATGACCCTGAAATTCACTCTGTATTCATTTCTCTAAGCATTAATATCCATTAATTCTTGCGCTATGGGACTCATTGGGGACAATTAATTCACATAGCTCTCTGTTTTTAGAGAGCAAACCAGTTACAGAACTACAGTGGATGGCATATATGTGAAAGGTCACCCAATATGTCTGAAATAGAACAAGCAAAGATGTTAATCATACTACAAATGCAAGAAGAAAGTTTCTCAGAAGAAATGAGGTGTCTTAGAAACAAAAGACAGCTTTTCAAGCAAAGCCCTTTCTTCAGATTAAATCACAGGATAAATGGCCATGGCATGCTGAGGATGATGGTTGCTTGAATAAAGCAAGATTCCTTGGAAAGGAAGAAATCCCAAATAACCACCACCTGGCTACCTTACTTATTCATCATTTTCATGTACTAGTCAGCCACCAAGGAAGACACTTCACCGAAGTTGCCATTAGGGCTGCTGGTCTGTGCCTTACTGGTGCAGAAAGACAGATTGCTACTATGATACATAAGTGTGTCAAGAGCCAAAGGTTAAGAGGTAGGCAACAGCAGCAACAAATGGTCAACCTACCTATTGATAGAATGAGCAAAGAGCCACCCTTTACCTATGTTAGCCTTGATGTTTTTGGGCCATGGTCAAGTCAACAATAAAAGATGGGCACTGATGTTCATCTGCTTAACTGTTCAAGCTATTCATATAGAAGTAATTGAATCAATGGACACCTCCAGTCTTATTAATGCTCTCTAAATGTTCTTTTGTATTAGAGGATTAGTGAAGGTCCTAAGGTCAGATTGTGGTGCCAATTTAACAGGAGCATGCAAGGAGTTACAGATTAACTCTAAGTGTATTAAGAACCATTTGCTAAATCAGGGTTGTTAGTGGAGATTTAATCTACTTCATTCTTTGCACATGGGTGGAGTGGGTCTATATTATTACATCGAAGTCTAAACACATTGAATGTTATAACATCTAATCCATTCAATCGAAACACCAGAAAACCAAACAGTCAGAATAGCGAATTTTTTCCCAGGGAAAAAATTTGTTGTTCCGACAAACATACACACAACTCAAGCACACCAAAATAAATAATCCACACACATACACTTCATGAAACCCTACACTAAACCAGACATACACCACTAGCTACCCACTTACCTTAACCCAACCCTAACTCTAAGGTCCCTAACTATCGCACACTCACCTTACCCGCTCCCTAACCCTACCTCACCTACCCCACCCTAACCCTCACGTCCACACAATCACACATTTACCAGACCCACTCCCTAACCCTAACTCACTTAACCCACCCCTAACCCTACATTCTCTCACTACCGCACACTCACATCACCCGCGCCCTAACCCTAACGTCCCTAACTACTGCACACTCACCTTAACCCAGTCCATTCGCTCACTTACCATAACCATCGCACCACACTTACCTGAACCCAATCTGTAACCTCCGTTCGCTCATTTCCCTAAACCGGGTCCGTAACCATCACACCACACTGCTGTAAATAGAGAAGCCATGGCCCACCGAAATATTACCCTAGGTAAAATTTAGATGTTCAGAGGCTTCGCTTTTCTCAGCTTTTGCACTAAAGGGTTCAATATTATAACATTTGAAGTTTTTGAACTTCAATGTTATAACATAGGCCGGGGTGGGGCATGGGAAAGAATAACTGGAATTGCAAGATGAATACCTGATTCCAAGCTATTTGATGTGATTTCTTCTCACTCAACTCAAAAAGTGCTTACCATCTTCCTGGCTGAGGTAACTGCCATATTCAACTACAGGCAATAAGTTTCCATCTCCTCAGATGGACAGTCTCTGGTCATTCTAATGACATATGCTTTGTTAATTCAGAAAACTGGAATGATTCCCATACCTGTGGACGTCTTTGATAACTGTGACCTTACCTTTACAGAAACCAGTGGTGATGTGTGCAACATCTCACTAACTGCTTCTGGAAAAGATGGAGAAAGGAGTACCTTAATCTTCTACAAGGCCATAGAAAGTGGCAAACATACAGGCCTAACCTACAAGAAGGTGACCTGGTCCTTCTGAATGATCGGGAGACACATCATATTCATTGGCCTTTGGGTGTCATCATAAAAATTATTCTTAGTGATGACAAAAAAGTCCATAAGGTCAAAATAAAACTGCTAAATATAGAAACGTCAAGACTTTCTTTAGGCCAGTTACTGGAATTGTTCTCCTTGTTTCATTGAGGGACCAATATAATGTTTCAATGTTTGCTGTAACTTGAACCTTTAAACACTACACCATTTTTTAAACAGTGAAAGACTTCCAAATACTTTATTCAATTTAAAGAATTATGTCATGTGTATTGTTGGTTTCCTTTGCATGTTCTTTTCCTTCCTTTACATTCAGATGTAAAAGAACAAGCTTCATTCATGTAGAAAGACTTTATGTATTAATATTAGTGTTCGAAAATAATAGTGGTATCTGACAATACCAGGCAGGGAGTATGCCACCTTGGCAGACTGTGTTACAAATATAGTTTGATGTACTTGGTATGTTCCATCCCCCCCTTCCTCAAAGTCAAAAGTCCAAGTAAACTTTATTGTCAATCAGATATACAGAGCAGTGCAAGGTGAACGAAGTTATGTTGCTTTCATCTCCATGTAAGATATAACAATGAAACACATAGTTTGAATGACAGTAAGACTAATGCACATACAATAATAATTAAAATATTAACAACACAATAAATTACCACAATTGGACAGGAAGACATTAGACAATATTATAGTAATAGATATTGCAAAGACTATGACTTCACATTGTGATTGCTTAGAATATTGCACTTAATCAGTTGTAGTATGATATATTTTGATGTTCATGTTGCAGATGTATGTAGTTGTGACTCACTCCTGACTACTGCACATTCAGGAAGTAATAGTATAAGATATCAGTCTAACTGGACCAGTTACTGAAGCAATTTGCCAGAGTGATTACTATAGGAGATACTTCACAGCAACTGGCATATTGATCTAATTATTCACTGTATGCATGGATTTCAAGTTCAGCAGCATGATGGATAGAGGGAAGAAACTCCTATTCAGTCCTGATGTTTTGCAGTGTAAGATGCAATACTGCCTGCCCGAGGAAAGGTTGAAGTACATGCCATGGGCAGGGTGAGTGGGATTGTCAATTATCTCATTAGCCCTTCCCATACATCAAGTCTCATGCAGATCTTTGATGGATGGGAACGAGGAACCAATGACTTTTTCTGCTGTCCTCACTACCCTCAGGAGAGCCTTGCAGACAAATGTTTTGCTTTTACCATACCAAACTATGATCTTATTTGAGAGGATGCACTCGATGGTCCCCCTGTAGACGGCTTTGAAGATGGACTGAGACAGGTTTGCCTTCCTCAGTTTCTGTAGGACGTGCAGACATTGTTGTGCCTTCTTCACTGTGTGACTAACATGAGTTAGCCAGGAGAGGTCATCTCAGATGTGCACCCCAAGGAATTTTGTATTTTTGACTCTTTCTACTGCCTCCCCCTTAATTTCCAGAGGTTAATGTATCTCCTGAGTCCTCCTTAAGTACACTATTAATTCCTTGGTCTTGCTTACAATCAAGCATGATTGTTGCTGTCGCACCAGCCCATCAGATGCTCCACTTCATCCCTGTAGGCTGTTTCATCTCCATTTCTGACAAGACCTACTACAGTGGTATAATCCGCAAACGTGGTGATTTTGTTGGTTTCATGCTTCACCATGCAGTCGTTCACCTACTTGTAATATTGGCACTTTTTGGCCTCCTTTTCCTCTCTGTGCTGTTTAGTTTCAGGTTTTAATTAAGTGTTTCAGATTTGTCAAATTATTGCCTTTCTAACTGCAAGATAGTTATGGAAATACATAGTTTATGCTTTGTATACTTTCACCTTCTCTGATGTCTGCAATAAAGTGTATGGATTTCAATTCTGTAGCTGTCTTGGTGAGTTAAACTATCTGTCTGCATTCTTTTTTACTAACGGATGCTGCACACTTTGTACAGACGTCTAAAGGTGTCCTGCTGCTTGCGCAACAATCGGGAACAGAATAGCTAGAGTTATAACAGCAAAAACATGAGAGTCTATCATTTTACCCACAAACAGCCCTCATGCCCGTGACCTGCCTAATAATTAGCAACAATAGTAACATTTACATTAATGAATTTTTGATGCACACAAACAGTCACATATTGTATTCCATATTGTTTTGCCCATATGCACAGCATCATTGTAAAGCCAGAATTCCAGTTACAAAACTGCAGGGCTAGTTATTTAATTCACATACAGCTCCCATCCCCATTGCACACCCAAAGTATCTGGATTCACCCTGTCAAGTTAAAAAATCAGTAGCCACTGAAAAGTAAGGTTTACAAAACAATGGTGCAAATCAGTACATCTGTATGTTATAGAAACCTGGATAGTAAACCAGAGAAGTTGAGAAAGCTAGAGGTGATGGCAATGAAATGCCTGGGATAGGTTGTAGGATACATACTGTGGGGCAGATGGAGAAATTATGACATCAGATTTGGGAGACACAAGAAGCAGAAATTAGGGTATCCTGTGAAGAGATGAAAGGGTTGTGTGAAAGAAGACCTGCAACATTCAGGCATACCTGTTGAAGAATGTAGAGAGAGGCACCAAAATGAGAGATGGTGACAACTGACTCAACAACACAAAGTCATCTAGAAAATGGGGGAGAAAGGAGGTTGATAACAATAATTGTAACTCTAGTGGTTTGGCCTATTGTTTATCTTAGTGTTCTAGATTATAGACACTTCCTACAAATTCATTTCACTAACACTCAGTAGTATTCATTATTTCACCAGGCACTAAATATTATAAGGACCCAGTTTTTCTCACCATCTGTTGCACTCCTTATAATAACAGGAATATGGAGGCAGTGCAAGAACTGATTTATGCTCACTAACACTATTTGATTCTTCCTATAGATGATTCCATGTTTGACAGGTGCAAGTATCTGCTAACTTGAAAGACTATAGACTGTACCATGCATGTTGTCCTTTCTCATACACACCTTACACAGTCATACCCACCATGTCCTAGACAAACAAATAAGTCATCTTACTCTGAGATACTTAAAACATCCCTGCCTAAACTACAAAGGCCTACGAGATGAAATGTTGGTACACAGGACACTCAGCATCACACTAACTGGCAAACAACATACACAGACATTACAGAAAACAGACCTACAAAAGGGGTCACTCAGCTGGCAGGTCAACACCCTTAAGGCAGCAAGACCGATACAGTACATCTGGTAGCATTTTATTCATAGGTGACTCTATAGTCAGACACTCAGATGTACCACTCATAAGGCTGAACAAATGCAGAGTGAGAGCTTGGATACCTCAAGTCCCTTCACCCTAAGTACACATATGACATGGTCATTGTGTACACGGGATCATATGAAGAAGTGTCTGATGGAGATATCAGAATAAGTATCTGAAATTGACATGAAACTAGTATTGTGCAGTACCATACCATTGCCAAGAATGTTGCCAAGAATGCTGGCACAGTACAAACAGAAAATAACTGACTTCAATTACCAGATTACTACTGGGGTAATTCTAAGGGGATCCAATGTATATGTTAACCTGATTAAAAGATGATTGACATACCTGACTGCTTTGCTATGGATAACCTGCACCTCTCTCCTCATGGCTTCTGTACAGTATGTTGGACAAGACTTTTTTAGCCCCCATAAGTATCTTTTTAATGCAAGATCAGTCTTTTCAAATTAGCTACATGGCTAGTCAAATTAAAAACTAGACAAAGTTAGTAACACTCAAAGCTAGAAGCCTAAACAAGAAGGTGTTCCTGCCTCTTAAAAATGTAGATATCTGTGCAGTTACTGAAACATGGTTTCAGAACAGCAACAGCACACCCACAGCACAGTGCTTCAATGCCAAACATAAAAATTGACAGTATTGCTTGTGGTGCCATTTTTGTCTTCTCCAAAGTCATAAGCTAAGACAATGGCATTGAACTCCTACATATATCTGTGGCTTTAGGTGTAATTGCGGTGAGCTTAAAGTAATAGAACAGGTAATGCAGGGTTCAAATCCAATTTACAAGTAATTTAAAGTGGAGGGGTTGGTATAATGGTTAAGGTATTTACCTTCACAGACACAAGATTCAGGATTTGATTCCCAGATTTAAAAGGGAGATTGGCTGAGTTAAATAGCCCACAAGGACAGCTTACCTATGAACTTATATCTTTGTCATGGTAAATAGAAATCTATACCATAAAACCACAACTAATGCACAGCCTCCATGTCACATGCAGCTCACACAGCATGTCTTGACAAACTTACATCCCTCCCCATTTAACCTGACAATATATCCTTTGGGACAATTTAGCTATCCCTCCATTAACTGGGTAACCTATAACACCTAATATTAATATGCACAAATATTCTGAGACTTCATTAATGGCAGCTCCCTAGACCAATTGTTTTAAGTCTCAAGTACGAGTTCAAAAATATTGAACCTGCTTTTCATTAATATAATTTCCCTATATTCATCACTTACAGTTATCCTTTCTCTGGTCAAATCTTACCACTATTTCATGACATACAAGTTCCAGTAAGAGTGAAAGGGAAGGTCTACAAGAGGGTAGTGAGACCAGCTATGTTATATGGGCTGGAGACAGTGGCATTGACAAAAAGGCAGATGTTAGAGCTGGATGTGACAGAGTTAAAGATGTTAAGATTTGCACTGGGTGTGATGAGAGTGGACAGGATTAGGAATAAGTATATTAGAGGGTCAGCCAAGATTGGAAGGTTTGGAGACAAAGCCAGAGAGGCAAGATTACGTTGGTTTGGACATGTGCTGAGGAGGGATGCTGAGTATATTGGGAAAAAGATACTAAGGATGAAGCTACCAGGTAACAGAAAAAGAGGAAGGCCTAAGATAAGGTTTATGGATGTGGTGCGAGAGGACATGCAGGTGGTTGGTGCGACAGAGCAAGATGCAGGGGACAAAAAGAAATGGTAACAGATGATCCACTGTGGCGACCCCTAACAGGAACAGCCGAAAGATGATGATGATTTCATAACACTCACTATGAGAGTAAAACCTGACTTACCACAAAACCCTTCTGTCTTTAGAGACTACTTTAAGGCAAACCTATTCTAATTAATTGATAATGTGATGAAATTAAGTCCCCTGTTACCTTGATGATCCCTGTTGCACATTACCACTTTTGTGGGTAATTTCTATGCTCACCTCACAGCATGCATCAAAGCACCTGTACCCATAAGACATAAATACAATACCAAATTCAAGAATAAACTCCTATGCTGGAAACCTAGTATAAAACTATACAATAAAAGGAAAAACATACCGCCAAGTACACAATGCCACCTCATCAAGACATGAACTCAAAATGATCAACCAAAAAACTCAGATATAAAATAAAATACTTTATCAGTAAGTATAAATTAAGAATTGACACCTCTGGTAAGGTCAGCCATAGATCTTCTTCAACTATGTCAGAAATCTTACAAATAATGCCCAGAAATGCTCAGATAAAATACATAATAATAACAACAACAGCACTTACATATCTCATGAAGACATGACCAACATATTAGTAGACAAATTCAGCTCTAACTTTAATCCTCTATCACCCTTAGCTTTCTCCATCTTTTTGGCACATCTAGGCCACATCCTCTGATCACCTCCAAGCTAGTTCTGAATGCTCTATTCAAGGCAAAAAGCATCAGCTCCATGAGTCCTGATAATGTGCTAAGATACCTTCTTATCAACTTCAGATGTTGTCTGGTAGGCTCATTACTAAGCATATTCAACTTCAGCTTCTCCACTGGATTCATTCCTGAGGAATGGAGAACTGGGGCTGTCTTCCCACTCAATGGGGGATCAAACACTAATAAAGGAAACTATAGAACTATAAACCTTTATATTGTATCTGCAAAGCAATGGAATGCATCACTATGGAAATTATTAACAAGGGCATAGGCAGTCAACATACCTAAAAACCAAGGCAGGTTTGGTTTGTTAAAGGCAGATCTTGTATACTGAACTTGGTAGGCATCTTTGAGCAAGCCACTGATAGAACCATCCTTTGATCACCATGAATCAACTATTTTTGTAAAATCCTTTCACTTAGCTAGACTATTCACCATGGGCATTTCTTCCAGATCTAAAGAAATTATCATTAATCTCTACTCTTCCCTCATCAGGTCCATAATAGAGCATAATGGTCACTTTGGCATGTACTTGTCTAAGTATATGACCCAGTTTGAGAGACTGCAGTCATCATCATCATTATCAACTCCCTGCCACTTTCTTCCCATTTTCTACATGGGATCGGAGGTGTCACATCAACTGTTGCCATCTCTCTCAATTCAATGGCATTGTACTAACTTCTTTGATGGTCATGTCTGATTGAAGCAGGTCTTCTCTCATACAATTCATTCACCTCTTAGCTGGATTCCCTTGTTTCCTCTTATGTTCTTCCTGTCTGCCCCAAATCATATTCATCATATTGCCTTCTGCTTTCCTGCACATGTGCCTGAATCACGGTAATCTGTTATCTTTGATCTTTTGTGCAATTGGAGCTACTTTAGCCTCTGCTCTGATGTCCTTATTTCTTCATCTGTCCCTCAGTGTGCATACTTCCATCCATCTCAGGCACTTCATCTCCATCACTTCTAGCCTTCCTCAAAATCTCTGCCTTTACTGCAAAGGTTTCTCTAGCATGCAGTTGTACTGGTCACCACAGATTTGTACACCTTACTTTTAAACTTATTTGGCATTCTTCTGTTATACACTACACCTGACACTCTGTGCCAATTGGCTGCAGCCCATCTAATTCTAGCTTTGACTTCCTCATTCAGATTTCCCGTCTCCTTAACCACCCCTCCCAGATAGTTGAAGCTGTTAACCTGGTCCACTATTTTCCTTTCAATCTCAATTCTCAACTTCTTCTGATTTGCCCCATTTGCTGCCATTACAGCTGCCTTATATATACATATATATATATATATATATATATATATATATATATATATATATATATATATACATATATATATATATATATATATATATATATATATATATATATATATATATATATATACATATATATATATATATATATATATATATATATATATATATGTGTAGTTTCATCCCATGTGTCTTTAATTTTGCATTCCATTCCTCATCCTTTGCTGAATTACTTGCTCAGAGGAGTCTGCCAGCTATACTACATCTTCTGTGTCAAGAAACTTTGTTGATCTTTTCACTCCAACCTAATGTAGTTCATTACCAGTATGAAGGATAGTGAGGTTGGTGCTGAAACCTGATGCAGACATAGTCCCACTGAGAACTCCTCAGACAGACCAAACATTTTTCATACTAGAGTCATTAGATCCTTATATATAGCCTGCATATCCTTATTTAGATATTCTAGAGCATGTCTTTCTTGAGATACCCAGACCACCCTAAACCCTCTGGCTCTTTTCTGTTTCCAACATACTCTTGAGAGGTGACTTCTGTTTAACCTAGAGAACCTCAAAAGATCCAATCCTGGGCAACCTCCTGCACTTCTACAAACCAATATAATGGCTGCAAGCTACCCCAAATGATCCAAACACTCGAGAGTCAAATCCTTTAATCAAAACTCATTGTAGTCCACATTCAACTGAACTTAAACCATTTATCCCTAAAACACACACTTTCTTCTGCCATGATGAAGTTTAATTCACTGGAACCTCTTGACTTCTCAAAACCCTTTGGTTGGGTTACTTGAAGACAGACAGACATTCACAGAGTTTCATATAGCAACAAATTTAGATAAAGAATAAAATGAAATCTGGGTAAACACATATATCATGGAATAAGACTTTGAGAACATTTACATTTAGTTGATTTGTATTTCCAGTGTTCCAGTGTACCAGAGTGTACCAGAGTGTTACATATGAGTCTGTAATTTAGCAAACGCAATGAAAATGTTGTACCCAAAAGAAACATAATATCCGAGAAATCATGGCTGGGATTCACAAAGACCTACACAATGTGCTAAGCACATTTACACATAGTGTAGCAAAGGCCAAGCTGTTTCTATTGTGGTCATCTGCAAAACAAGGGTTAGCATATGAATTTTCTAATGAGTATATAAATATATGAGGTACATGCTAATAAAGCAAAAAAGTATGGAGGAGAAATTCAGAAGTCCTATAAAATGGTTGTGAGAGTGATGTGCTTGCCTTTGCTCTGAATTTGAACACAAGCTGAAATGCAGCCATAGGGAAACTTTGAAAAATATTAGGGGTTGCTGCAGCCATTGTAAAGCTTTATGTGCCAGGATCTTACAGAAGGTGCTGCTGCTAATGCTGCCAGACCTCAGCCTACAAGATGTAGAGAGTGCTCAGAACTTGTTTGACCTACCATGCATTACATGCAATAGAAATAACAGATAGCTACAGGGTAGATAGGTATACTATATAACAAATAGTGGACATCTACCATTCTCATCTGAGACCTTATGGGAATCATAGAGAAAACTTCCCACTGGAAACTAAGGTATGGGCGGCATTGCATATACTAGTTACAGGGATGTTTCATTGACGCAAAGGGGACACAGTGGGGGTTTCACAGGTCCATGCCTCAAGAATTCTCCACCAGTCTCTCCATGCAATACTGAAACATGTGGGGAAAAATATCTGGTATCCACATAAACTAGTTGAGACAGATACCACCATGCAAACTTTTTGTGCCATGGCACATTTCTCTGAGATACTGATGGTCATAGGCTGTAACCACATTGAAATAAAAGATCCACCTGATGAGCAGGGATGAAAATACATAAACAGAAAAGGATATCACTCCATCAAATGTCAGGCGGCCTGTAATGCCATGGCATAATTTATTATTTATTATGTGTGTGGAGGTTGCCCTGGCAGTTTTCATGACACATATGGTACACCTTTAACCTATACCTAAAGATTTAAATCATTGACTTTCCACAAGGACATCTAATGATGAATGCAAGATATGCACTAGAACCTTGGTTGAAAACAACAATATCCCAGCCTGTGTACTACATGAACTACAAAAAGAACTGGCACATCACCTAAGTGTCATGTTTAATCATAGCCTCACCTCAGGCTTCATGCCCACTGAGTGGCACACAGCTACAAGTATCCCACTCCACAAGGGGGGATCCACCTTGGATCCTGGGAACTATACCGCCCTATCAGTCTGATGAGCCTGATCTGCAAGGTTATGGAATGTATTATCATGAAACTTATAAACAAAGACATTGGCAACCTTCAAACACTGGAACCCACCCAGTTTGGTTCGTGAAGGGCCGATCTTGTCTCCTGAACCTGACTGACTTCTTCGAATCAATCTACAGAGCTGTGGGCAAGGGTAAGGCGGTCCACACAGCCTATCTGGACCTTGCCAAAGCCTTCGACACCATCCCCCACACTGGAATCATAGATAAACTTACTAAGTTGGGCATTAATCCCTACGTCGCTCGATGTGTTGCCAACTGGCTTGCTGACAGAACCCACACTGTAAAAGTAGCTGACTCCAAATCCAGCTCCAGATAAGTGACAAGTGGAGTACCTCAGGATTCAGTCCTGGGACCGCTCTTGTTTGGCATCTACTTCCCTGAAGTACAGGCCAACACTAAGGTACTCTGGCTAACAAAGTTTGCAGATGACTGCAAACTGGGAGCCATTATTGTATCCCCAAATGATGTGGATATTCTACAAAAGGGCCTTACAGAAACAGATGCTTGGTGCCAGAGCCGTGGGCTCAAGCTCAATGCCAAGAAATGTATAGTTATCCCCTTTAGAAAAAAACATGTACCCATGAATTACCACATAACTGGCAGTACACTAAACACTGAAAGTGTGATAAGAGACTTAGGGACACAGGTGAACAGTGGTCTTACCTTCGATAACCACATCACCACAATAGTCAGGAAATCCTTCTATGTGGCACACCTCATCTCTAAGGGCTTTTCATCCAGAAAAAAGGAGGTCATTGTCCCACATTAGACCCATTATAGAATACAAATCCCCGTTTGGTATGTACCTCTCAAGACATCTGCAACAACTGGAAAGGCCGCAGAAATACCTCACTAAAAGAATCGCAGGCCTAAAGCAGATGCCCTATGCTGACCGTCTAAAAAAACTCTAGCTATACTTTGTCGCATATCGTCTACTCAGAGGCGATCTCTGTTTAACATACAAGGCCATGTCAAACCCAGAGTTGTTGGACATGCTACACTTAAAGAAATCCCAATCCCTCAGAGCCACATGCTCCAGGGATCTAAATCTTGTCATCACAATAAACAAAACATGCTGAAGGGATAGGTTCCCGACCCAGAGACTCCCCAGACTCTGGAATAGACTGCCCATACATGTCAAGCAGAGCGCCTCTTTGGCCCTCTTCAAAAGGAACCTTGACGATTGGATGAGAGATAGGAAATTCACCCCAGGAATCACGTCGGTCACCCTGCTAGACAGGGGTCCAGGGAAGTAAATATTGTGGGAAGAAATAGCCAGGGAATTGTTATGGCTAGGCTTGTATAGGCCCTAGGGCCGATAGCCTAGTACCAACCTATGAACCTATGAATTCCCATGAGAAACTCACAAAACCCCACTGATTAAGGTTACAACAATGCACCCAGATAAGAACTATAATAAGAACTATAATATATCAATTATTTTGCCTATTCAAGTCACCTTTACACTATCTAGATACATTTCCAGGTGCAGTGCAATATGATCCTGCCACATCTGCCAAAATACTGACTGGTTGTACCATCTTATATAACATCATACTTAAAAAAATAGTTGCAGCAGGGTGCCAGAGAATGGGGACCACAGTTACTAGCACCCCAGAAAAGGGCCAGCAGACATACAGTAGATGATGTGTCAGGTGAGTAACCAGCATCTGGGGATGATTATAGCAGATGGGACGAGCATAATATGCCATGGCATTGCCTAACAGGAGGCAATTAGTACACAAACTCATCGCTTAATTTAAAAAAAGGAGCTTAACACATACAAACAGTTAAAGTGATATTTGCAAACATACCAGCCTTAATTCACCTATGCAATGTCTGGCTACCTTGGGCATCAGACACAGGTAACCACAGCCTATGATATTGTCTGCAGTGACAACAAAGTTGAAAGCTGAACCTGTAATGAACAGATAATACTTACATATGTTTGTGTACTGCACTCCGGTAAATCAAACTATAAGCAACGAAACAGGAATGTCATAAGTACTCTGTATGATATTTACATGCAACACGTGCATACCAAACTAACTGTGAAGCTTTTAAATGGAATGAAAATATTTTTCTTGCATATGTATTATGTTTCCAACCTGTGTATCAAGAATAAGCAGCCCCATGTCAAACAAACCCACAAATGGGGAAGGGTCATGTTAGTATGATCTGCATGGGTAGATATTCAAGTACATCCACTGAACCTTAGGACTTAAGGAGGTGCATCAGGAGAGAGTACAAAACCTCGAAAAGGCATGAGTAAGTATGGCTTGGGAAGACTGAAAGCCATTTCATAATAGTTGTGATTTTAAAATCATTGTATCAACACTGTTGGTCTCAAAGTCAAAAGTCAAAGTAACCTTTATTGTCATTTAGATCCACACATGAGCGCAGGCTAAACTGATTTTCTTGCTTTGAGCTCAATGTGCAGGCAAAAACATATAAAAAAATATAATAATATAAATATAAAAACAGAACTACAGCCTCTATATATGATATTAACATTAACACAAAAACAGAACTACAGACAATATATATGACATTAACACTGGCTAAACACTAGGACATAATTGCAATTTTTGTATATCTATCTGTAGCATCACTTAGTATTGCACAGTAGTTATTGCACTTAGAGACTTTAAGCAGTAGTTGACTACAGACCATTTTGTCCACTGCACATAATGCAGCTTGTATTTTAAGTTATTGGGCAAGAGAAATAAGCATTCGGTGATCTATTGCACAAGTGAGAGAACCTAGTAATGAGTTATTGCTCTTAAAGAAAAAGACATTTCCTTCAGCCTCTGTGGCCACTGACTAGGTGACCTGTTGGTTTGCCTTGCTACTTAAGTTTAATTGTCTGATGGCCTGAAGAAAGAAATTGTTTCGGAAACTAGTCATTTTGCAACTTAAGCTTCTGTAGCACTTGCCCAAAGACAGCAGGATAACAGTCCCTGAGCCGGGTGGGTACAGTCTTTAACAATCTTTGTGGTTCTTCTGAGACACCGTGCAGAGTGTGGATTCTGTATAGCTGGAAGCATGGACCTCATTATTCTCTCTGTCACCTTCACTACCCTTTGGAGGGCCTTACAATCCATGTCCTTGCAGTTTCCATACCATACTGTGATATTGTTTGTCAAGATGTTCTTAATGGTGGCTGTGTAGAAGGTTGTGAGCACTGAAGATGGGAGGGTTGCTCTCCTCAACCTGCATAGGAAATGGAGTCTTTGTTATGCTTTCTTGACAATGTGATTAGTATTGTTGGGCCATGTCAAGTTTTCTGTAATGTACACCCCTAGGAATTTGGTACTCTTCACCCTTTCCACTGCTTTTTCCTTGATTGTGAGAGGGAGCTGTCTCACCCAGTTTTCCCTGAAGTCTACAATTACCTCTTCGGTTTTGTTTAAGTTCAGAGTCAGGTTATTGTTTTTACATCAGTCAATCAGATGTCTCACCTCCTCCCTGTATGCTGTTTCATCACCATTGCTGATCAGGCCTTCTACTGCAGTATTATACATGAATTTGATGATGCAGTTTGAGCTGAACCTGGCTGTGCAGTCATGGGACAGCATGGTGAACAGCAGATGACTGAGAACAAATCCTTGTGGGATTTCTGTGCTCAGTGTAAGGTTCTTTGATGTGTTATTGCCAAATGGTCTGTCAATAAGAACATCCAAAATCCAGTTACACATAGGAGTACTGACCTGCTAGTGAATCAGTTTCTCTAGCAAATGTTGTGGTATGACTGTCTTAAAGGCAGAGCTGAAGTCAATGAACAGCAGTTGGATGTAACAGTTCTTGTTTTCCAGATGAGCTAAAGATGTGTGGAGTGCTATTGAGATGGCATCTGCAGTAGAGCAGTTGGACTGGTAAGCAAATTTGAGTGGGTCCAGTTGTTCAGGAAGATTTGTTATTAAATAGTCTTAGAGAAGTCTTTCAATACACTTCATTACTGTAGAGGTGAGAGCTACTGGACGATAATCACTCAGGTTTGCTGGCTGAAGCTTTTTTGGTAGTGGTATAATTGTTGTGTTCTTGAAGCACTTGGGTACTATGGAATAACATAGAGATGTATTAAATAAGTCAGTAAGAACCATGGTCAGTTGGACAGCACAGTCTCTGAGCATTCATCTCAGAATGTTTTCTGGTCCCACAGCTTTCCTTGGCTTTACTCGGCTAAGAGTTCTCTGAAGATTGGCTAGGTTAAAACAGAGTGCCATCTTATTTTGCCTGTTGGTAAGCTTCTTAGCCTTTGTGTAATTTCCTTCAGCAAACCTGCTGAAGTAGGTGATGAGCTCATTTAGAAATTCAATGTTATTATCACACTTGGTGGATACAGGCCTGTAGTCTGTCAAGGATTGTACCTCCTGCCACAGACGTCTGGAGTCTCTTAGGTGGGAGAAGTGACTCTGGATTTTTTGGCCATAGGCACACTTGGCCTTCTTTATTCCTCTATTTAGGTTCAATCTGGTCTCCCTGAGGGCATCTTGTCTCCCTTTTTTAAATACAGCATTGCATGCTCTTAGGAGCTCATATACTTCACTTGTTAACAAGGGTTTTTGGTTGGTCCTTATGGAGATGGTTTTGATAGTTATATCATCCACACATTTGGACATGTATTCCATCACAGATTCCATGTACTCATCTAGATTGATGAAGTGGCCCCCCATAGCTGCGACCTTAAACATGTTCCAGTCCATGTTCCAAAGCAGTCCAGGAGTTCTGAGACTGCTATCTCTGGCCATATTCATATGCATCTTAGTTGGCATGTCTCGTATTAATAGTGGCTTATATGCAGGGATTAGCATACTGTCCAGATATTCCAAGTTTTCCAAGTGTGGGTGTGGTACTGCCTTATAGGCCAGTTTGACATAGGTGTATATACCCTGTCCAGTGTGCTCTCTACTCTCTTGGTGAATATCACATGTTGGTGATAGTTAGTTAGAAATGACTTCAGGTTTGCTTGGTTGAAGTCACCAACTATTATGTGAGTGAATTCTGAATTATGATTCTGCAGCTCATTGACTGCCTGGTGAAGTGTGGCAAGTGCCCATTGGTGTTGGTACTGGGAGGAATATAAACAGCTGTGATGCTCACACCATGAAACTGGAAGGAATATAAACAGTTGTGATGCTCACACCATTAAACTCCCTTGGCAAGTAGAAGGGTCTACATCTTAGCATAATGAACTCGATGCTTTCTGAGCAGTGAGCGGCAATTGCCTTACAGTTGGTACAGCATCTGTTATTAACATATATACAGACACCCCCTCCTCTAGATTTGCCACTAAGGATCTGATTCCTGTCAGCTCTAAATAATGTCAGACCTTCCACTTTCACAGCATTATCACTGATATTAGAGTTTAATCAAGTTTCTGTAAATACCATCTCTCAACTTATTTTCAGTTAGTTCTAGCCTTATGTAGTCCATCTTGTTTTCCAGGGAGCAAACATTGGCCAGTAACATAGATGGAAGTGCAGGCCTGTATGGGTTGGCCTTTAGCATTACAGATATCCCTGCTCTTGTTTCTCTTTTCCTCAGACTTTCACATCTTTTCCTTCTTCTCCTCTTTTACATGTGTTTAAAGTTAGCTCTGCTTGTGCAAGACATCTTGGGCCATGCCTGAGTATAATTCCTTGTTCTCAGATTTCCTGGAGTTCCTGGAGTTTAGTAGGCCTTACAGGCCCTGCAGACAGCAGTTGATCAAGTCTGCAGCACAGCTGGTGTTTCTGGAGTGTAGTAGGCATTACAGGCTTTGTGCTTGTGGATTGAATTCCTAGGAGTTTCTCTCTACTGTAACTTAGTTTACCTTCAGTACTCCCCCTTAATTCTGGATTTTTCATTGTTTTAGGTGCAAAACAAGACAAATAATGCACATTTCCTAGTCGTGCCAAAGCAGCCGCAGCCTCACAGGGCACTGCCATTGTTTTTTCTTAAGCGAATAATGATGAAGACTGTCAGGTGTTTGAATCCAGCATTGTGTACAACATTACTTAAAGTTTTCTTTCTCAAAACATTTTACCTTGTGAAGTACTGGTTAGATGTGTTTGACCCCTACAAGTTTCCTGCTTTTTCCTTAATTATTTTGCAAATATCCCACCCCTGTTTGCTTCCTATTTTGAACCCTTTATTATAAACAGCATGACAGAAGCTGTAATGATGAGACTAAAAACATTAGCACAATACACACATGGGCAGAAATGGCTTAGAAACATGTCTATATGCCCACATTCCTACATTGCATGGCACTTTACATTGAGCTATATAAACCATCACTGCATCCTGTTCTAAGTAAAAAAAAATCCCAAAAGTAGTGGCACATACACTAATAGTTCGCCATCAGTTGTGCAAATGAGCTTGCTAGCAATGTGTTTCAGTAAGCAGTTGTGACAGAATGAAAGTAATGTCAGCGGCCTGTATTACTTGTAGTTTAATGGCCTATTGCATTCAATATGTGAGGAGTTCACTGTGAGGCTTCTTTCCATTTACTCCATAAAGTAAATGATACTTCGTACAATCTGACACATAATTACAGACTAGTATTAATGAGTGCAGTGTATATGTTTTGCATGTAATTCTAGCACTACACAGTACAATAATCTTGAGATAAACATTAAGGAATTTATGGTAAGTACTCTGCTGTTTGACAACTGCACCTATCACCCATCACATAGCTGCTCAATACACCTTAATGTGGCACACACATAATATCATTCATGACTCAATAAATTATGTGAATGATGTGATATATGAGTTATTGCTATGGTATGCTGTGAGCCATGATCAACGCATTGTTGATTTCTCTGTCACACCACAGTGGCCTTTTAGCCAAACATGTGTCATGTAAAGTACAACTATCTGACACTGAGAAGTGTTCAAGTCCAGCAATGACTAAGTACTGTGAATGTAATGATAGATAGGACTGGCTTATCCAACAGATCTGGTGTGTGCTCTTCTACTTCTGAGTAACACTTATATGGGGAGAGATCTCTCCCAACAAATTCAATCTATTTTAGGCCAAACATTTTCAGCACAATGATGATGATGTCATCTCTTCAAATGAGATCTATCTTATACTTGTCATAAGACCTGTCATGTGGTGTGGGGCAAGTAATATATGGTTGTCTAGATTGTGGACTTAGATCAGCAGGTGTTCTTATCCAGCACTGACTTACTAGTGAGACAGTATATGACTTTAGTGACTGGTAGGACTAATGTATCCAAAAGATCTGATATGTACATTTACACAGGAAGATGGGACCCTCAACATTTTTACTCCCTTTTAACTCAAACATCTACCATTCAAAACAGTGATGATGGCATCCCTTTAAATGTGTACTGTGCCACACTTGTAGCAAGACTTTGTCTGTGGCATGAGCAACTAATATAAAGCTCTGTAGAGTGCATACTTAGAAAGGCACGGGTTCAAATCTGACAATGAATAAGCAATCCATGTGTGTAAAACAATAGAGTAAGACAGGACTGAGTTACCCAACTGATAGTGATATGGCTGACTCTCACTTGTGTGAGCACTAACATGATTAAAATATTTTGAGCCCTCAATTATATTTTACAAGATATGTCAGCATTCAAAAACAATGATTAAGTCAGACCTTGAAGTGTGTGGTTTCTGACACTTACCCTTTATAGTTTCCTGTATTAGAAGCAGTTAATACATCACCCTCTAGAGTGTGGCTTTAGATAGGCAGCGATTCAAATCCAGCAATGTCTAACTACTGTGGTGGTATAACAGATACATGAAATTAGGTAATAATAGTTTCATCAAGTGATGTGGATGATTCAACATAGTGGTAACACTTACATGTCTACAGGACTTTCATCACTCCAACATATTTTAGGAGAGCCATCCCTGCATGTGTGTGCATTCTGACAGTTCTGATTATTATTTATTCCATAGCGCTAGCAGTTAGTACACATTTTTAAAAAGTGAGTTTGAAAATTAAAACTATCAGGAAGCTTTTGACTATTACCATCATGACATAGAAATAATTCATGTACTAACCATGACTCTTCAACAAATGATAGCTAGATTCGACTATGATTTGACTATGTTCCCAAGGTATCATCTACCAATAGAGTTGCCTACAGACAATGGTACACACATTTTGTCCCGCAAATTCCAACAGTTTGCGGCTAACTACCATTCATCTTCATTAAGTCCTTAATCAATCTGAGCCAAAAATGGCCAGGCTGATGTAGGTGAATCCATTCTTGTACAGATAATAGATCAGCCATAGACAGATATCAGGGTTTATCCCGTCATAGTGACAGGCAGTGTATTGTCCAGCCATCATAGTTGGGTGTAACCATTCCTGTTCAAGAGCCTAGTGTTTATAAATGTTTTACTGCATGCAGTAACAACATGTCTCAAAGCCTTCCATTTGCAGGTTACAAGTATAGTCCAGCTTCACTTTGAATAGTCTTTGTATTTCCAGGAGTAGAAGAGTTACTTGTATCTGTAGAGATAATCAGTCACGTGACAGAGTCATTGAGCTTGTTAAGTGAATATTCACTGTGCATTTCATAAGTTTTGTGTACTGCAGCACTGTTAAGATTCATTGTTTTTATGCCTGGACAGATTCGTCCAGAAGGTTAAACATATACAAACATATGCCTTTGCATATTTTGTAAAGCTGCTTAAATGTTTGGATATATTTTGCATGTCCATATACTGACATTGTCCTTTTAATATCAGTTAGTGGTATAGCCAATTTAAGAAGTAGCCTGTATCATAAGCCATTGTGATTTCTGTATTGGGATCAGTGGAGTGTGAGATGCTGAACTGCAATAAAAGTTATTTCTTTGCTGAAACTAATGTGGAATTCTGACATTTCTGACCTAACCAATGAAGCAAATTGTGTAAGACACGGCATTTTCTGACAGTTGCAGATGCATACAAGCCTGAAATCCTCCAGAGAAGTTAAAACTCTATTCTTCGCCATCCTGTATAATAACACCATGCACTAGTTAACCCGATCAGTATGTGACTAGCAATGATTATGCTGTTCTGCTGTCTCAGACACAATGTAGCAGCAATGCTGACATGCAAGGACATGATGTCAAAGCAAGCACATGTTACAGTTGAAAAATAAGCATATGATAGCTGGCATCGTCATTTTCTACCTGTAAGTCATGATTCATTTGAGCTGTCAGGTAATCTATGATTATTATGACGCTTAGAAAGACATAACTATGTTTCTTGAAAACAGCAATCTTATCACAGATGTATGAACTGACAGCAACAGGAAATAATATTTACAGATCACTGTAACAAGAAGAAGCACAAAAAGTGTAAAAATGAGCAAAAATGAATGCAGAAGACATAGAGTCATGCGTAGAATTGCAAACATCCTTGCCATTCATAAAAAAAATATCTGACTAAAGTCTCCTACTGACTGGTCTACTGGTCCATGTTGGATTTGTCAGTTAATCACCCCCAGTGAAAACAAACTTCAGTGTAACATTTGTTATTTGGAATCACTGCCACAAAGATACATGCCAACCAACTATTTATGTAAACTGAACATGACTGCAGTGCAGATCCATGGGGATACAGAAACAGCCACAGTGATGGCAGTAAAAGCTGCAGTAAGAAAGGTCTGTTTTCATGATGTGGCAATTTTTAGTTCAGAGACACTTTAGCCACAGTGAGGAAATAACTTAATATCTGCTAATTTGCAAGTCTTTGAATCTCTGTAGGTTCATAGGTGATTATTAGGCTAATGGCACTAGAACCTTTATAAGCCTAGCCAAAAATACCCAGGACATGACAGTATTATATATTAATTCCTCCGAAATGTAATAAGATAGATTTTTGCCTCATTCTTTTGGTCTATTAATTAAAAAAATTGTGGTTTTCTCATAAATCACTAAATCTTGACATATATTTGAGTCTCGGACATCATATCCATCAGAAAAAAAATATGCTAATAAAAATACTACCAGTTTAGCAACTTTCTGGGTTTATAACAGCAGTATTTAAAATCTGTCCCTATTTTTGGGCCTTTGTCCCTCCACTGTTTTAGGCTTTGTCCAGATTTCTTGCACTAAGAAGTTGAGAGGTATGATTTGAAGATTCAGTGATTGCTCCAAGCTTACAGTCATCAGCGAACTTGGTGAGCCAAAGGCCCCCAACTTTGGCCATCACTTCAGAGAAGTACATACCAAACAGGAGGGGTCCCAACCAAGAGTCCTGTGAGACACTGCTAGTAACAGGTTTCTTATCAGAAGTGGATTCACCTATCCGGATAACATACAGTATGTCCTGTCAGTGAGCCAGCTGGCTATCCATCTGATGATGTAGGGGTTTATGCCTAACTCAGTAAGATTATCAGTGATCTCTGAGTGGGGGACTGTGTCAAAAGCTTTGGCCAGGTCTAGATAAGAGGTGTGTACTGTTTTACTCTTATCCATAGCCCTGGTGACTTTTTCAAAGAAGTCTACAAAACTGAGCAGGCAAGACCTCCCTTTGACAAATTCAGGTTGGGTCTGGTCCAGTGTTTGGAAAATTCCTACATTGTTATTGATCAGATCCATCATAATTCTCTCTATGGCCTTGCAGATAACACTGAACAAGTTTATGGGTCTGTAGCTCCCTGGGTCAGTTGATGGGACCCCTTGTGCTGAGGGAATACTGTTGCAGTCCTCCATTCCTCTGAGACAAAGCCCATCTGGAGACTGTGGTTAAAGAGGGTTTCTAGTGGCCATGATAGATTCTATTTTTAATTATTTAAGAATCATCCTGGAATGTTGTCAGGACCCATGGAGGCTGTGTTTTTGGCTTTAGTGAGCTCAGTAAGGACCTGTCCCCTCACAATGACTGGTAGGGAGGTGGTGGCAGGTATTTCTTTAGGTATGGTAGGAGGTGATGCAGGGAGATATTTGAGCTGAACTTGTCAACCAGCAGGTTTGCTATAGTTTCAGGCTAGGTGTAAGTGTTGTCATTCATGATTAACTCAGCACATTGCTGGGAATTCCCCCTGAGGTTAAAAACATAATTTAATAAAGCCTTATAGTTATCTTTCACCTGGGAGGCTATCTTTGCCTCATAGTTTGCTTTGGCAGATATGACGAGCTCTCTAATTTGTTTGTTTGGAATGATGACTGTCTTTTTGCACTGCTTGTCTTTTCCTTCTTAGCTTTGGAGAGGATTTTTTTTCTTTTGTTCAGCAGTCTATTTATGCTAAGGGTCCATCAAGATGGTTTCTTTTTGCCAGTAATCATAGGTTTGACTCAGACAGGTACTGCCCCTTCTATGCAGCTATGAATGTGGCTGTACAGTGCTTTTGTGTACAGCTGATTGTAGGCCTCTGTGTCATCCAGGTTTAGAGGGGCTAGGAAGCTCAGTAAGCTGTTACTTAGTTTGAGGTAATTGGCCTCATCAAAGTCCTTAACAGATTTGGAGTTTGATGGGGGTTCTAGGTGAGTTGTAATAATAAAAGGAGATCATTCTGTGGTCAGATCTTACCAGGGAGGAGTTAATGCATAGGATGGAACAGCATCCACCCATGTTTGTGAGTACTAGGTCTAGGATATTTGTACTTCTGGTTGGGGAACTTACTAGTTGCTCCAGGGTATTTACACTGTCATCCAAAAACCTCTGACAAAGTGAATTATGAGTCATGAACATCTCCCACTTTATAAAAGGGTAGCTGATGCCACCTACAAGTATGGCGCTAGGCTGAAGATTCCAGTAAGTTTAGGTAGGGAGTGTAGTTTTCTAGACACATGTTACGGGACCTGTAGCTAGCAAGGATATGATGATCTGGGGTTGCACTTATTGGTTGTTGGGCTTAAAGCAGCCCAAGCCAGGTGTGTTGTTGGACCAGGCAAACAGTGTACACTAAGACACCTCCTCCCTTTGTTTTATCCTGAGCTGAGGGGGATCAAAATTCATGAAAGGTGCTCAAGCCTTTGATTATCTAAACCATGTCTCCATGACTACACATATGTCTGTGTTCTCCAAGGTGAGATATGCTTCCAGGTAGCGCAGTTTTTTTTAAACTCCTAGTATTGAGCAGCAGTATCTTTAGGTAGTTCTGAGTGATTTTTGTTATGTTGGAGGGTTTAACAACTTTCCAAGGCTTACAAAAGGCACTATGGAGATAGATAAAGTTGTTGCCACTCTCCAAAAGCCAAATGGTGACAAGTGCAAACCATCTCTGGCAAAGCATTGTGGTTTGTTGATATCTTGCCAGGCTGACAGATATTGAATCCTCTTGTTGTGACAACAGAAAGTAAGCCAATTGTTGAAGGCAATCATTTTTTGTTGGTACCATGGCATCATCATTGGTGAAGGTAGGATGTTACTCAAGGTTAGATTTGTACCCACCTGAGACACATATTCAGAGAGCTCCATCATGTCTGTCTTCATGTAGTCCAGTGAGGTACAGCTTAGGTAATTTATACCCACATGTACTATAACCATGTCATACTGGCACTTGTGTTTTAAAGCCCTAAGTGCATGCAGACCCTGGCTCCAGACAGACAGCTCACTGTGATAATCTACTTGTTTAGCCTGGTAAGGGGGACATCAGTATATATTGCAATGGAATCCCCAATAACTAGAATTTTTGGCTGTGTGGTGTGTTGCCTAATAGACTTGTAAATAGGGCTACTATGATTTTCAAAGCTATATTTTGTGTGAGTTGCTGTCTTTTTTGAGTGTGCGCAGGGCCACTGAAAGATGCTTTTAGGAGGTCTTGGAAGTTTGGGTAGATTGCAGTTGAGTACCTCGGTATATGCGGGTCTATGTGTTTGTTCATTAGTGTTGGTAGTGAGTGTTTTAGGTGTAATGCTGCCAACCTGGTTTACATTTTTCATGTATGTATGTGAAAGCTTTGCTTTCAGTAACATAGTGCATCTACAACTCTTACACACTGTGTTTTTCTGTTCTAAAATTAAATCCTTGCTAGTGAACATGAGGCAGTTACTATACTGGTTCAAGATGCCCATATCCACCAGGCCAGAAACAGAGATGACAGGGAAGTGCCTATCCATTATATCAGATCATTAGTAGCTAGGATGGAGTAGGGGAGAGTCACTTAAAGGTCTATGTGACAGTCTTTAGTAGTATAATATTAGGTGACCAGCAGTGGTGCTGCCCTCTGCTTAAACTGGTAGCTCTTTGAGCAGCTATCTACAGTGGGAGACTACAGGTCAGCAAAACATGGCTCATGTTAATCAACCCTTTCCTGTGGTAGATATAATTGATAGCCCATGCATTGCATTGGCACAGGCACCCCCCGTTCACACACACACACACACACACACACACACACACACACACACACACACACACACACGCACACGCACACACACACACACACACACACACACACACACACACACACACACACACACACACATTCAAACACTCACACATACACACATGCGTGCACACACACACACACACACACACACACACACACACACACACACACACACACACACACACACACACACACAGTCCCCCCAAGCAGTCACACTAACAGACACACCTGGTCATTTACCTGTACAAACCTACCTTATGTCCTTACATCCTCCCCTACTGAGAACTCTCAGACAGACATACACTCAGACAAACAGCCCCACACACATACACATATGCACAAACTGCCCAACATTAGCTGTCTGCTGAACTGCCAGATACTTAACTGTCCCATGATCAGTGAACATGAGCTTTTTGTTTATGTTCAATTAACACAGGTAACCACAAGTGACTCTTTTTTTATCCATTCAAGTGACTCTCTGTATCACGCAGCTGCTTAAATGCCTAACTACAGGCAGTACAATGGGGAAGCACATAGCTAATTAGGATTTTCCTCTCCCTTAAATGTCTCAGTAACATTTAACATGGCTGTGGAGACAGCCCACACTGGGGCTGCATGTTTTCACTCTAAAACACTGTGGTGGGACTTTCGTTAAATCAGAACTTTGTGTACGCCTCGTGGTAACCTTTCTGAAACAGCCCCTGGGATATGGAATATCACTGCCTTAACATAACTTATTCCTACGTATTTTTTACAGAACTTTTCTAAAGTTTCAGCAGTCTTTTCTCTTTGCTGCATGCTTTGTTGAGCTGTAGGCTCTGCATTCCTCAACCATTCCTTATACTACATAGAAACTGACTGCTTCCTTCTGGAAAATCTATTTGAGCTATACAATGATTTCTACCTCACATGCAGTGCTTTCATTTTATTTTTATTTTGAACAGGTAGTTAGACTTGACAATGACACATTTTCTGCCACACTGTGGTTAAGTCCTTCTGTATAGAAGTAAATTATGAAAAACCTTGCATAAAAAAGACTGAAAAAAATATCAGATCATATATACATATAAGCAGCAAAAATTAAAAAAAAACTAAATTAACAGCTTGATTGACAACAATATGCAAAGTAATTTTATATCTAACAGAGATTGCAGAAGAGTAATAATCTGTTTCAAGGCTGATAAACTAGTGTGAAGATAGCCTGGCATCTAAAAGAGCTTAATGAGCAATTATTTGATTACCTAAGTTGAAGTTAATGGTGATAGTTGGGGGAGTGGTGAATATAAAGCATAAAACATGTTACTGTAAGTTGGCATTTAGAATGAAGTGAAAGTACAGAATGGAATGAAGTCAACTCTGTGTTAGGAGATCTGAAAATATTCAGATGAAAATAAATTCAACTATATTGGTAAAATGTGTGTGTAAAAATGAATCAACAGAAAGGAATGAGGGTAGTAGTTAGGAGACCATTACAGAGATAACTGCAGCAGGGCTGCTGAATAAGAAAGCTCTAAAGGGACATTTTAAAGAATGAATGTATTGGAAAGTATTAGTGTTAAAGGGAATACCATGCCTTGCTTTAAGGGTAATGCATGTAAGGGTTATTTAAATATATTTTAATGTGTATTGAATTATTTATTTGAATTTGTTTACTGGGGTAGAATACTGATCAGTTCTGATCAATTTCAGTCTCACTCCAGGGTCAAGAACTGACCAGACATACAGAATAGATATGAGTATAATAGCACATAAGCTACAGTAAAACAGTACAATGGTAGTGTAGTAGTTAGGATAAATCCAAAGTATTAATTTCCAATATGTACAAAAGTTTTAGCATATGCTTAGTGAAAGTCTAAGTGGTTAGTTCTTGAATTATGATGAATGTGTAGATTTTAGAGGACAGTTAAAATGGTTAAGGATTTTAAAAATGAATGTTGCGAACTGTGGTAAATAACTAGAAAATTAGGTATTCTCAAAACGTAACTGCAATGGCATCTTTTTAGAGTAGCTACCATAACTTGAAGCTTTTATTCAGCAGTATTTGCAATGTTTGTTTTACTGGTATCAGAGTAAAAATAAAGGACAGACCATAGCTCAGAATACGTATGAGCACATCATTATCTTGAGTGAAACGGGCATCTTTGTGAGGAAGTATGTGAATGCAGCACAGTTGTGCTTGATGCTGTCAGCATGAAAATTACAATGGAGACATGCATTATGTATTATACTTAGATATGTAATTAATTCTCTTGCCTTCAGTACTGTGCCTAAAGATGACAACATTCCTAATGATTTTAGTCACAGAGATTTCATCTGTGGTGTTTAATAACCCGGACTTTGTACTGGTTGCATTTATTATAAATTGCTTAGTTGCAAGCTAGCATAACACAAACAAATGTTCATTCTCAAGAATACTTTTGATGGAATATGTAGATTTATTAAAGTTACTAAGGACCATGTTATCTACAAGATATGTTATACTTTCTCAGTAGCTAGCTGAAAGTGCCTTATTTACAAAAGTATAATTAATTCACACTGGCAAATTATCTCTGTAAACTACATCTGGTAAATTATCTTTGTAATCCAGAACTTAATTAGAATGTGACTTTTGTATGGGGGGGGGCTAAATGCTTCAATACTCACAGATAAAGCAGACTTAGCTTGCATGCATCCTTTATACGATATTTTAATTTATTATTTCTCTGCTGTCCTCCACTTTGGAAACACACTTTGGACTGACCTTAAGTGTAAAAATACGCATTTTGGATCTGTTATTTGGGAGCAATGAAAAGATGATATGCTTGCTAGCAATTTACATATATCATCAAAAACAATCAGTGTAAAGCCACATTTCTTTAACCATTCCCATGTTTCTTTACAACAGTGAAGTAATCTGCCATTGCCACAGTACCACAGGCTTTTTAATTAATGTGTTTACTATTTTTTTCAATAACTGGAACTTTATGTTTTTCAGGTTAGCAATTTATGCAGACAGGACTAAAGAATTTACATGTTTGCAGTCTGGATGATGTACTGCTCTCAGAAGGTAGTTTTAGTACTCTTATCTCTTTTTATTGAATTCTTTGTAGACTAATTTCTGGTTAGAAATTGTTTTCCAGCCATATGTATTGCAGTGGTATTGAGCTTTCTTAATCTCATTAATAATGCCTGGGACTCTTGGAGCACGTTGCTTAGGATGTATGCATTGATTAGTGGAACGAATGGTTGTCTCTATTGTGATATCCTTGTACCTAAATATAGGGCCATGTTCCAAAAGACTTGCTGTTAGTGTGAGTAACATATACTGCTGTGCTCTTGCTTTTCTGTGGTGTAAAACATATCTAAAAGGCAGGCTTACATCAGAGTAAATCAGGCCGAGAGCAAGTTTTTAGGAATTGGGTGCATTGCTTTCAATTACATAGCAGCCAACTGCCCTTGGTTGGAAGGGGTGATTTTACCAATTTTACTTTCCCGCTAACTCCTCTCCTTAGGAATTTACAAATTTTATAGATTCTATACTTTGTTCTTTCCTTACTTGAACTAATTAAGCAATGACCAACCCCACACCTAATATCTCTGCGCATGTTAGATATTATCATCTAGATTATGATGTGTAACTTACTTTATTTAACAGGCTTCATTACCTACTACTATAATACAAAAGTCTGACCATCCTGATGGACCCTGTTTAGGTATCTACATTATCATGGAATGGATCAAAATAATAAATGCAAATCTAGTAAATATAAGAAATATGCATTGCCTCATTTAAGTATAGCTTCAACTACATGACACAGATAAAGCTAGTGTCAAGCATCCTGACTCAAATCTGAGGATGTCATTCATCTATAAAGTCAAAGGCAGTGGAATTATTATTAAGGTCAGCAACCAAGTAATGGGGCATTGCAGGCAGGCAGATTTACTCTGCTATACTATAAAACAATTTTATTTGCCCAGTAAACCATTCAAAAATTGATCCTTCCACAATAACAGACTATGCATAAAAAGATTACATTGCTAAATTTATGGAAGCTTAACAGATGAAAACTTAAATGAATAACAACTTGTGGTTTCCTTGCAAGGTTGAAACCTTCAAAATGACAATTTAGAATATACAAGAAATCTTATGAAGCATTAATGATGGAATACTACTGTGAAGAAATTAGACACTAACAGTTGTGCTAGCATGCCTGGCTGAAGTGTCTGTACATAATGTCAGATAAACTTATGTATTATATGGCAGCATGATTAACAATGATATTGTAAGTTCTTACATGCTGATTTATAATTTGTTTGTACAGAATGTTTTAAAGACTTGAGCAGTGTTCCTTTACATTTCTAACTGCTTATATTTTTAAAGAAGATTCAAATTGCAGATTGTCTCAGAATCAGCTGATCTGCAGATGATGTCATTGGAACGTTGACAGTTGCTATGTGTTACTGTCACTGGCTGAAGGACAGGAAGAAACTTTAGTAAATAGCTGTTGGTTTTTAAAATATGAAATTAAAATTAGAACTGGAACAGTTGTGATAGATAAGCAGGTCTATAAAAGAGCCAGCTGAAGATAGTCAAAATCAGTTACCAGTTAACAACCAGTTATAACTGCAGTTATAGTTAGAGTTGTACTGTGCAGTGGATACCCAAAATGACTCACCAAGAACTGTAAGCCTGCTTTTGCTCTGTTGTAATAATCTAGTTTAGCTCAGGTACAGTGTTCTTTAAACAGATAGGAAAATCACAACTAATCAGTTACAGTTATTCTAAATGTTGGATTTCTAACCTTCAGTATTGATTTCATTTTCCTGGTGATTTAGCTCTGTTTGCTTATTGGAAATTACTGTTTTCTATTTTTAATCATTTTGCTCGTTATTAAATATGTTATTAGCTTACATTGTGGCTGGTTAATCAGTGTTTTCTTTAGTGATTTGTGAGTGCTTATTCTTGCTTTGATAACTTCCTGGGCCACTCCAAAAGCCTGACTGCTGTAGGTTATTTGCTATCATTTTTTAATGTCTAATGTTCATAATTGGACACCCCTTTAAAAGGGCGTGCAGACTCTCTCTGATTGGTGGCAGCATGTTACCATATTATTTTGGGAAAGGGGCACAGCTGGAAATCTGTGACATTCTTTCCCAGAAGTGTTTGGATGCGTGAGATTTAATTTATTTAACTCATTCACTCCAATGGAGCTCAGGAAGTTTGCACTGTAAATTCCAGTTGGTGGTGTCTAAACCTTTTCACAGAATCAAATTATGTTCTCACATTACAAACAAATGTTCATAACTCTGAAACATAGAGGTTATGAAAGTAGTATAAATGAAATCCACTTTAGCACAAACTTTTTTTATAGCAGTAGTAGTATTCTTTAGGTTCTAGGTCTTAAACTGAATTTTATAAGTCATAGTAAACACAGCAACTATTGCATTTGTAATATTTATAAACAACTTACAATATCTCAGCCACCACTCACATTGCACACATACTGTCAGCAGCACTTTACTAAATTAGCTGAGAGCTTTCATCTAAGGTTAAGGAGTTCTGTCTGTGTTACTTGGTTTTTCAGATATTTAGAACATTTTGAAAATTATACCTATATAAATTAATATCATAAAAACAACAGTTAATATCTGTTTACTTGCACTAGACAGAGGTCAAATATTAATGTATTTGAATTTGCTATTGTGTAAGCATTATGAAGAAAGCTTTTAAAACCTTGTACATAACATGCTTCTCTATTCATGCAACTATGAACAAGCAATATTTGATGCTTAGAGGCATCAGTAGGAGTTAACTACAGATGCACCTGGAGGTGTCACTTGGATGTAATGAGTTAAGTGTGAGGGGATGGAGCCTAGATAGGCAACTGGTAACAGCTTTTTTCTTGAGCTCCACATCAGTTACTAGGAAACAGGGAAATTATTAATTAAAATTCTATCATTTATCATCTAAAAGTTGAATAATTTGTTCTAGAACCTATAATCTACTAGATATTCAACTTTGAAGTGTCTGCTTAAAGATTTTCCTGTCAAATTTTATGATTACTTATCTGGATAGAGATGAGCAGCTCAAAAGCTTCACATTCTGATTCTTCACTAAAAAAAGAGATCCAGTCTATATCAGCCACTCTTCAGGAATTGTCTCTAAAGATGGACAGATTTACTGATAATCTTGAAATTTTAAAGGTAAACTGTCAACAACAAACAGATGTTTTAAAGGAATTTCTTCAGAAACAACAATCTAAAATTTTGGACATCGAAACTTCTCTAAGTGATATAGATGGAAGGCTAAAAGAGGATGAATCTCACTGTGAATTTATCTTGCAACAAAATAAGTGGCTGATAAATAAAGTGTATGATGTTGAAAATAGAGAAATGAGAGCTAATATCAGAATTTTCAGTGTTCCTGAGAAGTCTGATGGGGAAGACATCATCTCTTTTCTAAGTGCCTGGCTCCCTGAAATTTTGAACCTCAAAAAAAGTTTGTCCTATGGAATGGAAAGAGCACACAGGGCTATTGGGAAACCTATACCTTCTTCTCCTAATGCTTCCCCAAGGTCAATAGTTGTGAAGTTGCTATCCTTTCTAGACAAATAACTTTTACTAAAAACAGCCTGGAGAAAGAGTCCTTTGTCATTCAAAGGACACCAAATACAGTTTGACAATGACTATTCCATAAGGGTTTTAGAAATGAGAAAAAAACTCTTGGCCATTAGTAAAACTATTAAAGCAAAATAAAATTAAAGCTCAACTTGTCTATCCAGCTAAAATCAAAATTACTCACCAAAATGAACTGAGAACTTTCAATACTATCAAAGAAGCTGTTTCTTTTATTCAGAACAAAAATATCATTACAATCCCAGAAGGAATGGAATGGTCACTATCTTCAACTCTCCTAAGATCATCTGACAAAAATAATTGGTCAGATGTAAAGAAGAAGCTAAAGACTGGTCTTAAAAAAGTTTTGTACTTTTAAGTTCTCTCAGAGATCAACCTACACTATAAAATGTTCATGAACTTCTAAAAAGTATGTATCACTAATTTATTTTATTTGCAAATACTTTTTTAATCACTTCTTCAAAGAAATATATAACAAATTAAAATTAAATTTCCCACATATGAATAGAACAGTTTAAAATATTACATAACATTGATAGTATCTGGGTACACATGCTTTACTTATTTTTAGATTTTAACCTTTTAATGGCTTTAAGGTTTCAATTATATGACTGGGAATATGAAAGTTAATCATAGGGGTTAGTTTTATAGGCATATGTGTTTACTGAAAAGTGTTTGGCAACTTCTTGGAACATATAATCCTGTCAAAACCTGGTTTTCACACATAATCATCTCATATGTTTTGAACTAGCATTACAGCATTTGAAACTGACAGTTAGTGGCTTCCTTCATGAAATGCAGTCTCGAGCTATGTTTATGAAAATGAGGTGGTTTGTCTTCACTTGACTGCATTCGTGATTATTTAGATGCTTAGATTCAAGCGATACGAGTAGATCACTTTTGACAATGAACCGAGTGTTATCTTAAGCATTTCTGTATAGTTTCCCTTTATTTACACATATTGTTTTTTCATTTTATTTCTTGGAACTAGTACACAGCTCATGCTATTTATTTGTTGTTTTCTGGTAGTTGGTGCCTGTCTAGAGGATACGTAGAATATTAACGGATGCTTATTTAAAGTTTTACTAGCTTAAAAACAATGTCAGTCAATTCTGTATTTAGTATTCGCATATTGGTTTCCATAGTAATGTAAGCTGTGATATGCTAATTAAAGATGACGTCACGCCCAAACATTCTGAATAGATTAAAATAATAAATAAGTGAATATTTTGGCTTCTCGCACGTCTGATATATGTAATCGCATACACTACCATTTACATACGTGCTATAATGCTTGTATATTGGTATGTTTATGTATTCAAATATTCAAACATTTCTGAAGTCCTTAGATGATCCACAGTTTCTATTACTGTTCAGAAGTGCATTCCATAGCTTGGAAGCATGATCTGTGGAGGTTAGGTTACTTTTAGGTCTGTGGTATGCTGCTGTACCAGTTTCAAGCATTAATGCATTGTTTGTACTGAAACCCTTTCCCTTAATAACTAAAATTTTGAACAATGGCTGTTTTACCTGTAAAGATTTTACATGTAAGAGTAAAGAGAAGAAGGTCTTCTCATTGTTGTCTTGATACCCAGTCAACACGTTTAATGCATGTTTAATACCGATGTAGCACTGTTATGCATAGAGGCAGGAGTTAATGGATGAGGCAAACATTGTTAAAAATACTTTGAAAGTCAGTTTTTCTACTATTTCTTGTCAAAGAGAGATGGTTCATCTTCTAACCACTGTAGCAAAATGTTTACTTGTTGCTCTTCCTTTAGAGATAAGAAAATAGGACATTTTACAAAAGTCATATGATTGAATTCATTTCCCTGTATGTTCTTGAGGTGAACTGATATATTAAGTTATGGGTATGTTGGTGTGCCTTTTTTTTGTTTTTTGTTTTTTTAAAAGAAGAAAAAAGAAAAAAAATAATAATAAAAGGTTAGAATAACAGTTCCTTCCCTTGAGAAGACTGCTGACAAAATGCATTTGATAATGAAATAAGGCATATAGAAATATTCTTCAAATTACACCAAAACAAAATATTATTACATACACTCCCTTTACACATTTGACTTAGGATGGAATCATTAATTCCTTAATGGCACATCTTATAATTTGTGCAATTCCTGTTTCTTGTCATAGTAAACATTATCTATTGTTAGAAAGTAAACTTTGTTTTAAAAATACATATTCTGAGTGATAGGAAATCTTAAATATTATCATTGTTGATGACTACAGTCCTGGGTGATTTACTAGAAAACCGTATGTTTTTTTTTTTTTTTTTTTTTTTTTTGTGACTGGTGAGCTGGAAATTGGAGATAAACAAAATATAATTTTGCAAGGTTATGTGGAATTGAGAGGTATCTAGAGTGTTATAAAACAGTTCATTTAGTAGGGTGGGTAGCAACAGTAATATAAGGATAATAAGAAGAATACTAAAATTTAATTATTTGTAAATATGTATGTGTGTGTATGTGTACATGCATGTGTGTGTGTATGTGTGGGTGTATGTGTAGGTGTTAACTCATCAGTCATAAATAGACAGATAGAGGTTTAGAGAATCAATTGCGGGAAAATATGAAGGCAAGGAAGTACTTTAGTAATAACAAAGTAAAGAGTTAATATTCTGGTGCTATAATCATACTTCTTAGCTATCATTGTTTTGTGAATGGCCTTTATCTGCCTAGTTTGGTTTGTTATCTATAAGATATAAACATGTGTGGCTTTCTGGGGGATTACTCAGGATTAGTGGTCAGTATATAATAACTGTCTTTAATGTTTGTGTGTAGTAATCTGAAGTGATACATTAGACAGGTGTCTGATTGTGGCACAGAAGTTAAAGTGCAAAGGGTAATGACCCATGAGTTGATTCAGCTTTCATTAGGTTGCTATGTTATCATAACCAGTTTTCCAGGTGAGAATTTAAATGGTGAAAAATACGGAACTCTGGATGATACATGAGATTGTGGTGGAATTTAATGGAGTACCACAAACGGTAAATATTATTCAAGCAGTAAATTCAGCTTGCTTTTTTTCCATTGCTCTAAATTTGGTAAACATAGCTCATTCCAAGTATATGTTACCAGATTAATTAATATATTTTCAAATACCAATAGAAGTGAGGTAATAATATTAAATCATATTAAATTCTATATAATGAATACAGAATAGTGAAACAATGATAATAGTTTATTGTGTGAAGATTACATTTTTGAGTAATTGTATATAGTTACATATTTAATTAGAAATGCTAAAGAAATGATGACCATTATAAATTCATCTATTTAAAGTCTTATGACTTATCACATCTCATGAATGATTTCTTAGTATATTAATGTCTCTTAGCCATTAACATGTATGAATTAATAGGTTACATTATACTAACAACACTTTCATTCATAATAAAAATAGAGAAACTATAAAGTATTTTTAAATAGTCATAGTATGACTTACAATACATTCAGCCTGAATCATTTTGATAAAACGTCTTCATTTATTGTTAGTCAGGCTTCTATTTCTAGTTTGGTGAAGATTGCATGGATTTTTAGAGACTTTCAGTATTTTAAATATTTAATCATTTGGTATATATTACATTAATATGTGTTGTTCTCTCGTACTAATTAATTTATAATATATATATATATATATATATATATATATATATATATATATATATATATATATATATATATATATATTTCATATATTGGAGCCTCAAATTAGGCAATAATTTCAAATCTTTGATATGATGGATAATCTGATTGGATATTCTTGTCCTTTCAGATTAGGAATGGATTTCATTCCATGTCAGATAAAGGTTTTACTGAAGTTAACTTATTCTTTAAAAAAAAAAAAAATCTGTTTTCTCAGGCCTCAATTTAATTTTAAGCTTTAACTTTTAATGAAAGTTAACAATTTATCTTTTAAAATATAGCTTTCTCAAGAATGATTTGCAGGATTTAAATAATACAAGTATGTATTAGCATACCATATCAAATTCCCATCTTTTGAACAAATAAGATAGAATTAACCTTTATTTCCCTAAATGTTAATGGTTTAAATAATCCAGTGAAAAGATCTAACTTATTAAAATACTTAAAATTAAATAAAGCAAAAGTAATCTTTCTACAAGAAACTCATTTTAAAAGTAATGATAGTTTTATTTGGAACCCAAATGAGTATTTAAGAATATCCAACTCTTCATATGTCAAAAAAACTAGAGGAGTATTAACATTATGGAAGAAAATCATTATCTCTCCTCAAATTATCTATAACTATGAGGATAAAGAAGGTCTTCTATTGATTATAATAATAAAATATAGTAATAGGATCTGGATGTTAGTTAATCCTTATTGGTTCCCAGGTATTGGTGTAAGAACGATAAAAAACATTTAGAACGTATAAACAAAAATTCTAAAGGAAGTCTGATCCTAGGAGGGGACTTTAACTGCTTAATCAATGATTCAGAAACTTCTAATAAATATTTTCGTAATACTCCTATAGGGAAGAATTTCAAAAAATGGATAGATAATTTACAGTTATTTGATTTATTTTATGATAAAAATAATAATTCTCTGGATTTTTTCTCATTGTGATTTTAGATATAAGACTCATACTAGAATTGATAACATTTTTATATCTCAAGAGTTAAAAACAAAAATACAATATTTTACAATAATCCTGTGTCCTATTTCTGATCATAATGCATTCATTTTTCAAATGCAAGTAGACTTTAAAAATTGTCCTACACTAAAATTACCAAATTAAAACAATTTAAACATTGGTTAGATTCAGAATTTTTTTTTTCTTGGATACAAACCTAAATAGTGAAGTAAACATAGTAATTATCTGGGATTCCTTAAAAGTGTATTTATATGGAAGAATTAGTACATGGTTTAATAATAAAACAAAAGAATGGGAGTCTGAACTGTCTAATTTACAAAAAAGAATCATATTAATTAACAATGATAATACAATAACTTTCTTAAATAAGAAAAAAGAAATTGATTCCTTAAATAAATAATATAATGCTATTCTAACCCACAAAACTAATTTAGCTTTAGAAAAATTAAAATTAAATTCTTTATCGGTTTCTCCAAAGTATATGCATACTCTAGCATTAGGAATTAAAAGACACTCTATTGAAAACAATATTGTGAGTGTGTTTCATGAAGGAAGAATCAATAAAAAAGTGTCTGATATAGGAGATGTTTTAGATGCCTTTAGGTTTAATTTTTCAGAAAAATACAAAAAAATATGTCAATATAAAGTTTCAGATAGGGATCTGGACCTATCTAGAATAAAAAGCGTACCAGATAACTTAATAAGTGAAATTCAAAAAAAAATTTTCCTTAAAAGAAATTAATGAAAACATTTAAGAAAGTAAAAGCAATAAAGCACCAGGAATAGATGGCATTATTAATGAGATTTATAAACTTCTACCACACTCAGCAGTATCAGTTTTACATAAGTCTCTAAGTGTGCCATACTTACAAGGTATAATTCCACCTTCATGGAAATATTCATTAATTGCCCTTATACTAAAAGAAAATAAAGATTCTCATTTGTGCAGTTCATATAGGCCAATTTCTCTGATCAATAGTGATTATAAAATCTTAATGTCTATTTTAGTTAATAGATTCAAGAAATCACTAACACAACTTATCACTGAAGATCAAATGGGTTTTATATATAATAGACATACTCAAGATGATATACAAAGAATTATAACAACCACAGATATTTTGAATAGAGAAAATCAAGAACCTCTCATAATTGCCCTTGATATTCAGAAAGCATTTGAGTCACTAAATTGGGATTTTCTCTTTAAAATTCTTGAACTTTATAAGTTTCCCATCCAATTTATTTCTTTTTATAAAACACATTTATAATAATAATTTAGTCTATGAAAAATTAGGTTCATTTGTATCTGAATCTGTTGAAATAACTAAAGGAACTAGACAAGGATGTCCAGTGTCCCCAATCTTATTTTCTCTAGAAATAGAACCTTTCTCTTTGACAATACAATCTAATCCTAAAATTAAAGGATTTAATATAATTAATAAATCTGATTCTAAGATAATGTTATTTGTAGATGATATTCTGCTTACTTTCAAAATTTCAGAAGAATCTTTATAAGAATTAGATCTATTAATTACATTTTTTTTATTGTATTTCAGGATTAAAAATGAGCAGTTCTAAATCTAAACATATAATGTTAAATAATAAAAAAAGTAATGATAACATTAAATTGAACACAAATTAAATTATTGGAAAACGGGTCTCTTCTTTAAAATATCTAGGAGTTGAAATATGTGAAAATCTTGATTTAACTTTAAAAACTAATTATAATAACATTGTAAAAATAATAAAAGATCTTACAGAAAAATGGAATAATTTACATTTAAGTTTTGAAGACAGATTAGAACTAATTCAAATGATTTTGTTACCCAAAATAAATTATATTGCTTTATCTATTCCTATATTACCCAATAAAAATACTTTAAAAGCAAAAAATAAAACTCTATTAAAATTCTTATGGCACGCAAAAAAAAATAGAATAGCCTTATCAAATCATGTTAGACCTTGGGAATTAGAAGGAATAAATTTTCCAGATATAGAATAATATATTAAAGCTGCTAATTTTAAATTGGATTAATCCAAACTACTCTTCAGCTTGGAAATCCTTACAGACAGTTAAATGCCCTAGGGCAGATAGCCTAGTATGAACCTATTAAACTAAATGAAAATAAATTAATAAAACAATTACAATTTAATGATCTAAGTAATACGATTTGGTATGCACTTTGTACTAATTTACAGTATAATATTACTAACCTAAAATATATAAACTCTATAATACCTTTTGAAATTTTGTTAATAATGATATTGATATTAAATTGTGGATATAGTTAATACATCCTTTCAAAATTACAAAAAACTTCTTCAATGATATTAATATGGCTATTCTTAGTAAATGGGAAGAGAAGAAATGTACTTGTTGTTACCATTGCACAATCATTTTAGTTACCCTGGATGCACATAATTTAATCAAAAAATTTAATTTACTTAAAACAGATTGGTTAGCCCTTAATAGTTTAAATCCATTCACTCAAGATTTATGCATAATAATAGAATGCTCTTATTTTAATTCTTTGCCCAAATGTATAGCTCTTATACACGGAACATTACAAGAAGAAAGCATTTGGAAAAATTTAATATCAAAACTTTATAAAATTATTATTAATTACAAACCTATCCCTAATCAAAAATTTTAGGACTTTATTACTAAGGATTTTACGTTGTTTCTAACATCTGAAAATAAAGCTAATTTCTTACTTTCTATTAAATTAACTTCTAATTTGCAGGTTTGGAAGATTTTTTCTCTGAAATTTTACATAGAGCCTTTTACACTCTTAATAAAATTGCTAAATTTAATCTATCTAAGAAAGTAAAATGTTGGAGATGTTTAATAATTTGTAAAGCTGATTGGTCTCATATTTTTTATGAATGCTCTCATGTAAGGAAATTTTGGGAATATATTGCTAATTTTCTTCAAGCTATTTTCAGTGATTCCTTCATTTTATCAAAATCTTTAATTTTTTTGAATGTAACTGATTTTGTTATATTGAATAACAATAATAAATATATTATTTGGTCAATATTGGCAGTTGCGAGAAAATGGAAATCACCTTCCATTCCAACTTTTGAAGATTTCATGACTCTGTTGGATAAAGTAGCATCAATGGAAATACAAGCTAAAGAATTATGAATTTTTCCCAAAAAATGGTCTAATAATCCTTGGAAGAAGGTGTTATCCCTTACTAAGACAATGAACTCAGATCTACTCTCAATCAACTAATTAACTTGGAATTTGGATTGTTGAATCTTATATGTCCTTCTTTATATAGGTATATAATTTGCTTCTTTCTAATATATTGTTTGAGGCCTCTGTAAATTTTGTATATAGTTTACCATATTTTGTTTTTCAATTGTAAATGTAAATTCAAAATGTTTTCTTATTCTCTTTAATGAAAAACAATAAAACATTTCTTGAACAATGAGTTAAGTATGTGTATCAGAAGTCTTAAATTGGGACACATTCTTCTGAAGTGTGTAAAAAGGAGATATATATTGGGGTGGACAGAAGTATATACTCATGAGCTTTCTCTGAACCCTCTAATTGAAAGACATCATACATTGTTTTATAAACCTAACTGAAGCTATAGTGAAATAAAAACAGTTGAGCAAAACTTTGAATTTAGTTCCTATAATCTCTTGAGCTCCTTGTGCTCATGAGATTGCTCTTTCTTTGTATAGGAATCAATTTTGTCTTTTTCCTTATACCAGAAGAGAAAAGCACTACTGTAGTACTGCATATTTGTACCTAACTATAGCTTTCAGCTACATAGTAGCCTCCTTAAACTAAAATCTACTTCTGTAGCTGTAGACCAACTACCATCAGACTACCTAAAAATGGCCTCAGAAGTCATAGCCTTCCCTGTGTCCATACTAATTAATAGTTGCCTAGCAGAAAGATGCATCCCATCACTGTGGAAAAAATCCTAATTCATACCACTGCACAAGGGCAGCAGATCTACAGACCAATAGCGATTCTCTCTCCCCTCTCCAAAATATTAGAGAAATGCATCCATATGCAGCGGATGCAATACCTGACCTCAAACACTCTGCTATGAGAAACACAACATGGCTATAGGCTCCAGCACAGCACCACTACTGCTCTACTACATTTTACTAGTATAATAAACCAACATAGAAATGATGGACTACTTGTCTCCACTATATTCTTAGACTTGTCAAAGGCATTTAATACTGTCTCGCACCAGGATCTGCTCATTCAGCTCTCCTCAATAGGACGTTTACAATACTCCTTGTCATGGTTTCCAAGTTACCTTTTTGGAAGACAACAAGCCATTAAATGGCAACAAATCTACTCATCATTTCAGCCAATTACTACTGGTGTCCCTCAGGGCTCTATCCTGGATCCACTCCTAAACTCCACACCTCCACTATCCATGCTAGTTTTGTTCAGTATGCAGATAACTCAACATTAATGTGTGCAGCCTCAACAATAAATAAGTTCCAATACATTACTCAAAAATCTTTTTTGTCTATAGAAACCTGGATCAAAGTATTAAGCTTTCTACTCAACCCCAAGAAAACAAAGTTAACGCTTTTTAACTCAACAGGTTGCCAATATCGAAAGCAATCTTTTACCATAAAGTCAACAAATAACATTGTCATTAAAGATGTAACTCACAGTAAACCTCTAGGTATTATAACAGATGACACTCTCAACTATGACCAGCATATTCTGCGCATGCCATTAAATCTACATACCACAAACTAGGCTTACTTTATAGCATCAATGGATTCCTTACAGATACTGCAAGAAAATCTCTTTCCACCACCTTCTAAATTCCAACTCTATTATACACTGCACCTATCCTAACAAACTTAAACAATACTCAAAGAAAGAAACTAGCCTCCTGCTACAATAAAATAGCTAAATTTGCCACCTGTCTCCCTCATAGAACTCACCATTGTTATAGCTTAAAGCAATTAAACTGGATGAACTGTGCAACTACCTAGCATATTCACAATTAACTACAGCACACAAACTTATTCATAATCCAGAAAAATGCCCTGCACTGCATAACTTATTACTGCCCTACTATCCAGCAACATACCTCTATTCTAGTAACAAATTCGTACTGCTCACAAATAAGTCTAATGTTCCGGGAAACTCACTCTACTCCCATTACTGGTTATAAATAGTATCCCCACACAAATAAAAATCTCTGTCAGACTCAATAGTTTTAAACCACTACTTAAACAACATTTTAACTAAGCCTGGTCCTGCACATGCTCATAACCAGGTTAAGACTTTGTGCTCACCATACAGTACTCTCCAAATACACTCCTTAAACAGAATACGTTCAATCTCTCAATGAAATGACAAAACAATTTTTGTACATTCCTGCAACCTGTACAATCCACTAAGTTGCACGTGGACGTCCTTTTTAACAATGTCTACCTCTGTAAAATCTTAGAATGTATAAATGTAACTAGTGTATATGTATAAATGTAAATAGAAGTGCAACAACTCTGTGCTTAACTGGAACTAAGTGTAATGCTGTGTAAACGAATGGAGCTTTTTCCCTTTGGTCTCGACTGAAACTGGATATTACCCTGAGGAACTTTTTTTGTAAACAAAGACAAATACAATAAATAATTTCTCTTAGAATGAAGGGATGGTTTTATCAAACTTGCCGTAACCACTCTCTTCTACCCCTAGGAATTAACCATCTTTACAGATGCCAAACTTTCAACCTTCCTTTCTCGAACTCTTGATTTGATGCAAATATTATACACAGGGACTAATGATATGGATTCTGCCCCAATATCAAAGTTTGATGCTTGTGGAATGTTGCCTATATTAGAGTTCTGGATGTAGAACTGAAGACACAATGGACTTTCCAGAATGTTTTAATCATTTCCCTGAGACACTCAGGCTCCAGAAAGAAATAAATGATTAATCATTTGGTATATATTACATTAATATTTGTTGTTCTCTCGTACTAATTAATTTATAAGATATATATATATATATATATATATATATATATATATATATATATATATATATATATTTCATATATTGGAGCCTCAAATTAGGCAATAATTTTAAATCTTTGATATGATGGATAATCTGATTGGATATTCTTGTCCTTTCAGATTAGGAATGGATTTCATTCCATGTCAGATAAAGGTTTTATTGAAGTTAACTTATTCTTTAAAAAAAAAATTCTGTTTTCTCAGGCCTCAATTTAATTTTAAGCTTTAACTTTTAATGAAAGTTAGCAATTTATCTTTTAAAATATAGCTTTCTCAAGAATGATTTGCAGGATTTAAATAATACAAGTATGTATTAGCATACCATTTCAAATTCCCAACTTTTGAACAAATAAGATAGAATTAACCTTTATTTCCCTAAATGTTATTGGTTTAAATAATCCAGTGAAAAGATCTAACTTATTAAAATACTTAAAATTAAATAAAGCACAAGTAATCTTTCTACAAGAAACTCATTTTAAAAGTAATGATAGCTTTATTTGGAACCCAAATAAGTATTTAAGAATATCCAACTCTTCATATGTCAAAAAAACTAGAGGAGTATTAACATTATGGAAGAAAATCATTATCTCTCCTCAAATTATCTATAACTATGAGGATAAAGAAGGTCTTCTATCGATTATAATAATCTTCTTCTTCTTCTTCTTTCGGCTTTTTCCCGGTTAGGGGTCGCCACAGCGGATCACCTTGTCCGCACATTAATTGGCAGTGGAGTTTTACGGTGTCAAGTTGCCAGCCTGGCGCCCAACCTTCCACAGAAGGCACACTCACATGCACACCTAAGGCCAATTTAGAGTGTTCAATCCACCTGCAGCATAACAAATATAGTAATAGGATCTGGATGTTAGTTAATCCTTATTGATTCCCAGGTATTGGTGTAAAAACAATAAAAAACATTTAGAACGTATAAACAAAAATTCTAAAGGTAGTCTGATCCTAGGAGGGGACTTTAACTGCTTATTCAATGATTCAGAAACTTCTAATAAAAAATATTTTCGTAATACTCCTATAGGGAAGAATTTCAAAAAATGGATAGATAATTTACAGTTATTTGATTTATTTTATGATAAAAATAATAATTCTCTGGATTTTTCTCATTGTGATTGTAGATATAAGACTCATATTAGAATTGATAACATTTCTATATCTCAAGAGTTAAAAACAAAAATACAATATTTTACAATAATCCTGTGTCCTATTTCTGATCATAATGCATTCATTTTTCAAATGCAAGTAGACTTTAAAAAAATGTCCTACACTAAAATTACCAAATTAAAACAATTTAAACATTGGTTAGATTCAGAAACATTTTTTTTCTTGGATACAAACCTAAATAGTGAAGTAAACATAGTAATTATCTGGGATTCCTTAAAAGTGTATTTATATGGAAGAATAAGTACATGGTTTAATAATAAAACAAAAGAATGGGAGTCTGAACTGTCTAATTTACAAAAAAGAATCATATTAATTAACAATGATAATACAATAACTTTCTTAAATAAGAAAAAAGAAATTGATTCCTTAAATAAAAAATATGATGATATTCTAACCCACAAAACTAGTTTAGCTTTAGAAATATTAAAATTAAATTCTTTATCGGTTTCTCCAAAGTATATGCGTACTCTAGCGTTAGGAATTAAAAGACACTCTATTGAAAACAATATTGTGAGTGTGTTTCATGAAGGAAGAATCAATAAAAAAGTGTCTGATATAGGAGATGTTTTAGATGCCTTTAGGTTTAATTTTTCAGAAAAATACAAAAAAAAATGTCAATATAAAGTTTCAGATAGGGATCTGGACCTATCTAGAATAAAAAGCCTACCAGATAACTTAATAAGTGAAATTAAAAAAAAAATTCCTTAAAAGAAATAAATGAAAACATTTAAGAAAGTAAAAGCAATAAAGCACCAGGAATAGATGGCATTATTAATGAGATTTATAAACTTCTACCACACTCAGCAGTATCAGTTTTACATAAGGCTCTAAGTGAGCCATACTTACAAGGTATAATTCCACCTTCATGGAAATATTCATTAATTGCCCTTATACTAAAAGAAAATAAAGATTCTCATTTGTGCAGTTCATATAGGCCAATTTATCTGATCAATAATGATTATAAAATCTTAATGTCTATTTTAGTTAATAGATTCAAGAAATCACTAACACAACTTATCACTGAAGATCAAATGGGTTTTATATATAATACACATACTCAAGATGATATACAAAGAATTATAACAACCACAGATATTTTGAATAGAGAAAATCAAGAACCTCTCATAATTGCCCTTGATATAGAGAAAGCATTTGAGTCACTAAATTGGGATTTTCTCTTTAAAATTCTTGAACTTTATAAGTTTCCCATCCAATTTATTTCTTTTTATAAAACACATTTATAATAATAATTTAGTCTATGAAAAATTAGGTCCATTTGTATCTGAATCTGTTGAAATAACTAAAGGAACTAGACAAGGATGTCCAGTGTCCCCAATCTTATTTGCTGTAGAAATAGAACCTTTCTCTTTGACAATACAATCTAATCCTAAAATTAAAGGATTTAATATAATTAATAAATCTGATTCTAAGATAATGTTATTTGCAGATGATATTCTGCTTACTTTCAAAATTTCAGAAGAATCTTTATAAGAATTAGATCTATTAATTACATTTTTTATTGTATTTCAGGATTAAAAATGAGCAGTTCTAAATCTAAACATATAATGTTAAATAATAAAAAAAAAGTAATGATAACATTAAACTGAACACAAATTAAATTATTGGAAAACGGGTCTCTTCTTTAAAATATCTAGGAGTTGAAATATGTGAAAATCTTGATTTAACTTTAAAAACTAATTATAATAACATTGTAAAAATAATAAAAGATCTTACAGAAAAATGGAATAATTTACATTTAAATTTTGAAGACAGATTAGAACTAATTCAAATGATTTTTTTACCCAAAATAAATTATATTGCTTTATCTATTCCTATATTACCCAATAAAAATACTTTAAAAGCAAGAACTAAAACTCTATTAAAATTCTTATGGCACGCAAAAAAAAAAAAAAAAAATAGAATAGCCTTATCATATCATATTAGACCTTGGGAATTAGAAGGAATACATTTTCCAGATATAGAATAATATATTAAAGCTGCTAATTTTAAAATAATTTTAAATTGGATTAATCCAAACTACTCTTCAGCTTGGAAATCCTTACAGACAGTTAAATGCCCTAGGGCAGATAGCCTAGTATGAACCTATTAAACTAAATGAAAATAAATTAATAAAACAATTACAATTTAATGATCTAAGTAATAAGATTTGGTATGCACTTTGTACTAATTTACAGTATAATACTACTAAACTCACTAACCTAAAATATATAAACTCTATAATACCTTTTGAAATTTTGTTAATAATGATATTGATATTAAATTGTGGATATAGTTACTACATCCTTTCAAAATTACAAATAACTTCTTCAATGATATTAATATGGATATTCTTAGTAAATGGGAAGAGAAGAAATTTACTTGTTGTTATCATTGCACAATCATTTTAGTTACCCTGGATGCACATAATTTAATCAAAAAATTAAATTTACTTAAAACAGATTGGTTAGCCCTTAATAGTTTAATTCCATTCACTCAAGATTTATGCAGAATAACAGAATGCTCTTATTTTAATTCTTTGCCCAAATGTATAGCTCTTATACACGGAACATTACAAGAAGAAAGCACTTGGAAAAATTTAATATCAAAACTTTATAAAATTATTATTAATTACAAACCTATCCCTAATCAAAAATTTTAGGACTTTATTACTAAGGATTTTACGTTGTTTCTAACATCTGAAAATAAAGCTAATTTCTTACTTTCTATTAAATTAACTTCTAATTTGCAGGTTTGGAAGATTTTTTCTCTGAAATTTTACATAGAGCCTTTTACACTCTTAATAAAATTGCTAAATTTAATCTATCTAAGAAAGTAAAATGTTGGAGATGTTTAATAGTTTGTAAAGCTGATTGGTCTCATATTTTTTATGAATGCTCTCATGTAAGGAAATTTTGGGAATATATTGCTAATTTTCTTCAAGATATTTTCAGTGATTCCTTCATTTTATCAAAATCTTTAATTTTTTTGAATGTAACTGATTTTGTTATATTGAATAATAATAACAAATATATTATTTGGTCAATATTGGCATTTGCGAGAAAATGGAAATCACCTTCCATTCCAACTTTTGAAGATTTCATGACTCTGTTGGATAAAGTAGCATCAATGGAAATACAAGCTAAAGAATTATGAATTTTTCCCAAAAAATGGTCTAATAATCCTTGGATGAAGGTGTTATCCCTTATTAAGACAATGAACTCAGATCTACTCTCAATCAACTAATTAACTTGGAATTTGGATTGTTGAATCTTATATGTCCTTCTTTATATAGGTGTATAATTTGCTTCTTTCTAATATATTGTTTGAGGCCTCTGTAAATTTTGTATATAGTTTACCATATTTTGTTTTTCAATTATAAATGTAAATTCAAAATGTTTTCTTATTCTCTTTAATGAAAAACAATAAAAAATTTCTTGAACAATGAGTTAAGTATGTGTATCAGAAGTCTTAAATTGGGACACATTGTTCTGAACTGTGTAATAAGGATATATATATATATATATATTGGGGTGGACAGAAGTATATACTCTCATGAGCTTTCTCTGAACCCTCTAATTGAAAGACATCATACATTGTTTTATAAACCTAACTGAAGCTATAGTGAAATAAAAACAGTTGAGCAAAACTTTGAATTTAGTTCCTATAATCTCTTGAGCTCCTTGTGCTGATGAGATTGCTCTTTCTTTGTATAGGAATCAATTTTGTCTTTTCCCTTATACCAGAAGAGAAAAGCACTACTGTAGTACTGCATATTTGTACCTAACTATAGCTTTCAGCTACATAGTAGCCTCCTTAAACTAAAATCTACTTCTGTAGCTGTAGACCAACTACCATTAGACTACCTAAAAATGGCCTCAGAAGTCATAGCCTTCCCTGTGTCCATACTAATTAATAGTTGCCTAGCAGAAAGATGCATCCCATCACTGTGGAAAAAATCCTAATTCATACCACTGCACAAGGGCAGCAGATCTACAGACCAATAGCGATTCTCTCTCCCCTCTCCAAAATATTAGAGAAATGCATCCATATGCAGCTGATGCAATACCTGACCTCAAACACTCTGCTATGAGAAACACAACATGGCTATAGGCTCCAGCACAGCACCACTACTGCTCTACTACATTTTACTAATATAATAAACCAACATAGAAATGATGGACTACTTGTCTCCACTATATTCTTAGACTTGTCAAAGGCATTTAATACTGTCTCACACCAGGATCTGCTCATTCAGCTCTCCTCAGTAGGAGTTTACAATACTCCTTGTCATGGTTTCCAAGTTACCTTTTTGGAAGACAACAAGCCATTAAATGTCAACAAATCTACTCATCATTTCAGCCAATTACTACTGGTGTCCCTCAGGGCTCTATCCTGGGTCAACTCCTAAACTCCACACCTCCACTATCCATGCTAGTTTTGTTCAGTATGCAGATAACTCAACATTAATGTGTGCAGCCTCAACAATAACTAAGTTCCAATACATTACTCAAAAATCTTTTTTATCTATAGAAACCTGGATCAAAGTATTAAGCTTTCTACTCAACCCCAAGAAAACAAAGTTAACGCTTTTCAACTCAACAGGTTGCCAATATCGAAAGCAATCTTTTACCATAAAGTCAACAAATAACATTGTCATTAAAGCTGTAACTCACAGTAAACCTCTAGGTATTATAACAGATGACACTCTCAACTATGACCAGCATATTCTGCGCATGCCATTAAATCTACATACCACAAACTAGGCTTACTTTATAGCATCAATGGATTCCTTACAGATACTGCAAGAAAATCTCTTTCCACCACCTTCTAAATTCCAACTCTATTATACACTGCACCTATCCTAACAAACTTAAACAATACTCAAAGAAAGAAACTAGCCTCCTGCTACAATAAAATAGCTAAATTTGCCACCTGTCTCCCTCATAGAACTCATCATTGTTATAGCTTAAAGCAATTAAACTGGATGAACTGTGCAACTACCTAGCATATTCACAATTAACTACAGCACACAAACTTATTCATAATCCAGAAAAATGCCCTGCACTGCATAACTTATTACTGCCCTACTATCCAGCAACGTACCTCTATTCTAGTAACAAATTCGTACTGCTCACAAATAACTCTAATGTTCCGGGAAACTCACTCTACTCCCATTACTGGTTATAAATAGTATCCCCACACAAATAAAAATCTCTGTCAGACTCAATAGTTTTAAACCACTACTTAAACAACATTTTAACTAAGCCTGGTCCTGCACATGCTCATAACCAGGTTAAGACTTTGTGCTCACCATACAGTACTCTCCAAATACACTCCTTAAACAGAATACGTTCAATCTCTCAATGAAATAACAAAACAATTTTTATACATTCCTGCAGCCTGTACAATCCACTAAGTTGCATGTGGACGTCCTTTTTAACAATGTCTACCTCTGTAAAATCTTAGAATGTATAAATGTAACTAGTGTATATGTATAAATGTAAATAGAAGTGCAACAACTCTGTGTTTAACTGGAACTAAGTGTAATGCTGTGTAAACGAATGGAGCTTTTCCCCTTTGGTCTCGACTGAAACTGGATATTACCCTGAGGAACTTTTTTTGTAAACAAAGACAAATACAATAAATAATTTTTCTTAGAATGAAGGGATGGTTTTATCAAACTTGCCGTAACCACTCTCTTCTA
>NC_056733.1:1359824294-1359834294 GCF_019279795.1 Protopterus annectens | reverse complement strand
TGTTGGCTACCAACCCCAAAAGATAAAATTATAGGGTGTTTAACTACCATGCATTGCATAGGTTAGCATACACATGGATTCATTATATGCTAGGATAATTTTATAGTAATGCATTTAGATATCTGATTGTTTACAATAGTGTTGTTGTTTCGTTGATTATTTATTTATTTATTTATTCATTTAATTATTTTACTTAACCCTTGAATTTAATAAGATAGCGTATGAGGTATTTAGGACTATACCCTATGGACTATATGTATTTTGGCACGTATCCTGTAACATTTTAAAAGGCTGCTATACATTATATTTTAAATAATTTTTAACATACTTTTTTAAAAATATTGCATAACATTATATTATTTAGCATATTTATATATATAAAAAACAAGAGTCATAAATATTGGGGCAGAACGAAGAAGAATCAGATTCAAATAATTCCAATAATGTGTAGAAAATTCCAAAGCAAACAAATATAATTTATTGAAGGGTGTCCAGACATAAAACTAAGCACTTTCACTTGAAAAGCTTCATCAGACATAAAATAATATTCAAACTAATGTAACCACTTCTGGTAGAACTGAAAATTGCTATAACGACCAAAACAAAAGGACCAGTGAAAAACAGCTCTACTTTCCAAAAACACTTTTAATCACAGAACACACTTCTCTTAGCGCCTCGGCCATAGCCTTTACAGAGTAAAAACTTTCTTTATTAAAAGATATCTTATTTATACAATTTCTGTTAATTATTTAATTAACAATTAAATTACCATAATTATTCAATTATCTTCATAAAGTTAAAAAACATATAAAACTATGCCAGTTGCATTCCTTGTACATACCCTTAGGTATAAGTGTGTCATATTTCATTATTAAAATAGATTCCTTCTGTCTTAATACATACTTTAATAACTCTGCATTACCATGTTATAATGTTACTTGTTCCAGCACTGTTGCTTTCATAGTTTTTATATCATCATTATGTTCTTTATTAAAGTGTTCAGCTACAGGACTAAGAATTTTATTATTTCTGATGTCTCTCACATGCTCTTTTATTCGTTCTGCCAAAGATCTTTTTGTTTCCCATATATAGCATTTATTACAAGGGCACATAAAACCATAAATCACACCTTTACTGTGACAAGAAAATGTTCTCAGTGTATTAAATCTCTTTCCCCCTATTTTCTCTATTTTTGTTATTATATGCATATCATGTGAGAGACATCAGAAATAATAAAATTCTTAGTCCTGTAGCTGAACACTTTAATAATGAACATAATGCTGATATAAAAACCATGAAGGTAACAGTGTTGGAACAAGTAACATTACAACATGGTAATGCAGAATTATTAAAGTATGTATTAAGACAGAAGGAATCTATTTTAATAATGAAATATGACACACTTATACCTAAGGGTATGAACAAGGAATGCAATTGGCATAGTTTTATATAATGTTTTTTAACTTTAAGAAGATAATTGAATAATTATGGTAATTTAATTGTTAATTAAATAATTAACAGAAATTGTATAAATAAGATATCTTTTAACAAAGAAAGTTTTTACTCTGTAAAGGCTACGACCGAGGCGCTAAGAGAAGTGTGTTCTGTGATTAAAAGTGTTTTTGGAAAGTAGAGCTGTTTTTCACTGGTCCTTTTGTTTTGGTCATTATAGCAATAAAATAATATTCACCCATGACATAAAACCATATATATAACGTTCAAATTACAAAAGGAACCAATCATTCAACTGCACCAATTGAAATCTTAAAGAAACATGATACAGATATCGGCATTATGCAGATTATATTATTAGTCATATAACATATATCCTAGATGACTATCTATGTAATGCATAATAAAACAAGCTGAAACAGGCTAAAAATGAAACCTAAGAACATTAAATACTATGTGTATCACCACTTTGAGCAATATGTTTAGCTAGTGCATTATGCTCCAAGCCTTTCCTAATATGATAAATATGCTCGAAAGGAAATGCTTGGAGCATAATGCACTAGCTAAACATATTGATACACATAGTTTTTTATTTAGGGCTTTGACTGTAATCCATCCTAGTGCACGTGAGGGTGACATTAGGAATTATACAGAGACTATAGAAAGTAATTGGATCATTAGATTAAGGGCAGACAAAGGGAAGGGATTAAATGAAAGGGCTTCTATTAAGCCCTTCCTTAAGAAGCATAGGAATAATAAGTAAGTGTTTATATGTTACTCTATGCTTTTGTATATGCTCTTTTACTTTTTTTATATAGTCTGTACTAGATTAGTATTTTAATATGATCACATGTATTCATTTAGTTATATAGATATTTTTTGTGTATTTAATGTTCTTAGGGAGCACATAGGACTTGCTCAGAAATGATCAGGGTGGTGCTGTGGTTAAGCTATGCTGAGGAACATTTGAGGGATATAGGGAAGTAGAACATAATCTGCATTTGTCAACTAATATGTTGGTTATGTCCTTAGGGTTTGAATATGTGCCATTGTTATGTATTAGTATTGTGCATTATTAGGCATTACTTCTAAGATTTATGACATAGCTGAAGAAGGCTTTGTGGTTGTCCTTAGCAGAGGTGATGATTTTCAATTCCTACTTTCTTTTGGAAGATTTGATTTTTCTTCTGAGCTCTTTGTTGATTTTTCTGAGTTTGTTTCCAGATGATTGGGTATGAAGATTGCTCCTAAAGTGAGTTTTTGCCTCTTACCATATAATTTGTTTATAGTAAGGCTTCACCATTGGAGTTTATTCCTGAGGTTGACATTGTATTTATATCTTATGGGGACATATACTTCAAATTATGATTTGAGGTTGTCATAAGAATCATCCACAAATGTGGCAGCTTGTGAGATGTGGTCATCAAGGTAAGAATTTTGCCTCAGTTTCATCAGCTGATCAGTTAGCTATACTAGGCTTGCCACAGCATAGTCTCTGAAGACAGATAAGTTCTGTAGTAAATCAAGCTTTATCCTCATTGTGAACATTGCTGAACAGTGATCAGGTTTGATCAGTGGTGCTGTAACTAAAATTGTTAAGCATAGGGAGGCTATATTAGTGAGGAGCAGATCCAATATTTTTGAACCTCTACTTGGCTGTAAAGAGGTGGCATTATTGAATTCCAGGAATTTTTGTCCATATTTATTTGTGATGGGAGAGGCTTCATGGTTAACTGAAGGAAACTTGAGGCCTCCCAAGACAATAGTTTTAGGTTTGGTAAAGAGGGAAGTAAGTTTGTTTAGATAAGCCTTGTGGGCTGCAAGTAACATGGAGGGGCATGGTAGCTGGCTATGATGTTGTCCAGAGTTTTATTTAACATTAGTAAGATGTGGAAGAGTTCTGGGTTATTATCGTTCATTATAGGCATGCCTGCTCTTATAAAACCATTGTTTTGTGTGTTGGATCTGAAAGGATGGTAGGCTTTAAAACCCTGGACTCTAGGGGTTGCATAAAAAGTCTCTGTGATGGAATAAACAGTCCTAGCCAATATACAGAAGCCATGAAGAGAGAGTTGTAGGTCATCCATATTAAAGCAGCTAAGATTGCCCATTATCTTATCCCAGGCGGATATATATTGGCTCTTTCAATAATGGCACCAACGGCTAAGCCGGTGATTAAAGCCAGTTATCTTCTGACTCTATTGTGGCATCATTCTTGGTGATGGTAGGATATTGCTCAAGGCTAGTTTCACACCAATTTCATTTGCATATTCTGAGAGCTCTTTATATGATTCAAGGAAGTAAATCTCAAGTCATTCAATCCTAAGTGTGCAATAACTAGGTCATATAGGTACCAAGAGCCCTTATAACAGCACAAATTCTGACATCTGAGAGGTAACTAAACATGACCCTGTCTTTGGATAGCCTGGTGAACTATGCCGCTTTGTGTCTGATTATGGAATCACCTATGACTGACATTACTACATGCACTGGCTTGGCCTTATAAAGCTAAGATTAGGACAGATATTTTTGAAGTTATACTTAATCATCAAGTTTTAAATGGTTAATTTCACTCATTTAGTGAAAAAAAATGTAATCATTAGAGACCTGTTTTTAGGAGGTAGAATTATCCTTGATTAGGTATATAGAAATGTATACCTGGGAATAAAGACATGTTTTCAGAATTGCCAGATAGAACCAGTTTGATCCAACATAATTCAGCAACTATGCCTGGTAAGAAGGTAGATATGAAAATGTACTGGATACTATACTGCCAGTTCCAACCTGTCAAGGAAGAGGAACAGGAAACATTCCAATATGGTGTCATGGAAAAATCCCAAAATGTGTGGAAGAGATCTATCGTACTGTTTCCCAAGCCTGATATATCTGTAAGGTTTTGCACTAACATCAGAATGCAAAATATCATATCTAAATTTGATTCATATCCCATGACCCAAATGGACTATCTAACTGAAATATTGAGCAAGGTTACATTTCTGGCCACTTTAGCCCTAACTGACAGCTACTGTGAGATCCCACTTGACCAAGAAGCTAAGGAAAAAAAGGAAAATTTCCACAACAGATGGATTCTTCTGTATTTTCATCTCCATAAAGCACCAGCAAAAGTTCAAAGATGGATGGATGAATTTACTACCCGGCTGAGCATGCTAATTGTCAAATTTGATTAGTTCTAGAACCTAGTAAACAAAATTAAAGTAAATAATTGGACTCCACATACCAGATACCATACAGTTTGCTTGGATGATAGAGTATTATTTTCTGAGGACTGGGAAAGTCATCTCCATAAATAATAAGCTGCGTTCTTCTAAGGTGCCTCTGAGATAGGATTAAGAACAATGTTATATCACACTATAAATGGAGATGAGCATCCCATCTGTTATTTCTGTAGAAAGGTAATGCTGAGATACAGTGTTGCCATATACAGACAGAATGCCTTGCCATAAAATACGTCTTCATTGTCCTGAATATTATTTTTGATTAGGAAATTTGTGTTACTCACTGACTGTGCCCCTCTTTAATGGCACTATAATTAGAATGATTGGATTCTACATATATCTAGATGGGTTTTGATCCACCCATACTTACAATTCTAGGATCAAGTATCATCAAAACCTATGCACCTTTGAATGCAGGGGTCAGTTCCAGGCTGCAGCAAATCAGAAGTGGGCAGAAATGCTGCTTCTACTCTAGGGATAGTCACATGGCATTGACAGCTGAGCCCAGGATTCACTCTGGTGTTGTGCCTGTGGTGGGAATTACAATCAATGGATGGTGAGCAGTTAACTCTGGAAAAGGCAGGCAACCAGAAAGAAGCAGGCAGAAAGACAACGGAGAGTCAGGTAGAAAACAAAAGAGATACAATATAGTCTTGTAACTGCTAGTGACCTTTGGTTATATTAGAGAGATTAGATTCCTGACCTCTGTGTTTTAAGATGAGTGCTGAGAGTGTGATGAAAGAGGAAAGGGATCCTTGCAGTCTGTAGTTTGGGAAAGTATCACTGATGGCCAAAATCTGGAAGGTATCCCAAAGACCTGAAAGGGAAGGTGAGAGGAAATGTTTGAAGATACCTTGTGGGTGGGTTAAAGAGAAAAAGGCTATCTGTTGGAAGTACAGTATGCTTTTAGTGAAGAAGTTCTGGGAGAAGCTAGTATCAATGAATGTTAATTTTTGTGAATGAGTTTTATTATTCACCATATTTTGTGTTAGAAAACATTATATTTTGTTATTTGTGTAAATAAACCTTATATTAGAAATTGAAAAAAAATGGCTGAAAAACTGGACTGCTTCTTCATAACTATAGGACTTGAAAGCTGCCACTATATGTGTGTGTGTGTGTGTGTGTGTGTGTGTGTGTGTGTGTGTGTGTGTGTTTGTGTGTATCTATACATCTATACCTAAGTGTGTGTGTGTGTGTATCTCTAACTATATATATATATATATATATATATATATATATATATATATATATATATATACACACAGAGAGAGTGATCTACTTCACATGCTCAAATTTCAAAACTTTGAACTGCAAATGGTGAAGACCATACGTTTGAAGTTTTGAAACTCTGAAATTGTAAATTGTAATAAAAAGAAAATAAAAACAAGCAAAATGTTTTTGCATTTTTGCAGGTGGGCAAGCCCACCTGCACACCCCCTGCTGAATAAATATACCAATTCCAAAATTGCACCACAGTGAGGAGAATGCTAACGTTCCCATTCCGCTCTGTATGGCGATTGCCATTCAAAATGTTTGATGTTTCAAAACTTTGATCATATAGTCTCAACCATTTGCAGTTTGAAGTTTTGATATTTCATGCTTGTGAAAGGAATCCATATATATATATATATATATATATATATATATATATATATATATACGTGTGTGTGTGTGTCTATAAATGTCTATATATGTCTATAGGTAATAGATATATATAAAGACTGAACTCTGCAGTGTAGACCAAAGTGCGTAAACAATACAGAGGACAGTGTTAGCCATGATTGACCAACTTCATGGAATCTATTTATATATATATCTATATCTATATATATATATATATATATATATATATATATATATATATATATATATATATCTACAGACACACAAATACATATAAATATCAATATCAAACTCATCAGTATATCAAGCATCAATCTTGGCAAATTCTAAAACCTCAAAATTAAAAAGAATCATTTGTTTGCATACATAAACACACACAGAGTGACAGATGATAGATTAGATAGATAGATAGATAGATAGATAGATAGATAGATAGATAGATAGATAGATAGATAGATAGATAGATACTGGTGTAGGTCAACTGATTTAATGAGGCATTGAGCATGTGTAGGATGGGGACTTTTGATCGCTTGTTGAAGTGGTGAATAGTTGTAGTGTTAGAGTGGTTTAATATTAAAGTGCATTACCCTGCTGTACAAAGGCATTTTGTTTTAGTAAAAGGTGTAACCTAAGGTTGTGTGATCATTGGCATATGGAGGCATTCACTGTAGGTATTGTTTGCAAATGTGCAACAGTAGTGATTCCATTCTTTTGGAAGATTTCACCCTTTTTTCTGTTTCTATGTCTATGGACTTGGTATAGTTATGTATTTATTTGTTGAAATTTGTTTATGAGGAAGTACAACTGGATAATTTTATGTATTTTCAGGGGAGGCTCAGGGAGAAAAACTCTATGAATATAAGAACATATGATACATATACATAGGTGAAAACTGACATTGTATTACAATATGCTGTTAATACATAGATTAATATGAATATTAATGAGGCTATCACATCTTGAATAATGTACATATACCATCAGTAAACCAAGATGAATATTATTTAGCACTGAAACGTGTTGACATGTTACAAGTCACTGAGTTCATTATGAACTCATAAAGCAAATGTCATCGTGGAATATTCAAACAGAGGATAAAAAGGAGGAGTGGGAGGGAGTGGAGAGCAAGAAATATGTATTTTTAATGGTGACAAGTGGAGCAGATGAGGGATACAGGAGAAATAAAGAGGGAAAGCAAGATTAACAGGAAGAGAAATTAATAAAATTAAGAGAATAACTAGGACAAGGAGAGTCAGAGTGTACATAGGTATTTTAGGAGCAGGAGCTGCAATTATTAATCAAGTGAGTAGCGTTTGCCCAGTTGGGAGTCTGACAGGAATTTTTCTTGTTTCAAATTATAACCAATCCAAAGACTGACTCAACACTGACTGTAATAAAAATATTTAAAAAAAAAACAGCACATTCCCAGTCACCAATGTTTTGATAAACAGTTAAATGCTTTACTTCTACCAGAACTTCATCTAAACTGATTTCTGATGTGGAATGGAAGTGTTTAACTCTTTATTACAACACTGGTTTCAACCTAAATAAATAAATGCCATGTATTGCCCATTCTGGCAAAGGGATTGTATTCCAGAGCTTTTCTACACAGTGTAATTACAGACTTTGACCACAGTTTTTGTAAGACATATACATGTAAAGTTAAATTTGTTTTCTGAATATCGAAGATGGGAAGTAGTATAGAAAGCTGTACAGTCAGCTGAGCAGTAAGTGGGAATATATATAATTTTATGTGTTAGGACAAGATGGGTATAGTTCAGCTGGTGGGATAATTCTAGACAAGTTAGAGTTTTTAGAGCAGAACAGTGCTGTATTCTGAAACTTGTATTGGCTGTAAATGTAACTAACTTGTAACACTGTTGTTGTTTAGATTTTAAGGTAGGCAGATGGTTAATTAAGATAAGAGAAAGATATAATATAGAGGGGAGTAGGTATCTAGAGGCAAGAGTGAATCTGGCGGATGCAGTAAGGATTTGTTTGGTTCTATATAGCAGTCCAAACCTTCTTTTTTTCTTAATATTGCTGTGCATGTGGAGGTCATATGTGAGTTGGTCATCTATTGTAACCCCCAGCAGTTTTGCACCGAACACTACTTCAACTGCAGTCTTGTTTAGCGATATAATTTTAAAGTTGTGTTTTTTACAAGTAAGTGATTAAGGAAAATAAAAGTAGTTTGTTTTTCTTTGGATTGAGTGGGAGTTGGTGGCCATAATACCAGTTTTCAATAGACATAAAAACAGGTTGTGTAATTCTTCTTAAGTTTCTTAGGTTGTGTGGGAGACAGATAAGAGTGAAATCATATGTACGCTGTACAATAGATGCTTGCTGTACAGAAATGGAGTGTTTATAAATATATTAAATAGTTAAGGAAGTATAATATACAACAGAGTGTGTGTTATTGGGGAAATAATGCATGCACAGGGACATTGTGTCTATACCCCTGGAAAGGCATTATTTCCCCCATAATGCACACCTTTGGGGGGATTTTTGCACTTAGAGAATGGACTACTTCTTAATTTGTTTTGGATTTGTTTCATTTGTTTTTTTATTAACATATACATATATATATATATATATATATATATATATATATATATATATATATATAGATGTGTGTGTGTGTGTGTGTGTGTGTATTTATTTATTAATATATTTTTGATGTAAAATACTTCATCTGCCTTATGTTTCAAAATTTCCTGTAGCATACACTACACTGACGTAACACATACATATACACATCAGCTAAATGAACACACTTCAGTACAACTACCAGGGTTTTAAATAGGTTTGATAAGTGGCATACTGGTTAACTACATGGGAGTTTTTATAGTCCATAGACAAGAATTGCTTGCAAATGGCAAGTATTTACAGTGCCCTGTCCTTAAATGCAAAACTTTCTCTTTTTGTAACACTGTTGTATTTTAAATGTTAAGGTAACCGGAAGGTTAGTTAAAGTAAGATAACCATATAATAGACAGGGGAATAGGTATATAGTGGTAAGAGTGAATCTGGTGGATGCAGTAAGAATTTGTTTGGTTTTATATCATCTATTGTAACCCCCAGCAGTTCTGCATAGAGTACTATTTCAACTGGGGTCATGTTTAGAGATATGACTTTAAAGTTGTGTTTTTCACGGCAAGTGATTTAGGGAAAATAAAAGTATTTTGTTTTTCTTTGGATTGATTAGAAGTTGGTGGTTACAAAGCCAGTTTTCAATAGTCTTAATGATGCTGTGCAATTCTTTTTAAGTTTCTAAGATTGTGTATGAGACAGATAAGGGTGAAATCATCAGGTCTATATTATCTGATCGAAGAGTCTCTTCTTAGAACACTTAATAATAGACACATATACAGTGAACGCTGTAAACAGCAAACTGCCACATCTGTGAATTTTTCCTTGGGAAAATATTTAGTAGGCCATTATCAGAAATTGCCCTTATCTGTAATGTAGAGCGATTTTGAAGTTGGTATATTTAGTTGGGGGGGGTGTTAGGGGCACAGCCCCCCAATTGATTAGTGTTTTAAAGTTGTTTTTTTTTTATTTTAAGGCCGTGTGAATTTTTCCTCGAGGAAAAAATTTAATATAGACCCATAATCATCTGTATTCTATACAAGAGATGCTTGTTGCACAGAAGTATAAAGATTGTTTAAAAAGCTATTAAATAG
>NC_056733.1:1359624294-1359819294 GCF_019279795.1 Protopterus annectens | reverse complement strand
TGGTGCACACTAAAGCCCCTAACCAACACCCTTAAACATAAATACTTACATGAACTTCCACCTATCCATTCACACACCGCAATACCAGAAGCGCTACTTCAACATCTCTGAACTTCAGGATTTTGAAATTCGCACTTCTGGGGTTTCAGTGTTTGCAGCTTTCAGCTTTATAATCTCGGGATTCTGACATTCGATATTTCAAGATTTTGGGATTATAAAGTGAACCTATATATATATATATATATATATATATATATATATATATATATATATATATATATATATATATATATATAGATATTTTTTTTTACATATTTTATATGGTTTACTATCAAAATGCCAACATGCAATTGCATGGCTATGAAGTATTCGAACAACATATGTTCGAATACTTCATAGTTCGGCAGGTGATGTGAGTAAACGTTATCATTACGAATGGACTGTGCATTCGCAATTATAACGTTCGCTCATGTAAGGGGATTGCAGTACAGTGCGGTTAGGGAAATACATTCCTTTCCTCACTGTAGTGCGATCTCGGAATTGGAATATTAAGTTGGGGGGGAGTGGGGGGTGCAGGAGGGGGCGTGCCCCCCTGCATAGATGTGAGAGTAGGCTAGTTAGGTAGGGAGTTAAGGGAAGGGTGGGAGTGCTGTTAATTGTCGAAAATGTCGCGAGCAACATTTTCAACTATTAACAGCTGTTTTCGACATTAGGTGCATACAGAAATGTTCATTTCCGATGTTAAAATTCAAAGTTAGGTGCACATTTTTTTTTTATTTTCGAATTTTTATATTAAACCATTTTATATATATATATATATATATATATATATATATATATATATATATATATATATATATATATATATATATATATATATATATATATATATATATAGGAGGTGCAGGTGGGGTAGGAAGTGGGGTGGGGGGTTGGGGTTAGTAAGGGGTTAGGTTAAGGTGCAGGGGTGTGGCGGTTGGTTAGTTGGTGGTGTCGTAAGTTGGGTAAGTTTAGGTAGGGTAGAGGTAGGGTAGGGGTGTAGTGGGTGAGTGAGGGTAGGGTAGGACGTTAGGGTTTTAGGTAGGTTGTTGTTAGTGTGTGTGTTGTTGTGCTTGTGTTTTTGTGTTTTTGTTTTGTGTGTTTGTGTTTGTATGTTGTGTGTCGTGTGTGTGTGTTGTCGGTTGTTGGGGGGTCGGGGATGTGTGTCGTGTGATTCAGACGCTCGTGTATGAAAGTAGACCCATATATATATATATATACACATATATATATATATATATATATATATATATATATATATATATATATGCACACACACACATATACACATTTTAGAGGTTTAGGGTGTGCTCGGGGAGGTAACAATTTAGTTTAGTTTTTTATTTTGATATTTTTACTGTGAATGAATGTGGCATTCAGTGGTATCAGAGGTCAAATATGTTTCTTTGTTATTTTGAGTTGGTGTCCTATAATATATCTGCGACTGTTTATCTTTTTATACATATACATATATGTATATATTTTTTATTTTTACATATATATTTATAGATTTGAAGAATATTAGGGTCAGGATACGGGTTAACATTAGGATTAGCATACATTAAGTAAGGTTGTGGAGGGTAGGTATAGGTGGAAAGAGGATTCTCTGATCATTACCAGAGGGGAAGCCTGAGTAAGGGCTTACATCACTAATTGTTTAGGCACAATAAGAGGAAACGTGGGTTTGTTTGACCAAAATGTAGAACAGGTGGTTTTCTGGGCACTTTAAATAAGGAGTTATAAAGACTGCTAACATGCTATAGACTCAGGCCACTTACCAGCGAGGGTAGCCAGGGTTTCAGATCCTGATACCTTACAAGGAAAATTGGGAACTGAGATTAATGAAAAATAAGCAGAAAATGTTTGAATATCTCCAAATGTTACTTGTTAAGAATAGGCAGCTGGGGTTGTTAGTACGTGTCTTTTGTGTGTAGGAAATTGTAGGCTCTGTAATCTGGCAGGCTGGTGTAGCCTCTCTGGCATTATGTTATGATATGATATCCTGATATAATACACCAGGTCCACTGTGAATCCTGGACACACACAGGGATCCCAATCATCCAGCCAGTGAAGACATTTAAATAAAAGGTATTATGCTAATACTGTAGCAGTTGTGGAAGGTTGAAATTATTGACTGCAATGCATCATTTACTTCTTTATATCTTCTGTAAGTTGGGAGTTGGATTTCACAAGATTTAAGAGATCGATGAATTTCACCAATTGTCAGTAAAGAAGGTAAAGGTTTATATAATTTCAGATCAGATAAGACATCAGCTAGTGTCACATTAGCCTAGCATAAGCATATGAACTTAAACACCTATATTTTCCAGTTCATCTCTTGTTGATTTCACAGCTGTATCCAGAAAATTACTCACGTAAATGTTTTTGTGACATTTAATCAGAAATAAACAGGGAGTAGACTGTACAAATTCATGTTAATCAATAGGATTGTAACACCTAATTGGATACACACGTTAAATATATTACATTACCACTACATGATTCAACTGTGTCTTCTTAAAACAACAAGTTGTTATTTGCACTCCAGAGAGATGAAATACATCACATTGTATAATTCATTATGGAGTTAATGTGTACATTGAGACAGAAATATATATATATATATATATATATATATATATATATATATATATATATATATATATATATATATATACATACTTATGTTAAAAAGTGTGGCACACTATATGAGTTATAGTATCACTGCAATTTTTTTTCATTATTATATATATGTTTTTCTGTCTTTCTAACAAGTTTTAAACATAGCTTAGATTAATAAAGACAGAAAATACGATACATAATGGCTCATTGCCTTACTCAGTAATCTTGGTATATACTGAAAATTTCTTTGTAGTATCTCACATACTTTACAATAGGAACAGAAGAAAAAACTCAGTGTATAACTGAAAAGTGCTTTATCATATAATAGTTACATTTTGCTTCCCATTGAAGTGAATTGCATTCCATTAAAGAGGTTAAATCCCTCATCATTCTAACAAGGTGTTGGGCAGCTAAACTGCACTGAAATAGAAATAAATGCAGTTAGAGAAAACGTTTGAAATGCAGGCAATATTATTTATTTATTTATCATTTGTTGACCGGGAAAGTCCGACTAGGTTCCACAGTCGACCTGTTTTCAGCGGAGGCCCAGGGAGAAATGCTCCAGATGCATGTCTTTGGAATGTGGGAGGTAACCGGAGTACCCGGAGGAAACCCACACGAACACAGGGAGAACATGCAAACTCCACACAGAAGGCACCCCAGCCGAGAATCGAACCGGAGAACCTCTTGCTGTGAGGTGACAATGTTAACCACTGCACCACTGTGCCACCCATTATTACTTTAAAACCAGGAAAAAAAAATTCTAAGCTACATCTCTAATTTTAAAAGCTACCAATCTTCCCCATAAAATTAATTAATGTTTAAAATGCACTTATATACCTCCTATAATTGTAAAACTCAAGCATCCAGTCCATTCAGAATCTGCAAGTGCTTGTCAACAGTGGCAGCAGTTATTCTCACACACTGTACTGACAAACTGTCATCTCGTTAATGGGCATATGCAAGTGTACTACACCGAAAAGCCATTACCAACAATTTATATCTTGCATATACTAATAATAATAATAATAATAATAATAATAATAATAATAATAATAATAATAATAATAAAATAATGTTACAAAGACATGCAGCTAGAGCATTTCTCCCCAGGCCTCTGCTGAAAATTGGCTTCATTCCAAGTCAGATTTTCCTTGTTAACAAATGTTAAATAAATAAAATAAAAATAAATATAGACATGATATGTATTCAATGGCATTTTTAAGGAGGGAAGACAGTTATTTTAAAAGTAGTATTATGGTGTGGCACAGTGGTGCAGAGGATAGAAATGTTGCCTCCCAGCAAGAGGTTCACTGGTTCAATTCTTGGGTGTGGTGCTCTCTGTGTAGAGTCTGCATGTACTCCCTGTGTGCAGTTGGGTTTCCTCCCACATTCCAAAGACATACAGTAAGTGGATTGGACACTCTAAATTGTCAATGTGTGGCATGGAAGAACTACCACAGTAGGGGTAGCCACCTAGCAGTGTAAACCTTGGGTTTAGATGATTGTCACTGTTGAAGTAAACCCAGGTGCCAAAAAAAAAAAAGTTTTATGGATGGTATAATGGCAACATGCTTTGGCAGTATCATGAAAAATTCATATTTTTGTCATCATGGGAGGATCTTATTTGGCCATTTAGGCTAAACCCATAATGAAAAAATCAATCACCTTTGGTTATATATAACATAACCACCGTCTGCAGTGGTGTATTGCTATAATTTGAAATACTGGAGAGAGATTTAAGCTTAATTTCCTGTATATCAAAATTTCATTCTTTTTCTTGCTATTATAGTTTCCAAATAAAATCCATGAATATGGCTAAAATGTGTTTAAACTTACACTATGTGTGTGTGTCATCACTACACCAAGAGGCACATTTAACCTCTTGCTACAAATATTGAATTAAGGCAATGTATAGAAACACAAGATGGAGATTAAGAACTTGTGTTTTAACTAAATAAAAGGCATTTTCAAAATGATCTCATTGATCTCTGAACAATTTTGATGTGTCACATCATTATAGCTGTAGAGCATTTCTGAATCTCCTTCTGCCTGTGTAGACAGTTTTACGTTGGTTTGCTTTTTCCATTTGCCATACCCTAAAGTTTCGTCAATAAATAATGAGAAATTTATACTTTAAGAAAAATTAAAGCTCTTACCAACCTGCCCAAATTGGTGCAGTGATTTATTTCTGAATAGTGACAGATGCATCCATTGCGGGACCCCTTCCCGGCATTTTTCTTTGTTTTAGAATACTGTGACACCTTTCTTTTAAACTGCCATTCTTATTTAAACTGCTCAGCACATCTCCCTTTAACTTGATTGTAGAGTTAGCCCCCAGCTGTCCACCCTCAGCTACTTGCACTAATGAAGTAATGTGGGTCTTTCTTTTATTTCCTTCAATATGTTCAGTGTTGTGATAGTGCTGCATGTGATATTCATCTCCAACTGTCTGTTTTAACTGTGTTAACTGGCAATATCTGTTCATCTCACTAACCTTTAGATCAAGTAGTGATTTAAAAGTATATTCTACATTTATACTGTTTTCTGGAACTACTTGCATTCACATATGAATTATGCCTATTTTGTGTTTTTAATACTGTGTACTGCTGTCTTTGTAGTCTGGTTCTACCAGCATGCTTCTTTACATTATTTGTAGCTTCCTTTCTTAGCAAAACTGATTCACAGTACCCCATGATCTGCATTTGCAACCCCCACCCAAACATAACCCACATAGCTTTACATCATCAGCAACTACAAGAGATGGTTTATTAATATTAGTAAGTGGCAATGGGCAGCTAAATCCAAAGTAGCTGATGTTAAGAAATTAAGTAGATGGATAAGGAAAAATGTATAAAATTTTACTTAATGATTTTTTTCTAATTTATAATTAATAATTATACTTATAAAAGTGTAAGTAATAACAGAAAAAAAAAAAAAAAAAAATAAGTAAGACTAGGTAGTATTGCAGGGCAGAAACAACATGTTTCATAAAACTAATCAATGATACAAGCAACAAACAATGAAAAACAATATAATGAATTTAAATAAAAATTATTTCATATAATATAATTATTAATACCCAGGCATGAAGTAAAGTGAGTTATTTATTAACTGATTTAAAATGAATGAAAACAACATATTTACAATAACAACATTAATATTTTATTAAGTATCTCAGTATGATTTAAAAGAGTCTATTTATTAAGTAATTATATATGAATTGAAAATAACTATTAATGAGCTACATTAAAGTAAATCAGAACTATTTAATTATTAAGGTATTTAATGTGAAATAAAACAATCAGTTTTGGAAATATTAAGCCATAACTACATCAACAGTCCTGAATAGTAAGATCTGGCATTAAAAGAACTAGTGAAAAAAAGTCATGCTGCTACTTGCACTTGCCTTACAGTTTATGATTCAGTTAACATAAATGATTGACAGAAGTTTGTGCAGCTGTTTGCACTTCTTGCTGTCATGGGTCTACATCGTGTGCCTCTTGTTCTTAACTTTCTTACTCTGGGTTTAGATACTGTACTGCTACTTCACTTTCCTTCTCTGGGTTTATGTCCTGTGTTCATTCTTCATTTTCCTTCTCTGGGTTTATGTCCTGTGTTTCTTCTTGATTTTCCTTCTTTGGGTTTATGTCCTGTGTTCATTCTTCATTTTCCTTTTTTGGGTTTATGTCCTGTGTTCATTCTTCATTTTCCTTTTTTGGGTTTATGTCCTGTGTTCATTCTTCATTTTCCTTCTCTGGGTTAATTTCCTGTGTTCCTTCTTTGTTTTCCTTCTCTCGGTTTATGTCCTCTGTTCCTTCTTCACTTTCCTTCTATGGGTTTATGTCCTGTGTTCATTCTTCATTTTCCTTCTCTGGGTTAATTTCCTGTGTTCCTTCTTTGTTTTCCTTCTCTGGGTTTATGCCCTCTGTTCCTTCTTCACTTTCCTTCTTTGGGTTTATGTCCTGTGTTTATTCTTCATTTTCCTTCTCTGGGTTAATTTCCTGTGTTCCTTCTTTGTTTTCCTTCTCTGGGTTTATGTCCTCTGTTCCTTCTTCACTTTCCTTCTATGGGTTTATGTCCTGTGTTTATTCTTCACTTTTTTTCTCATAGGTTCATAGGTTCATAGTAGTTACTAGGGTATTGGCCCTAGGGCCTATACAAGCCTAGCTAAAAAGGTACCCTGGCTTTCACCACCCAAGAAAATGATTTTCCTATGCCCCTGTCAAGCAGAGCCACAGAGGTGATCCTCGGGGTGAATTTCCTATTCCCCATCCAGTCATCAAGATTTTTCTTGAAGAGTGCTAATGAGGAGCTTTGTTTGATATAGATAGGTAGTTTGTTCCAGTAACCAAAGTCTCTGGGACAGGAGTCTATCCCTCCAGCATGTTCTGTTTATTGTGGTGACAAGGTTTAGGTCCCTAGAGCATGTAGTTCGAAGGGATTGGGATTTTTTTAAGTGGAACATGTCCAACAGCTCTGGCTTTGACATAGCTTTGTATGTTAGGCAGAGATCGCCTCTGAGTAGGGGATGTGCAACGAAGTAAAGCTGAAGTTCTTTTAAACGGTCTGTGTAGGGCATCTGTTTGAGGCCTTTAGTCTTCTTTGTGAGGTATTTCTGCAGCCTTCCCAGTTGTTGTAGATGTCTTTGTGAGGTAATTACCAAAAGGGGCATTGTACTCTATAATGGGTCTAATAAGTGATGAGTAGAGTGGAAGAATGACCTCTTTTTTCCTGGATGGGAAACCTTTTGTGATGAGGTGTGCCACTTAGAAGGATTTCCTGACTACTGTGGCAATCTGATTATCAAAGGGGAGACTACTATCAACCTGTGTCCCAAGGTGTTTTTTCACACTTTTGATGTTAAGTAGACTACCACCTATGTGGTAGCTTATGGGTACAGTGTTTTTACCAAAGGGGATGAAAATGCACTTTTATGCATAGAGCTTGAGGCCAAGGCTTTGACACCAGGCATCTGTCTCAGTGAGGCCCTTTTGTAGGATGTCCACATCATTAGGAGTTTCAATTATGGCTCCTAGTTTGCAGTCATCTGTGAACTTCATTAGCCAAAGACCTTCTATGTTAGCCTGTACTTCAGAAAAGTAGATACCAAACAAGAGGGGACCCAGGACTGAACCCTGTGGTACTCCACTCTTCACTGGTCTGAGGTCGGATTTGGAGTCTGCTACTTTCACAGTGTGGGTTCTGTCAGTGAGCCAGTTGGCAGCCCATCTTGTGAAATAGGGATTTATACCTAGTTTAGTGAGTTTATCTATAATACCAGAGTGGGGGATGGTGTCAAAAGCCTTGGTGAGATCTAGATAGTCTGTGTGAACCACCTTACCCTCATCAACAGCTTTGGTGACTGCTTCAAAGAAGTCAATCTGATTTAGTAGACATGATCTGCCTTTTACAAACCTGAACTGGGTGGGGTCCAGTATGGGTTTATGTCCTGTGTTCCTTCTTCACTTTCCTTCTCTGGGTTTATGTCTTGTGTTCCATCTTCATTTTCCTTCTCTGTGTTTATGTCCTGTCTTCCTTCTTGATTTTCCTTCTCTGGGTTTATGCCCTGTGTTCCTTCTTCATTTCATTATCTGGGTTTATGCCCTATGTTCCTTCTTCATTTTCCTTCTTTGGGTTTATGTCTAGTGTTCCTTCTTCATTTTCGTTCTCTGGGTTAATTTCCTGTGTTCCATCTTCATTTTCCTTATCTGTGTTTATGTCCTGTGTTCCTTCTTGATTTTCCTTCTCTGGGTTTATGTCCTGTGTTCCTTCTTGATTTTCCTTCTCTGGATTTATGCCCTATGTTCCTTCTTCATTTTCCTTCTCTAGGTTTATGTCTTGTGTTCCTTCTTCATTTTCCTTCTTTGGGTTTATGTCCTGTGTTCATTCTTCATTTTCCTTCTCTGGGTTAATTTCCTGTGTTCCTTCTTTGTTTTCCTTCTCTGGGTTTATGTCCTCTGTTCCTTCTTCACTTTCCTTCTATGGGTTTATGTCCTGTGTTTATTCTTCACTTTCTTTCTCATAGGTTCATAGGTTCATAGTAGTTACTAGGGTATTGGCCCTAGGGCCTATACAAGCATAGCTAAAAAGGTACCCTGGCTTTCACCACCCAAGAAAATGATTTTCCTATGCCCCTGTCAAGCAGAGCCACAGAGGTGATCCTCGGGGTGAATTTCCTATTTCCCATCCAATCATCAAGATTTTTCTTGAAGAGTGCTAATAAGGAGCTTTGTTTGATATAGATAGGTAGTTTGTTCCAGTAACCAAAGTCTCTGAGACAAGAGTCTATCCCTCCAGCATGTTCTGTTTATTGTGGTGACAAGGTTTAGGTCCCTAGAGCATGTAGTTCAGAGGGATTGGGATTTTTTTAAGTGGAGCATGTCCAACAGCTCTGGGTTTGACATAGCTTTGTATGTTAGGCAGAGATCACCTCTGAGTAGGGGATATGCAACGAAGTAAAGCTGGAGTTCTTTTAAACGGTCTATGTAGGGCATCTGTTTGAGGCCTTTAATCTTCTTTGTGAGGTATTTCTGCAGCCTTCCCAGTTGTTGTAGATGTCTTTGTGAGGTACATACCAAAAGGGGCATTGTACTCTATAATGGGTCTAATAAGTGATGAGTAGAGGGGAACAATGACCTCTTTTTTCCTGGATGGGAAACCTTTTGTAATGAGGTGTGCCACTTAGAAGGATTTCCTGACTACTGTGGCAATCTGATTATCAAAGGGGAGACTACTGTCCACCTGTGTCACAAGGTCTTTTATCACACTTTTGATGTTAAGTAGACTACCACCTATGTGGTAGATTATGGGTACAGAGTTTTTACCAAAGGGGATGAAAATGGACTTTTAGGCATAGAGCTTGAGGCCAAGGCTTTGACACCAGGCATCTGTCTCAGTGAGGCTCTTTTGTAGGATGTCCACATCATTAGGAGTTTCAATTATGGCTCCTAGTTAGCAGTCATCTGCGAACTTCATTAGCAAAAGACCTTCTATGTTAGCCTGTACTTCAGAAAAGTAGATACCAAACAAGAGAGGACCCAGGACTGAACCCTGTGGTACTCCACTCTTCACTGGTCTGAAGCCGGAATTGGAGTCTGCTACTTTCACAGTGTGGGTTCTTTCAGTAAGCCAGTTGGCAACCCATCTTGTGACATAGGGGTTTATACCTAGTTTAGTGAGTTTATCTATAATACCAGAGTGGGGGATGGTGTCAAAAGCCTTGGTGAGATCTAGATAGTCTATGTGAACCACCTTACCCTCATCTACAGCTTTGGTGACTGCTTCAAAGAAGTCAATCAGGTTTAGTAGACATGATCTGCCTTTTACAAACCTGAACTGGGTTGGGTCCAGTATGGGCTTATGTACTGTATTCCTTCTTCACTTTCCTTCTCTGGGTTTATGTCCTATGTTCCTACTTCATTTTCCTTCTCTGGGTTTATGTCCGGTGTTTCTTCTTTACTTTCCTTCTCTGGGTTTATGTCCTGTGTTCCATCTTCACTTTCCTTCTCTGGGTTTATGTCCTATGTTCCTTCTTCACTTTCCTTCTCTGAGTTTATGTCCTGTGTTCCTTCTTGATTTTGCTTTGATGGGTATATGTCCTGTGTTGCGTCTTGATTTTCCTTGTCTGGGTTTATGTCCAGTGTTCCTTCTTGATTTTTCTTCGATGGGTTTATGTCCTATGTTCCATCTTCATTTTCCTTGTCTGTCATTATGTCCTGTGTTCCTTCTTCACTTTCCTTCCATGAGTTTATGTCCTGTGTTTCTTCTTCATTTTCCTTCTCTGGGTTTATGTCCTGTGTTCCATCTTCATTTTCCTTCCATGAGTTTATGTCCTGTGTTCCTTCTTCATTTTCCTTCTCTGGGTTTATGTCTTGTGTTCCTTCTTCATTTTCCTTCTTTGGGTTTATGTCCTGTGTTCCTTCTTCATTTTCCTTCTCTGGGTTAATTTCCTGTGTTCCTTCTTTGTTTTCCTTCTCTGGGTTTATGTCCTCTGTTCCTTCTTCACTTTCCTTCTCTGGGTTTATGTCCTGTGTTTATTCTTCACTTTCTTTCTCATAGCTTCTTAGTAGTTACTAGGGTATTGGCCCTAGGGCCTATACAAGCCTAGCCAAAAAGGTACTCTGGCTTTCACCACCCAAGAAAATTATTTTCCTGTGCCCCTGTCAAGCAGAGCCACAGAGGTGATCCTTGGGGTGAATTTCCTATTTCCCATCCAATCATCAAGATTTTTCTTGAAGAGTGCTAATGAGGAGTTTTGTTTGATATAGATAGGTAGTTTGTTCCAGTAACCAAAGTCTCTGGGACAGGAATCTATCCCTCCAGCATGTTCTGTTTATTCTGGTGACAAGGTTTAGGTCCCTAGAGCATGTCGTTCGGAGGGATTGGGATTATTTTAAGTGGAGCATGTCCAACAGCTCTGGGTTTGACATAGCTTTGTATGTTAGGCAGAGATTGCCTCTGAGTAGGGGATATGCAACGAAGTAAAGCTGGAGTTTTTTTAAACGGTCTGTGTAGGGCATCTGTTTGAGGCCTTTAATCTTCTTTGTGAGGTATTTCTGCAGCCTTCCCAGTTGTTGTAGATATCTTTGCAGGGGCGGCTCGTGGCATCAGACTGCCGGACTGCAGCCCCCTCAGCAAAAAAAAAGAAAAAAGTACTTTTTGTGTTTATTATTTTTTTTTTACTGTCTCAAGACAGTTCAGTAAGTTGCAGTTCTACTCCGAGCCCGACTCGTCTTTCAGGTTCCTGCTTCGGCATCGGCGAGTACGCGCGTGCGCACTTTGACCACCTCAGGTTGCGGCAGTTTTAAATAAAGACTTTTCTTTTTGTTTCTGCTGCAGCCTGGTGAGAAAATTAAGGCATCAGTGTGATGCCCAGCAGTCTATGTGGTTCCAAACCGCATAGAATTGCAAGGGGTTTGGACTGCGACTTCTGCAGGCACGTACATGACGTGCTTCGGCTAATTGGCTGCGGATTGGTTGTCGCTCTCTTCCCGGGCTTTATGTGCTGGGAAAAAAGTGAGAATCAAACAGTTTCAGTTGTGGACTGATTCGTGAGTCAATCACAGACACAGTAAAGTGAGCAGTGAAGGATTTATCATTTGCGGCGACTTGCCATTGGATTTCTATTTTTTTTTTTTGGCGGCCTATATTTTGTCAGCTAATAGCTGTGCTGAAGAAGAACTGAAGAAGTAGTAGAAGAAGTTAGAAGAACAGAGTGCAGAGAGTTTTCTTCTTGGTGGTATGTGTAGTAATTTTTATTGTCCCAGCCAACTGTCAGTGTTCATTTGAGATTTTATTTTTAACTTGGGCAATGTTGGTTTAAGGGAATGTGGGTATACCTGCATATGTGTGTGTGTGTGTGTGGGGGGGGGGGGGCAACATGCATCATTGTGTAGATCTTTATTTGATGTAAACAGTCTTTTTATTTTTTAGTTTATTTAGGCATATTTTGAAGCAAGCATAAATAACAAGTCCTAGGAGCTGGTCATAGCCTCCTTGCAATAGACAAAATCAACGTATACAATTTTAATGTAAATGAGAGCATCTGGAAATATTCCTTGGGTTAAAATCTTCTTCATGACATAGTCTGAATCCAGAACATCTGCATTTCCTAAATGTATATATAGGCTACTATTTTCCATTCTAATTGCAGCAAATAGAGTTTTACTTCCTAGAAGGACAATCTGTTAATGTGACCTTGCAGATGGAACACCTTACATTAAAAATTAACATATGTGATTATTTAATAGTGAATCCATAAATATATAAAAAGTTGTCATAAAGAAATCATTTTTGTTGAGGCTGTCACTGTGGCAAAGAGGAATAAACTCCTGAAAATGACCTAAATGACCAGAGTTCAAATCATGGGTCAGGTGCTAGAAGAGGAAGGAAGTGATTAGGCTCTGTTGGGTGTCTGTTCCCTGGCGAAGGGAGTAGTGGTTCTAACAGACTGATTATGACCATTCAAGCAGAGGCTTACAGGCCACCACAGCATCTGAATCTGGAGTGTTGGCTTGGTAATTCAAGAGTAAAAGCAATCATCAAGTATGGAAAAATGCAAATGCACATAGAAGTGTTAGGATATCTGGTGGTGACAGAGCTGCTGTCAGTCACAGCAGGTACAGTTAAGGCGTCATTGTAAATCCATCATTTTTGGGATGTCAATGAGGACATAAACATGGCTGTCTGTATCATAGCTCTCAGTTTTCTCTTACCCCTATTTTGGGATATTCACTATAGACAGAGAAATTGACTTAAAACTAATAGTGGGAGATTCAGTAGTCAGCCAGCATAGGAGAATAAAGACACACAGAAAAAAAAAGAACTCATAACTGGTACAGGAAATAACTGGCAAATATCTAACGTGACATAATTTTGTGTTTAATGTCATACAGATATGCTGAGAAATCAGTGAAAGTAAAACATCAAAATGCTGACCATACCTCTCAACCTCTTAGAGCAAGAAATCTGGACAAAGCCATAAATAATGGGGGTACAGTATCCCAAAAATAGGGACCCTTTTTAAATATTGATCTTACAAAAAGTGGATAGAATAACAGGTTTTGCATTAGCATGATTTTTCTGAAGGGCATTAAATCTGAAACTCATATGTCTGCCATTATTTTCCAGCTTCAACCCTGAATGATTTGCCACTGATTTGCCAGAAAACTGCAATTTTATGAGAACAGACCAAAAATATGAGACAAAAATCTGGACATTCTTTTGAAAATCTGTACAGTTAAGTGGTATGGTTAGCACCATTAATATAAGTGGAATATGAATTAAAATGAAAAGCAAAGATGCATGGGAAGAACACAAACACAACCTAACAATGAAGTAAAAGAAAACTACTGTGCTTTTTACTTTTTTCTTTTTTGTTTTTAATCTAAGTGGATGTTTGAATTGAGAAAGTTTGTTTTGGCTGTAATAGGTTACATTGGAGAGATATATGAATCTGTGTACTGTCTGCATTTGGAAGGGCTAGTTTAGCTGTAGTATAGTAGTTTGGTGATTCATAAGATTCTGTGTTTTGTGTGCATTTAGAGTAGTTGTTTTGGCTATAGTAGGGTGTTTTGGTGAGGTATATGATTCTGTGTTCTGAGTTCATTTAGAAGGGTTGTTTTAGCTTAAGTAGGGCATTTTGGATAGGTATATAATTCTGTGTTTTGTTTGCCTAGTGCTTGAATGTCTGCAGCTTAAAAATAATGGGGTTACAAGATGAAATGCAAAGGTTGTAGAAAAGTTATGCCAGCATATCAAGAGTGAAACTCTCAACTAATGTGCAAAGTGTGTAGAGAAACAAAAAAATACCTAAAAAGTGTTTCTGGTATGTGGTTTTATCACAGCCTTTATCTGTGTGTGTATGTGTGTGCACACAGAATGCATATACATATCTGTGTTCATATGTGTATAAACTTCTACACACACAAGATAAAAATGACTTTCAAATATTAACATCTGGTTGCATGAGTTGATGAGGTGCTAATCACAAAGGAAGAGAAAAAGAAACCACAATCAATGTACAGTGCAGTGTTACACTTCTTGTATTGTTAATAGCATAACAGGTTGAATACTTGCTTTTGATGAAGGCTGTTGGTTCTACTCCCACAGCATTTAGATGCATTGTTGATACTGTACTATGTTGTACTTTTAAAGAGGGTAGATGCTGCAGTCCTGAGAATGTCCTCTTTGGTTTAGATACCTAGTAACTATGAACCTTTTACCAGTTTGCCATCCATTCCCTGTTGCAATATTACTAGCTTATCATTTTTTTTTAATGTAACATAGGCAATGTATTCCCGAAGGGCAACAGGCACTTTATTTGTAGATGAAACAATGAAATATAAAGTTGTTTGCTAGCAACAACCTCTTTATTAGTTGCAGATGTCTTTAATGTGGAATTATTCAGATGACTTTTACTTCTGCAGAGATTGTACATATTTACTGATACTGGTGGATTGTAGAAGTCTGAGTAGACTTTTATGATGGAAATGTTCTGAACTGGGCAGTTTTGTCATTATGGGTGCATGCATTTTGTTTCATTGTTTACTGGAAAGATGTTCTGAATTGGGCAGTTTTGTCATTATTGGTGCATGCGTTTTGTTTCATTGTTTACTGGAAAAATGTTCAAAACAATAGGGAGGTGTATCAAAGAGCACATGTATGTTTCTTATGCAAGGGGCCTATGATTTGAAAACAGCCCAGAATTAATCTTTATCTGCTACTGGTAAAATGTATTTTCTTTGAATGTGGGTTTCAATGCTGTTTCAATGGATGTGAGTTTCAAGGGCAGAGAAGTTTTAATGCTAAGTTTGTTTAGCAGATGTCTTATTGTTTGTGGTGTAAAATGCAAAATAAAACTTTCAAATGAAGTCCAAATCATCATAGAAGTATATCAGTATGCACATTAGTGTTTATGGTAAATGGAGTGAAATAGCCAAGTAATGGATCATTGGAATGGCTGCAGTGGGAGGCTCCATTCGACCATGATTTTGAGGGGGGGAAGGGCGGCAGACTTAAAGACAGCCCCAGCTGAACTATACCTCCCAACTGTCCAGATTTTCAAAGAATGAATAGATTTTTGCTTCTTATTTTTGGTTTGTTCCTCATAAAATTTGTGGTTTTCTGGTAAATCATTTAGGAATCAAGTCACTAAATAAAGACACACTGAGTTTCAGACTTCATAACCTTCAGAAAAATGCATGCTAAAGTAAGACCTGTTGTTCTATCAACTGTCTCAGTTTATACAATAGCAATTTTTAGTACTGTTTATATGTTCCCCCAATATATTTGGCCTTGTCCAGATTTACTACATTAACAGGTTGAGAGGTACATGCAAATAAATTGCTGTATAGAATTAGGCATAGCCAAACCTGTCAACTGTCCCTGATTTTGGCTCAAAATTTTGCTCTTCCCCCTAATAATTCCTCCATAAAATAGCAATTTTGGAAGAAAACATGGAGGGTTTACAATTAAGAAATAACTGTAATAATCAGAGTTATAGATTACTTTTATTTCAGAAATGCATGTATATTCTTTTATTTTGTCAGCTGCTCAAGTTAGCAATACTAAAATTAAAGTGTCCCTTCTTTGGCAGGTTCCCAGCTGTATTGTGTGGCTATTACAAATTATTAAAGACTGAATTTAGAAAATAATGACAGACATTTAAGTTTCAGATTTCATACCATTCAGAAAATTCATACTAATGCAAGACCTATTCTATTATCTTTCTAAGTTTATAAGAGCAATATTTAAAAATTGTCCTTATTTTTGGGCCTTTGTCCCACTTCTATGTATGGCTTTGTCCAGATTTCTTGCTCTGAGGTTGAGAGGTATGACAAATGTGTCAGGGCCATCACAGTCAGCCAGAGACATTTCAAATTTCGACATACAAGTTGTTGCACCCCACTCCCCCATGTAGTGACTCTGGATGTGTTGAAGCAAGGCAAGGAGTAGTTATGCAGTGTAAATGTGTAGAGTAACCCCCCATCCAAGGTAAACACAAGTACTAGAGTGGCTTTTCATCTGTCCTTCATTTTTTCAGAATGGTCTGGTTTCTGTCATATTTTTTCTACTGTTGATTTATGCTTATTACTCAAAGTGCCTGTTGCTCTGTGTTTAAGTAGCAATACTTTAATGACCATCAGGTAAGCTTAGCTGAGATCGTAAGATGCAAGTAAGCTTTAATAAGCATACTGTTGAAGAACTGCCAACATTGAAAGCCTTTCTGTTGTTGCCATGTAGAGAATACTTAACTAGATAATGTATAAGCCTTGGGTATTGAAATGCATATGACAGTATTTGTAATAAAGGACAGGATTACATTATTTTAAGAAGCTCATTACACTTGGAGACGTCCTGTCATCTCTGCAGGCTTTACCCATAAACTAAACAGAATGCCAATTGTGTGGTCCATAACCTGTACAGTAATACTTTTAAGCAATGTATCTTGAGCTTATTTCTTGTTTGCGTTTCATTTTTTACTTTGATCGTGTTTTCCCCATGAAACAAGTAGATAGTTGTTAAGCAGCAGGTCTTTTTTTGGATAAGAAACATTTTTACAAGTGGGGGTATCAGAGATTTCTACTTTCAGCATGTTACTTGGTACTTTAATAAAGCTGAATATAAATTATAATTAGAACTGCAGTGCAAGAAGTGGTTTGAGTTGAGTGCTGCTTGTTTTTCTTATACTTGATTTTGACTGGCATTCCATTAATGTATTTAAAAAGTAATTTATATTTTCCTGCCTCACAACCTTTTTGTTTCCATATAGATATTAAGTAAGCTGTCATGCAGCCAATGCATTGAAATATTTTTATTCTTCTACACTTCGTTTTGTCTTGATTGGACTCTCATAAAAACTGTTTGGCACCCAGGGCAGTGTATTTAGTTAGTTTTTGTGGTTTTGAGCATAGCTCCTCCCCTTTCTAGATGGCTGCACCCCTTCCAATTGACCCCACACATTCAGCTGTCTCCTGCAACCCCCCTTTGATTTGAAGTCACCAGCCACCACTGTGTCTTTGTGAGGTACATACCAAAAGGGCATTGTACTCTATAATGGGTCTAATAAGTGATGAGTAGAGGGGAACAATGACCTCTTTTTTCCTGGATGGGAAACCTTTTGTGATGAGGTGTGCCACTTAGAAGGATTTCCTGACTACTGTGGCAATCTGATTATCAAAGGGGAGACTACTGTCCACCTGTGTCTCAAGGTCTTTTATCACACTTTTGATGTTAAGTAGACTACCACCTATGTGGTAGCTTATGGGTACAGAGTTTTTACCAAAGGGGATGAAAATGCACTTTTAGGCATAGAGCTTGAGGCCAAGGCTTTGACACCAGGCATCTGTCTCAATGAGGCCCTTTTGTAGGATGTCCACATCATTAGGAGTTTCAATTATGGCTCCTAGTTAGCAGTCATCTGCAAACTTCATTAGCAAAAGACCTTCTATGTTAGCCTGTACTTCAGAAAAGTAGATACCAAACAAGAGATGACCCAGGACTGAACCCTGTGGTACTCCACATGTCACTGGTCTGAAGTCGGAAATGGAGTCTGCTACTTTCACAGTGTGGGTTCTGTCAGTGAGCCAGTTGGCAGCCCATCTTGTGAAATAGGGATTTATACCTAGTTTAGTGAGTTTATCTATAATACCAGAGTGGGGGATGGTGTCAAAAGCCTTGGTGAGATCTAGATAGTATGTGTGAACCACCTTACCCTCACCTACAGCTTTGATGACTGCTTCAAAGAAGTCAATCAGGTTTAGTAGACATGATCTGCCTTTTACAAACCTGAACTGGGTGGGGTCCAGTATGGGCTTATGTCCTGTGTTCCTTCTTCACTTTCTTTCTCTGGGTTTATGTCCAGTGTTCCTTCTTGATTTTGCTTCAATGGGTATATGTCCTGTGTTGCTTCTTGATTTTCCTTCTCTGGGTTTATGTCCTGTGTTCCTTCTTGATTTTGCTTTGATGGGTTTATGTCCTGTGTTCCATCTTCAATTTATTTCTCTGCGTCTCTGCCCTGTGTTCATTCTTCATTTTCCTTTTCTGGGTTTATGTCCTGTGTTCCTTCTTCACTTTCCTTTTGCTGTGTTTATGTCCTGTGTTCCTTCTTCTTTCCATCTCTGTGTTTATGTCCATTGCTCCTTCTTCATTTTTCTTTGATGGGTTTATGTCCTGTGTTCCTTCTTCACTTTCCTTCTATGGGTTTATGTCCTGTGTTCCTTCTTCATTTTTCTTCTCTGTGTTTATGTCCTGTGTTCCTTCTTCACTTTCCTTCTCTGGGTTTATATCCTGAGTTTCTTCTTCACTTTCCTTCTCTGGGTTTTTGTCCTGTGTTCCTACTTTATTTTCCTTCTCTGGGCTTATGTCCTGTGTTCCTTGTTCATTTTCCTTCTCTAGGTTTATGTCCTGCGTTCCTTCTTCATTTTCCATCTTTGAGTTTATGTCCTGTTTTCCTTTTTCACTTTCCTTCTCTGGATTTATATCCTGTGTTCCTTCCTCACTTTCCTTCTCTGGGTTTATGTCCTGTGTTCCTTCTTCATTTTCCTTCTTTGAGTTTATGTCCTGTTTTCCTTTTTCACTTTCCTTCTCTGGATTTATATCCTGTGTTCCTTCTTCACTTTCCTTCTCTGGGTTTATGTCCTGTGTTCTTCTTCATTTTCCTTCTTTGAGTTTATGTCCTGTTTTCCTTTTTCACTTTCCTTGTCTGGATTTATATCCTGTGTTCCTTCATCACTTTCCTTCTCTGGGTTTATGTCCTTTATTCCATCTTCATTTTAATTCTCTGGGTTTATGCCCTGTGTTCCTTCTTCACTTTCCTTCTCTGGGTTATGTCCTGTGTTCCTTCTTCATTTTCCTTCTCTGGTTTAATTTCCTGTGTTTCTTCTTCACTTTCCTTCACTGTGTTTATGTCCTGTGTTCCTTCTTCACTTTCCTTCTCTGGGTTTATGTCCTGTGTTCCTTCTTCATTTTCCTTCTCTGGTTTAATTTCCTGTGTTTCTTCTTCATTTTCCTTCTCTGGGTTTATGTCCTGTGTTCCTTCTTTACTTTCATTCTCATAGGTTCATAGTAGGTACTAGGCTATTAGCCCTAGGGCCTATAGAAGCCTAGCCATAAAGGTACCCTGGCTTTCGCCACCCAAGAAATTTATTTTCCTGTATCTATGTTGAGCAGAGTCACAGAGGTGATCCTTGGGGTGAATTACCTATTTCCCATCCAATCATCAAGATTTTTCTTGAAGAGTGCTAATGAGGAGCTTTGTTTGATATAGATAGGTAGTTTGTTCCTGTAACGGAAGTCTCTGGGACAGGAGTCTATCCCTCCAGCATGTTCTGTTTATTGTGGTGACAAGGTTTAGGTCCCTAGAGCATGTAGCTTGGAGGGATTGGGATTTTGTTAAGTGGAGCATGTCCAACAGCTCTGGATTTGACATAGCTTTGTATGTTAGGCAGAGATCGCCTCTGAGTAGGCGATATGCAATGTAGTAAAGCTGGAGTTTTTTTAAACAGTCTGTGTAGTTCCTCTGTTAGAGGCCTTTAATCTTCTTTGTGAGGTATTTCTGCAGCCTTTCCAGTTGTTGTAGATGTCTTTGTGAGGTACATATCAAAAGGGGCATTGTACTCTGTAATGGGTCTAATGAGTGAAGAGTAGAGGGGAACAATGACCTCTTTTTTCCTGGATGAGAAACCTTTTGTGATGAGGTGTGCCACTTAGAAGGATTTCTTGACTACTGTGGCAATGTAATTATCAAAGTAGAGACTACTGTCCACCTGTTTCCCAATGTCTCATCACATTTTCTGTGTTAAGTAGACTACCACCTATGTGGTAGCTCATGGGTACAGAGTTTTTACCAAAGGGGATGAAAATGCACTTTTAGGCAATTGGTTTGAGGCCATGGCTTTGATACCAGGCATCTGTCTCAGTGAGACCCTTTTGTAGGATGTCCACATAATTAGGAATTTCAATTATGGCTGCTAGTTTGCAGTCATCTGCAAACTTCATTAGCCAATGACCTTCTATGTTAACCTGTACTTCAGAAAAGTAGATACCAAACAGGAGTGAACCTAGGACTGAACCCTATGGTACTCCACTTGTCACTGGTCTGAAGTCGGATTTGGAGTCTGCTACCTTCACAGTGTGGGTTCTGTCAGTGAGCCAGTTGGCAACCCATCTTGTGACATAGGGATTTATACCTAGTTTGGTGAGTTTATCTATAATCCCAGAGTGGGGGATGGTGTAAAAAGCCTTGGTAAGATATGCATATTCTGTGTGAATCACCTTAACCTATTCTACAGCTTTGGTGACTGCTTTAAATATGTCAGTCAGGTTTAGTAGACATGATCTGCCTTTTACAAACCTGAACTGGGTGTGGTCCAGTCTGGGTTTATGTCCTGTGTTCCTTCTTCACTTATCTTCTCTGGGTTTATGCCCAGTGTTCCTTCTTTATTTTCTTTGAGTTTATGTCCTGTGTTCTCTTGTCACTTTCCTTTTCTGAGTTTATGCCCTGTGTTCCTTCTTCACTTTCCATTTCTGGATTTATGTCCTGTGTTCCTTCTTCACTTTTCTTCTCTGGGTTTATGTCCTGTGTTCCTTCTTCATGTTTCTTTTCTGTGTTTATGTCCTGTGTTCTTTCTTTACTTTCCTTCTCTGGGTTTATGTCTTCTTCCTAGTTCCTAGTTTCCTAGTTTAGTACTAGGCTAGCTGTCCTTATGGGCCATTTTAGGCCTAGCCAATTACCCCATGTGAGACTCAAACCCTGCACACTGGATCTGTAAGGTAAACACTTTAACCAATCTCCCAACTTGTGTTTCTCCTTCTCTTTCCTTCTCTGGGTTTATGCCCTGTGTTCCTTCTTCACTTTTCTTTCTCTTGGTTTATGGCCTGTGTTCATTCTTCACATTCCATCTCTGGGTTTATGGCCTGTGTTCATTCTTCACATTCCATCTCTGGGTTTATGTCCTGTGTTCCTTCTTCACTTTTCTTCTCTGTGTTTATGTCCTGTGTAAATTCTTCACTTTCCTTCTCTAGGTTTATGTACGGTATTCCTTCTTTACTTTCCTTTTCTGTGTTTTGGTCCTGTGTTCCTTCTTCACTTTCCTTCTCTGGGTTTATGTCCTGTATTCCATCTTTATTTTCATTCTCTGGGTTTCTGTCTAGTGTTCCTTCTTCACTTTCCTTCTATGGGTTTATGTCCTGTGTTCCTTCTTTATTTTCCTTCTCTGGGTTTATGTCCTGTGTTCGTTCTTCATTTTTCTTTGATGGGTTTATGTCCTGTGTTCCTTCTTCACTTTCCTTCTCTGGTTTACATCCTGTATTCCTTCTTCACTTTCCTTCTCTGGGTTTATGTCCTGTAATTCTTCATTTTTCTTCTCTGGGTTTATGTCCTTTGTTCCTTCTTCATGTTCTTTCTCTGTCTTTATGTCCTGTGTTCTTTCTACACATCCTTCTCTGGGTGTATGTCTTGTGTTCCTCCTTCACTTTCCTTCCCTGGGTTTATGTCCTGTGTTCCTTCTTCACTTTTCTTTCTCTTGGTTTATGTCCTGTGTTCCTTTTTCACTTTCCATCTCTGGGTTTCTGTCCTGTGCTCCTTCTTCATTTTCCTTCTATGGGTTTATGTCCTGTATTCCTTCTTCAATTCCTTCTCTGTGTTAATGTCCTGTGTAAATTATTCACTTTCCTTCTCTGGGTTTATGTCCTGTGTGCCTTCTTCACCTTTCTTTCTATTGGTTTATGTCCAGTGTTCCTTTTTCACTTTCCTTCTCTGTGTTTATGTCCTGTGTTCCTTCTTCACATTCCATCTCTGTGTTTATGTCCTGTGTTCCTTCTTCACTTTCCTTCTATGGATTTATGTCATGTGCTCCTTCTTCACTTTCCTTCTCTGGGTTTATGTTCTGTGTAAATTCTTCACTTTCCCTCTCTGGGTTTATCTCCAGTGTTCATTCTTTACTTTCCTTCTCTGGGTTTATGTCCTGTGTTCCTTCTTCATGTTTCTTTTCTGTGTTTATGTCCTGTGTTCTTTCTTTACTTTCCTTCTCTGGGTTTATGTCTTCTTCCTAGTTCCTAGTTTCCTAGTTTAGTACTAGGCTAGCTGTCCTTACAGACCATTTTAGGCCTAGCCAATTACCCCATGTGAGACTCAAACCCTGCACACTGGATCTGTAAGGTAAACACTTTAACCATTATGCCAATCTCCCAACTTGTGTTTCTCCTTCTCTTTCCTTCTCTGGGTTTATGCCCTGTGTTCCTTCTTCATTTTTCTTTCTCTTGGTTTATGGCCTGTGTTCATTCTTCACATTCCATCTCTGGGTTTATGTCCTGTGTTCCTTCTTCACTTTCCTTCTCTGTGTTTATGTCCTGTGTAAGTTCTTCACTTTCCTTCTCTAGGTTTATGTGCGGTATTCCTTCTTTACTTTCCTTTTCTGTGTTTTTGTCCTGTGTTCCTTCTTCACTTTCCTTCTCTGGGTTTATGTCCTGTATTCCATCTTTATTTTCATTCTCTGGGTTTCTGTCTAGTGTTCCTTCTTCACTTTCCTTCTATGGGTTTATGTCCTGTGTTCCTTCTTTATTTTCCTTCTCTGGGTTTATGTCCTGTGTTCGTTCTTCATTTTTCTTTGATGGGTTTATGTCCTGTGTTCCTTCTTCACTTTCCTTCTCTGGTTTACATCCTGTATTCCTTCTTCACTTTCCTTCTCTGGGTTTATGTCCTGTAATTCTTCATTTTTCTTCTCTGGGTTTATGTCCTTTGTTCCTTCTTCATGTTCTTTCTCTGTCTTTATGTCCTGTGTTCTTTCTACACATCCTTCTCTGGGTGTATGTCTTGTGTTCCTCCTTCACTTTCCTTCCCTGGATTTATGTCCTGTGTTTCTTTCTTCACTTTTCTTTCTCTTGGTTTATGTCCTGTGTTCCTTTTTCACTTTCCGTCTCTGGGTTTCTGTCCTGTGCTCCTTCTTCATTTTCCTTCTATGGGTTTATGTCCTGTATTCCTTCTTCAATTCCTTCTCTGTGTTAATGTCCTGTGTAAATTATTCACTTTTCTTTTCTGGGTTTATGTCCTGTGTTCCTTCTTCATGTTCCTTCTCTGTCTTTATGTCCTATGTTCTTTCTTCACTTTCTTCTCTGGATGTATGTCTTGTGTTCCTCATTCACTTTCCTTCTCTGGGTTTATGTCCTGTGTGCCTTCTTCACCTTTCTTTCTATTGGTTTATGTCCAGTGTTCCTTTTTCACTTTTCTTCTCTGTGTTTATGTCCTGTGTTCCTTCTTCACATTCCATCTCTGTGTTTATGTCCTGTGTTCCTTCTTCACTTTCCTTCTATGGATTTATGTCATGTGCTCCTTCTTCACTTTCCTTCTCTGGGTTTATGTTCTGTGTAAATTCTTCACTTTCCTTCTCTGGGTTTATCTCCAGTGTTCCTTCTTTACTTTCCTTCTCTGTGTTTATGACCTGTGTTCCTTCTTCACTTTCTTCTATGGGTGTATGTCTTGTGTTCCTCTTTCACTTTCCTTCTCTGGGTTTATGTCCTGTGTGCCTTCTTCACTTTTTTCTATTGGTTTATGACCGGTGTTCCTTCTTCACTTTCCTTCTCTGGATTTATGTCCTGTGTTCCTTCTTCACTTTCCTTCTCTGGGTATGTGTTCTCTTTTCCATCTTCATTTTCCTTATCTGGGTTTCTTTCCTGTGTTCCTTCTTCACTTTTCTTCTCTGGGTTTATGTCCTGTGTTCCTTCTTCCTTTTTCTTTCTCTGAGTTTATATCCTGTGTTCTTTCTTCACTTTCCTTCTCTGGGTTTATGTCCTGTGTTTCTTCTTCACTTTTCTTCTCTGGGTTTATGTCCTGTGTTCCTACTTCATTTTCCTTCTCTGGGTTTATGTCCTGTGTCTTTCCTCATTTTTCTTCCCTGGGTTTATGTCCTGTGTTACTTCTTCATTTTCTTTTTCTGGGTTTATGTCCAGTGTTCCTTCTTCACTTTCCTTCTCTGGGTTTATGTCTTATGTTCTTTCTTTGAGTTTATGTCCTGTGCTGCTTCTTCACTTTCCTTTTCTGGGTTTATGTCCTGTGTTCCTTCTTCACTTTTCTTCTCTGTGTTTATGTCCTGTTTTCCTTCTTCACTTTCCTTCTCTGGGTTTACGTCCTGTGTAAATTCTTCAGTTTCCTTCTCTGAGTTTATGTCCGGTCTTCCTTCTTTACTTTCCTTCTCTGTTTTTATGTCCTGTGTTCCTTCTTCACTTTCCTTCTATGGGTTTATGTCCTGTGTTCCATCTTCATTTTCCTTCTCTGGGTTACTGTCATGTGTTGCTTCTTCACTTTTCTTCTATGGGTTTATGTTCTGTGTTCCATCTACATTTTCCATCTCTGGGTTTCTGTACTGTGTTCCTTCTTCACTTTCCTTCCATGGGTTTATGTCCTGTGTTCTTTCTTCATTTTCCTTCTCTGGGTTTATGTCCTGTGTTCGTTCTTCATTTTCCTTTGATGGGTTTATGTCCTGTGTTCCTTTTTCATTTTCTTTCTCTGGTTTATGTCCTGTATTCATTCTTCACTTTCCTTCTCTGGGTTTATGTCCTGTGTTTCTTCTTCACGTTTCTTCTCTGGGTTTATGTTCTGTGTTCCTACTTCATTTTCCTTCTCTGGGTTTATGTCTTGTGTTCCTTCTTCATTTCTCTTTATGGGTTTATGTCCTGAGTTCCATCTTCACTTTCCTTTTCTGGTTTATGCCCTGTATTCCTTCTTCACTTTTCTTTTCTGGTTTTATGTCCTGTGTTCCTTCTTCATGTTCCTTCTCTGTGTTTATATCCTGTGTTCTTTCTTCACTTTCCTTCTCTGGGTGAATGTTTTGTGTTCCTCCTTCACTTTCCTTCTCTGGGTTAATGTCCTTTGTTCCTTCTTCACCTTTCTTTCTCTTGGTTTACATCCTGGGTTCCTTCTTCACTTTCTATCTCTGGTTTTATGTTCTGTGTTCCTTCTTCACTTTCCTTCTATGGGTTTATGTTATGTGTACCTTCTTCACTTTCCTTCTCTGGGTTTATGTCCTGTGTAAATTCTTCACTTTTCTTTTCTGGGTTTATGTCCTGTGTTCCTTCTTCATGTTCCTTCTCTGTGTTTATGTCCTGTGTTCTTTCTTCACTTTCCTTCTCTTGGTGTATGTCTTCTGCTCCTCCTTCACTTTCCTTATTTGTGTTTATGTCCTGTGTTCCTTCTTCACTTTTCTTTCTCTTGGTTTATGTACTGTGTTCCTTCTTCACTTTACTTCTATTGGTTTGTGTCCTGTGTTCCTTCTTCACTTTCCTTCTCTGTGGTTATGTCCTGTGTTATTTCTTCACATTCCATCTCTGGGTTTTTGTCCTGTATTCCTTCTTCACTTTCTTTCTCTGGGTTTATGTCCTGTGTAAATTATTCACTTTCCTTCTCTGGGTTTATGTCCTGTGTTCATTCTTTACTTTCCTTCTTTGTGTTTATGTCCTGTGTTCTTTCATCACTTTCCTTCTCTTGGTGTATGTCTTGTGTTCCTCCTTCAATTTCTTTACTTGTGTTTATGTCCTGTGTTCCTTCTTCACTTTTCTTTCTCTTGGTTTATGTCCTGTGTTCCTTCTTCGCTTTACTTCTATTGGTTTGTGTCATGTTTTCCTTCTTCACTTTCCTTCTCTGGGTTTATGTCCTCTGTTCCATCTTCATTGTCCTTCTCTTGGTTTCTGTCCTGTGTTCCTTCTTCTCTTTCCTTCTCTGGGTTTATGTCCTGTTTTCCTTCTTCATTTTCCTTCTTTGGGTTTATGTCATGTGTTCCTGCTTCATTTTTCTTTGATGGGTTTATGCCATGTGTTCCTTCTTCATTTTCTTTCTCTGAGTTTATGTGCTGTGCTGTGTTCCTTCTTCACTTTCCTTCGCTGGGTTTATGTCCTGTGTTCCTTCTTCATTTTTCTTTGATGGGTTTATGTCCTGTGTTCCTTCTTCACTTTCCTACTCTGATTTGCGTCCTGTATTCCTTCTTCTCTTTCCTTCTCTGGGTTTATGTCCTGTATTTATTCCTCACTTTTCTTCTCTGAGTTTATGTCCGGTGTTTTTACTTCATTTTCCTTATTTGGGTTTATGTCCTGTGTTCCTTCTTCATTTTCCTGTGATGGGTGTATGTCCTGTGTTCCTTCTTCACTTTTCTTCTCTGGTTATGTCTTGTATTCCTTCTTCACTTTTCCTTTCTGGGTTTATGTCCTGTGTTCCTTCTTCACTTTTCTTCTCTGTGTTTATGTCCTGTGTTCCTTCTTCACTTTCCTTTTTGGGTGTTCCTCCTTTGTTCTTTCTTTTCTTCTTTTTAGGTGTGTGTCCTGTGTTTCATTCTGTTTCCTTCTCTGTGATTATGTCCTGGGTTCTTTCTTCACTTTCCTTCTCTGGGTGTATGTCTTGTGTTCCTCCTTCACTTTCCTTCTCTGGGTTTATGTCCTGTATTCCTTCTTCACTTTTCTTTCTATGGGTTTATGTCCAGTGTTCCTTCTTCACTTTCCTTCACTGGGTTTATGTCCTTTGTAAATTCTTCACTTTTCTTTTCTGGGTTTATGTCATGGGTTCTTTCTTCACTTTCCTTTTCTGGGTGTATGTCTTGTGTTCTTCCTTCACTTTCCTTCTCTGGGTGTATGCCTTGTGTTCCTCCTTCACTTTCTTTCTCTGGGTTTATGTCCGGTGTTCCTTCTTCACTTTCCTTATCTGTGTTTATGTCCTGTGTTCCTTCTTCACATTCCATCTCTGTGTTTATGTCCTGTGTTCCTTCTTCAATTTCCTTCTATGGGTTTATGTCCTGTGTTCCTTCTTCACTTTCCTTCTATGTGTTTATGTCCTGTGTTCCTTCTTCACTTTCCTTCTCTGTGTTTATGTCCTGTGTTCCTTCTTCACTTTCCTTCTCTGGGTTTATATCCTGAGTTTCTTCTTCACTTTCCTTCTCTGGGTTTTTGTCCTGTGTTCCTACTTTATTTTCCTTCTCTGGGCTTATGTCCTGTGTTCCTTGTTCATTTTCCTTCTCTAGGTTTATGTCCTGCGTTCCTTCTTCATTTTCCATCTTTGAGTTTATGTCCTGTTTTCCTTTTTCACTTTCCTTCTCTGGATTTATATCCTGTGTTCCTTCCTCACTTTCCTTCTCTGGGTTTATGTCCTGTGTTCCTTCTTCATTTTCCTTCTTTGAGTTTATGTCCTGTTTTCCTTTTTCACTTTCCTTCTCTGGATTTATATCCTGTGTTCCTTCTTCACTTTCCTTCTCTGGGTTTATGTCCTGTGTTCTTCTTCATTTCCTTCTTTGAGTTTATGTCCTGTTTTCCTTTTTCACGTTCCTTATCTGGATTTATATCCTGTGTTCCTTCATCACTTTCCTTCTCTGGGTTTATGTCCTTTATTCCATCTTCATTTTAATTCTCTGGGTTTATGCCCTGTGTTCCTTCTTCACTTTCCTTCTCTGGGTTATGTCCTGTGTTCCTTCTTCATTTTCCTTCTATGGTTTTATGTCCTGTGTTCCTTCTTCACTTTCCTTCACTGTGTTTATGTCCTGTGTTCCTTCTTCACTTTCCTTCTCTGGGTTTATGTCCGGTGTTCCTTCTTTACTTTCCTTCTCTGTGTTTATGTCCTGTGTTCCTTCTTCACTTTCCTTCTCTGGGTTTATGTCCTCTGTTCCATCTTCATTTTCCTTCTCTGTGTTTCTTTCCTGTGTTCTTTCTTCACTTTTCTTCTCTGGGTTTATGTCCTGTGTTCCTTCTTTCTTTTTCTTTCTCTGTGTTTATATCCTGTGTTCCTTCTTCACTTTCCTTCTTTGGGTTTATGTCCTGTGTTTCTTCACTTTTTTCCCTGGGTTTATGCCCTGTGTTCCTACTTCATTTTCCTTCTCTGCGTTTATGTCCTGTGTTTCTTCTTCACTTTCCTTCTCTGTGTTTATGTCCTGTGTTTCTTCTTCACTTTCCTTCTCTGGGTTTATGTCTTATGTTCCTTCTTCATTTTGCTTCTCTGGGTTTATGTCCTGTGTTTTTTTCCTCATTTTTCTTCTCTGGGTTTATGTGCTGTGTTCCTTCTTCACGTTCCTTCTCAGGTTTACTTCCTGTATTCCTTCTTCTCTTTCCTTCTCTGCGTTTATGTCCTGTGTTTTTACTTTATTTTCCTTATCTGGGTTTATGTCCTATGTTCCTTCTTCATTTCCTTCTTCACTTTTCTTCTCTGTTTATGTCCTGTGTTCCTTCTTCACTTCTTCTTTTTTTCCTTCTCTGGGTTTGTGTCCTGTGTTCCTTCTTCCTGTTCCTATTCTGGGTTTATGTCCTATGTTCCTTCTTCACTTTTCTTTCTATGGGTTTATGTCCAGTGTTCCTTCTTCACTTTCCTCCACTGTTTTATGTCCTTCTCTGGGTTTATGTCCTGTGTTCTTTCTTCACTTTCCTTCTGTGTATATGTCCTGTGTTTCCTTCTTCACTTTTCCTTCTCTGGGTTTATGTCTTGTATTCCTTCTTCACTTTTCTTCTCTGGGTTTATGTCCTGTGTTCCTTCTTCTTTCTTGGGTGTTTATGTCCTGTGTTCCTTCTTCATTTTCTGTGTTTTATGTCCTGTGTTCCTTCTTCACTTTCCTTCTCTGGGTTTATGTCCTGTGTTCCTTCTTTTTCCTTCTCTTTTATGTCCTGTGTTCCTTCTTCACTTTCCTTCTCTGGGTTTATGTCCTGTGTTCCTTCTTTTCCTTCTGGTTTATGTCCTGTGTTCCTTCTCCTTCTCTGGGTTTATGTCCTGTTCTTCACTTTCCTTCTCTGGGTTTATGTCCTGTGTTCTTCTTCACTTTTCTTCTCTGGGTTTATGTCCTGTGTTCCTTCTTCACTTTCTTTCTGAGGTTTTATGTCCTGTGTTCCTTCTTCACTTTCTTTCTCTAGTTTATGTCTTGTATTCCTTCTTCACTTTTCTTCTCTGGGTTTATGTCCTGTGTTCCTTCTTCACTTTCTTTATTTTGGGTTTATGTCCTGTGTTCATTCTTCTCTTTTCTTTCTCTTGGTTTATGTCCTGTGTTCTTTCTTCTTTTTTCTCTGGGTTTATGTCCTGTGTTCCTTCTTCACTTTCCTTCTATGGGTTTTATGTCCTGTGTTCCTTCTTCACTTTCCTTCTCTGTGTTTATGTCCTGTGTTCCTTCTTCACTTTCCTTCTCTGGGTTTATGTCCGGTATTCCTTCTTTACTTTCCTTTTCTGTGTTTATGTCCTGTGTTCTTTCTTCACTTTCCTTCTCTGGGTTTATGTCCTCTGTTCCATCTTCATTTTCCTTCTCTGTGTTTTATGTCCTGTGTTCCTTCTTCACTTTCCTTCTCTGGGTTTTGTCCTGTGTTCCTTCTTCACTTTCCTTCTCTGGGTTTTATGTCCTGTGTTCCTTCTTCACTTTCCTTCTCCTTGGGTTTATGTCCTGTGTTCCTTCTTCACTTTCCTTCTCTGTTTATGTCCTGTGTTCCTTCTTCACCTTCTCTGGGTTTATGTCCTGTGTTCCTTCTTCACTTTCCTTCTGGGTTTATGTCCTGTGTTTCCTTTTCTTGAAGTTTATGTCCTTTTTCTTCTTCACTTTCCTTCTCTGGGTTTATGTCCTGTATTCCTTCTTCACTTTCCTTCTCTGGGTTTATGTCCTGTGTTCCTTCTTCACTTTCCTTCTCTGGGTTTATGTCCTGTGTTCCTTCTTCACTTTCCTTCTCTGGTTTATATCCTGTGTTCCTTCTTCACTTTCCTTCTCTGGTTTTATGTCCTGTTTCCTTCTATTTCCTTCTTTTCTTTCTCTGGTTTATGTCCTGTGTTCCTTCTTCACTTTCCTTCTCTGGGTTTATGTCCTGTGTTCCTTCTTCACTTTCCTTCTCTGGGTTTTATGTCCTGTGTTCCTTCTTCACTTTCCTTCTCTGGGTTTATGTCCTGTGTTCCTTCTTCATTTTCCTTCTCTGGGTTTTATGTCCTGTGTTCATTTTCCTTCTCTTTGTTTATGTCCTGTGTTCCTTCTTCACTTTCCTTCTCTGGGTTTTATGTCCTGTGTTCCTTCTTCACTTTCCTTCTCTGGGTTTTATGTCCTGTGTTTTTCCTTCTTTTCCTTCTCTGGGTTTATGTCCTGTGTTCCTTCTTCACTTTCCTTCTCTGGGTTTATGTCCTGTGTTCCTTCTTCATTTCCTTCTCTGGGTTTATGTCCTGTGTTCCTTCTTCACTTTCCTTCTCTGGGTTTTATGTCCTGTGTTCCTTCTTCACTTTCTTTCTCTGGGTTTATGTCCTGTGTTCCTTCTTCACTTTCCTTCTCTGGTTTATGTCCTGTCTTCCTTCTTCACTTTCCTTCTCTGGGTTTATGTCCTGTGTTTCTTCTTCACTTTTTCTTTTTGGGTTTATGTCCTGTGTTCCTTCTTCCTTTTCTGGGTTTATGTCCTGTGTTCCTTCTTCACTTTCCTTCTCTGGGTTATGTCCTGTGTTCCTTCTTCACTTTCCTTCTATGGGTTTATGTCCTGTGTTCCTTCATCACTTTCCTTTTCTGGGTTTATGTCCTGTGTTCCTTCTTCACTTTCCTTCTCTGTGTTTATGCCCTGTGTTCCTTCTTCACTTTCCTTCTATGGGTTTATGTCCTGTGTTCCTTCATCACTTTCCTTCTCTGGGTTTATGTCCTGTGTTTCTTCTTCACTTTTTTTCCCTGGGTTTATGTCCTGTGTTCCTACTTCATTTTCCTTTTCTGGGTTTATGTCCTGTGTTTCTTCTTCACTTTCCTTCTCTGTGTTTATGTCCTGTGTTTCTTCTTCACTTTCCTTCTCTGGGTTTATGTCCTATGTTCCTTCTTCATTTTCCTTCTCTGGGTTTATGTCCTGTGTTTTTTCCTCATTTTTCTTCTCTGTGTTTATGTGCTGTGTTCCTTATTCTTTCTTTCTCTGGGTTTATGTCCTGTGTTCCTTCTTCACTTTCCTTCTCTGGGTTTTATGTCCTGTGTTTCTTCCTTTTTTCTCTGGGTTTATGTCCTGTGTTCCTTCTTCACTTTTCTTCTCTGGTTTATGTCCTGTCTTCCTTCTTCACTTTCCTTCTCTGGGTTTATGTCCTGTGTTTCTTCTTCACTTTTCTTCTCTGGGTTTATGTCCTGTGTTCCTACTTGCTTCTTTTCCCTTTCCTTTCTTTCTGTTTATGTCCTGTGTTCCTTCTTCACTTTCCTTCTCTGGGTTTATGTCCTGTGTTCCTCCTTCACTTTCCTTCTCTGGAGTTTAATTCCTTCTTCACTTTCCTTTGTTTATGTCCTGTGTTCCTTCTTCCTTTTCTTCTGTTTATGTCCTGTGTTCCTTCTTCACTTTCCTTCTCTGGGTTTATGTCCTGTGTTCTTCTTCACTTTCCTTCTCTGGGTTTATGTCTGTGTTCTTCCTTCTTTTCCTTCTCTGTGTTTATGTCCTGTGTTCTTCTTCATTTCCTTCTCTGGTTTATGTCCTGTGTTCCTTCTTCACTTTCCTTCTCTGGGTTTTATGTCCTGTGTTCCTTCTTCACTTTCCTTCTCTGGGTTTATGTCCTGTGTTCCTTCTATTCTAGGTTTCTCTGTGTTTCTTCTTCCTTTCCTTCTCTGGGTTTATGTCCTGTGTTTCTTCTTCATTTTCCTTCTCTGGGTTTATGTCCTGTGTTCCTTCTTGCTTTTCCTTTCCTTCTCTGGTTTTATGTCCTGTGTTTTTTCTTCACTTTCCTTCTCTGGGTTTATGTCCTGTGTTTCTTCTTCACTTTCCTTCTCTAGGTTTATGTCCTATGTTCCCTCTTCTTTCCTTCTCTGGGTTTTATGTCCTGTGTTCCTTCTTCACTTTTCTTCTCTGGGTTTATGTCCTGTGTTCCTTCTTCACTTTCCTTCTCTGGGTTTGTTCCTTCTTCACTTTCCTTCTCTGTTTATCCTGTGTTCCTTTCTTCATTTTCCTTCTCTGGGTTTATGTCCTGTGTTCCTTCTTCATTTTTTTGTGTGATGGGTTTATGTCCTGTGTTCCTTCTTCACTTTCTTTCTCTAGTTTATGTCTTGTTCCTTCTTCACTTTCCTTCTATGTGTTTATGTCCTGTGTTCCTTCTTCACTTTCCTTTTCTGGGTTTATGTCCTGTGTTCCTTCTTCACTTTCCTTCTCTGGGTTATGTCCTGTGTTCCTTCTTCACTTTTCTTCTCTGGGTTTATGTCCTGTGTTCTTTCTTCACTTTCCTTCTCTGGGTTTATCTTCTGTGTAAATTCTTCACTTTCCTTCTCTGAGTTTATGTCCGGTGTTCCTTCTTTACTTTCCTTCTCTATGTTTATGTCCTGTGTTCCTTCTTCACTTTCCTTCTCTCGGTTTATGTCCTGTGTTCCATCTTAATTTTACTTCTCTGGGTTCCTGTCCTCTGTTCCTTCTTCACTTTCCTTCACTGGGTTTATGTCCTGTGTTCCTTTTTCATTTTCTTTCTCTGAGTTTATGTCCTGTTTTCGTTCTTTATTTTACTTTGATGGGTTTATGTCCTGTATTCCTTCTTCACTTTCCTTTTCTGGGTTTATGTACTGTGTTTCTTCTTCACTTTTCTTTTCTGGGTTTATGTCCTGTGTTCCTACTTTATTTTCCTTCTCTGGGTTTATATCCTGTGTTCCCTCTTCATTTTCCTTTGATGGTTTTATGTCCTGTGTTCCTTCTTCACTTTCCTTCTTTGGTTTACATCCTGTATTCCTCCTTCACTTTCCTTTTCTTGGTTTATAGGTTCATAGGTTCATAGGTTCATACTAGGCTATCTGCCCAAGGGCATTTATAAGCCTAGCCCATAGTTATGTGGCTTTCACCACCCCTTTAGTTTGAATAAAACTATGCCTATTATTTTGCTGTGCCTCTGTCAAGCAGTGACACTGAAGTAATCCCTGGGTATCTGCGATCTCCATCTCCCATCCATTGGTCAAGATTCCTCTTGAACAAGGCCAGCAGGTCTGCTGCCTCACATGTACGGGATTTTGTTCCACAGCATAAAGTCTCTGGGTGAATTTGTCCCTCCAGCATGTTCTATTAATCGTGTCAAGGTTTAAGTCTCCGCCTTGTGGTTCTGAGGGATCTAGATTTTTGAGGTGAAGCATATTCATCAAATCTGGTTTGACATGGCCTTATATGTCAGGCACAGGTCACCTCTGAGCAAGTGGTATGAGACTGAATAGAGCTGGAGTTCTTTCAGTCGGCAGCATAAGACATATTTTTGAGACCCTTTATCCTTTTGGTGAGGAACTTTTGGGCCTTTCCAGCTGCTGCAGGTGTCGGTCAGATACATTCCGAATGGGGCATTGTACTCAATCATAGGTCTAATGAGTGATGAGTACAGGGATGATGACCTCCCTTGATCTAGATGTGAATCCCTTCATGATCAGGTGGGCAATGTAGAAGGTTTTCCTAACTACTTTAGCAACATGAGTGCCAAGCGAAGGCTACTGTCAACCTGGGTCCCCAGATCCCTGATGACTTCTTCTGTGCTCAGTGGATTGCCACCCTATATGGTAGCTAGGTAACCTTGTTTCTCCCGAAGGGTATGACTATGCATTTCTTGGCGTTTAACTTTAGGCCATGGCTCTGGCACCAGTTATCCATTTCTGTGAGGCCCTTCTGTAGGATATCTGTGTCAGATGTGTTTTCGACTATAAGCGCCCAGTTTGCAGTCATCTGCAAACTTTGTCAGCCATAACCCTCCTGTGTTTGCTTATACTTCAGAAAAGTAGATGCCGAACAGAGTGGACCCAGGACTGAGCCCTGTGGGACACCACTTGTGACAGGCTTGAGTCTGACATGGCTCTAGTAACTCTGACCCTGTGGGTTCTGTCACTTAGCCAGTTTGCAACCCATCTTGTGATGTATGGGTTTACATTCAAGCTGATGAGTTTTTCGATGATACCTGAGTGGGTATTGTGTGTGAAGGCCTTTGCCAGGTCGAGGTAGGCTGTATGGACTGCCTTTCCTCATCAATGGCCTTGGTGACTGTCTCGAAAAAGTCAACCAAGTTTAAAAGGCATGATCTGCCTTTGACAAAGCCAAACTGGTTGGATCCAAAGTCTGCAAGTTCCTATGTCTTTATTTATGAGTTCCATTATGATCCTCTCCATGGCTTTGCAGATAAGGCTTGTCAAGCTAATGGGACAGTAATTACCAGGGTCGGTGGAGGCACCGCCTTGTGAAGTGGGACCACAGTCGCGTCGCCCTCCTTGAGTCGTGTATCCTGAGGTGAGGCTAAGATTAAACAGCTGTCCTAACTGCGGGTTTAATTCCTCATTGAGTTCGTGGACACAGCCGGGACACCATCCGGTCCCATGGATGCTGTGTTTTTGCTTGGAGGGCAGTTCTCACCTGGGCGTTGGAGATGTTTGGGGCTACAATCCTCTGGTATATATCTCTCCTTTTGGGGGGGAGAAGTTTACACTGAACCTGTCAGCCAGTATGTTGGCAATGTGTAGGTTCAGTAATCTTCACATCATTTTGAACTAATTCCTGAGCATATCTGGGAGTTTCCTCCTAGGTTTCTAACATAGCTAAAGAAGGCCTTATGATTGTCTTTTGAGTCCTTGGCGATTTTCAAAATTTGCCTTGGATGATTTTATGAGAGCTCTTAGTTTTTTACTTATAATGATCAAAGGTGTCTTGCCTTTCAGGGATTTTGCTCTATCTTGTAGTAGCTTCCTCCTTTTGTTGTAGAGCTTGTTTATGGCTGGGGTCCACCAGACTGGGCGCTTGCCTTTGGTACAAAGTCTTAGTTTTGTTTGGGATTGCCTGATCCCTGCAGTCCTATAGGTGCTGGTAGAAGGCATTTGTAAATGATTCAGCGGTTTGAGTAATGTTTACCACTGGCTCAGGGGCCTTAAAAGAGACCACACTAGTTTTTAGAAGTGTGAAGTCGGCTTTGAAAGTTTTTCACTGTGGTCTTTATTTCAGGTGGGCGGATGAGGACCTCCAGCGAGATTGGTTTATGATCTGATCTCACCAGTGAGGGGTATACTTCCGGTGTTGAACATTGTGATCCCATGTTCGTGATGATGAGATCAAGTATGTTTTCTCCTCTTGTGGGGATGGTGACTAGTTGTTCCATGGCATTTGAGTTTATGAATTCCAGGAAACTTTGGGCTAGAGTGTTTGGGCTTGAGTAGTGTTCCCAGTCTATATTAGGGTAGTTAAATCACCTAGTATGATGGTGTTTGGAGATACATTTATCCCCTCAATGTTTTCAGGAAAGCCATGAGGTTCCTGAGTTTGAGAGGTGGCCTGTAACATACAAATTGCAGTGCAGTCTTGCCTATGGTTAATTGCACCTGGATGGTCTCCGATGCATTGTGCGTTGCCACCAACCTGGTGTGGGTGTCCTTTATGAATATGGACACCCCTCCTTTCTTAGTGTTGTCTGGATTTTGGGGCGCATGATATGAGGTGAAACCTGATAGTGCTGGTGCTCTCAGGAGCCTTGAACCAGGTTTCTGTCACAGCACAGACATCGATGTTCTCCATACTGAGGAAGGGCCCTCGAGTGCATGCATCTTGAGATTGAGACTTCTGGCATTGAGCAGCATTACCATAGTTTTTCCCTTTTTTGTGTTCTAGGGTGGTAGGTTTAGAATTTGAGCCTTGCCTAAAAGGCACTATGGGGTGGCAAGCCTTTGCCAATATCCGGAAGCCTAGGGGTGACAGGTGCAAGCCGTCCCTTGCGAAGCAGCGTGGCTTGTCCAGCATGTCATCCCAGGCAGACAGACATTGGATCCCCTTGAATGACACCAGAGTTTAAGCCAGTTGTTAAAGCTGATCATCTTATCACTGTATTGTGGCATCATTCTAGGTGAAGGCAGGATACTGCTCAGGGTCAGAGTCATACCTGCCTGGGCTACATAATCAGAGAGCTCCTCAATGTCTCTTTTCATGTAGTCAGGAGAGTGCGTCTCAGGTCGTTGACACCAGCGTGGACAATGACTGAGTCAGACTTGTACCTGCTGTTGAGAGACCTGAGTGCTTGCGTTATGTGGGCTTCTGTATTGTTTCTTTTCACTTTTTCTTTTCTGGATTTATGTCCTGTGTTCTTTTCACTTTTCTTTTCTGGATTTATATCTTGCGTTCCCCTCTTCATTTTCCTTCTCTGGGTTTCTATCCCTTCTTTTTTCCTTTTTGGGTTTCTGTCAAGTGTTCCTTCTTCACTTTCCTTTTTTGGGTTTATGTCCTTTTTCTTTTTTGGGTTTATTGCCTGTGTTCCTTCTTCATGTTCCTTCTCTGAGTTTATGTCCTGTCTTCTTTCTTCACTTTCCTTGTCAGGGTGTATATCTTGTGTTCCTTCTTCACTTTCCATCTCTGGGTCTATGTCCTGTGTTCCTTCTTCCCTTTCCTTCTCTGGGTTTATGTCTTGTGTAAATTCTTCACTTTTCTATTCTGGGTTTATGTCCTGTGTTCCTTCTTCATGTTCCTTCTCTGTGTTTATGTCCTGTCTTCTTTCTTCACTATCCTTCTCTTGGTGTATGTCTTGTGTTCCTCCTTCACTTTCCTTCTCTGTGTTTATATCCTGTGTTCCTTCTTCACATTCCATCTCTGCGTTTATGTCCTGCATTCCTTCTTCACTTTCCTTCTCTGGGTTTATGTCCTGTGTTCATTCTTCACTTTCCTTCTCTGGGTTTATGTCGTGTGTAAATTCTTCACTTTCCTTCTCTGGGTTTATGTCCAGTGTTCCTTCTTTACTGTCCTTCTCTGTGTTTATGTCCTGTGTTCATTCTTCACTTTCCTTCTCTGGGTTTATGTCCTATGTTCCTTCTTCATTTTCCTTCTCTGGGTTTATGTCCTGTGTTTTTTTCCTCATTTTTCTTCTCTGGGTTTATGTGCTGTGTTCCTTCTTCACTTTCCTTCTCAGGTTTACTTCCTGTATTCCTTCTTCTCTTTCCTTCTCTGGGTTTATGTCCTGTGTTTTTACTTCATTTTCCTTCTCTGGGTTTATGTCCTGTGTTCCTTCTTCATTTTTTTGTGATGGGTTTATGTCCTGTGTTCTTTCTTCACTTTCTTTTTTTGGGTTTATGTCCTTTGTTCCTTCTTCACTTTTCTTTTCGGGGTTTGTGTCCTGTGTTCCTTCTTCATGTTCCTTCTCTGGGTTTATGTCCTGTGTTCCTTCTTCACTTTTCTTTCTCTTGGTTTATGTCCTGTGTTCTTTCTTCACTTTCCATCTCTGGGTTTATGCCTTTTGTTCCTCCTTCACTTTCTTTCTCTGGGTTTATGTCCTGTGTTCCTTCTCCACTTTCCTTCTCTGGGTTTATGTTCTGTGTTCCTTCTTCACATTCCATCTCAGGGTTTAAGTCCTGTGTTCCTTCTTCACTTTCCTTCTCTGGGTTTATGTCCTGTGTTCCTTCTTCACTTTCCTTCTCTGTGTTTATGTCCTGTGTTCCTTCTTCACTTTCCTTCTCTCGGTTTATGTCCTGTGTTCCATCTTAATTTTCCTTCTCTGGGTTTCTGTCCTCTGTTCCTTCTTCACTTTCTTTAACTGGGTTTATGTCCTGTGTTCCTTTTTCATTTTCTTTCTCTGAGCTTATGTCCTGTTTTCATTCTTTATTTTACTTTGATGGGTTTATGTCCTGTATTCCTTCTTCACTTTCCTTTTCTGGGTTTATGTACTGTGTTTCTTCTTCACTTTTCTTTTCTGGGTTTATGTCCTGTGTTCCTACTTCATTTTCCTTCTCTGGGTTTATATCCTGTGTTCCCTCTTCATTTTCCTTTGATGGGTTTATGTCCAATGTTCCTTCTTCACTTTCCTTCTTTGGTTTACATCCTGTATTCCTCCTTCACTTTCCTTTTATTGGTTTATGTCCTGTGTTTCTTTTTCACTTTTCTTTTCTGGATTTATGTCCTGTGTTCTTACTTCATTTTCCTTCTCTGGGTTTATATCTTGGGTTCCCTCTTCATTTTCCTCGATGGGTTTATGTCCTATGTTCCTTCTTCACTTTCCTTTTTTGGGTTTATGTCCTGTGTTCCTTTTTCACTTTTCTTTTTTGGGTTTATGTCCTGTGTTCCTTCTTCATGTTCCTTCTCTGAGTTTATATCCTGTGTTCTTTCTTCACTTTCCTTCTCTGGGTGTATATCTTGTGTTCCTTCTTCACTTTCCATCTCTGGGTCTATGTCCTGTGTTCCTTCTTCCCTTTCCTTCTCTGGGTTTATGTCTTGTGTTCCTCCTTCACTTTCCTTCTCTGTGTTTATATCCTGTGTTCCTTCTTCACATTCCATCTCTGCGTTTATGTCCTGCATTCCTTTTTCACTTTTCTTCTCTGGGTTTATGTCCCGTGTTCCTTCTTCACTTTCCTTCTCTGGGTTTATGTCGTGTGTAAATTCTTCACTTTCCTTCTCTGGGTTTATGTCCAGTGTTCCTTCTTTACTGTCCTTCTGTGTGTTTATGTCCTGTGTTCACTCTTCACTTTCCTTTTCTGGGTTTATGTCCTTTGTTCCATCTTCATTTTCCTTCTCTGGGTTTCTTTCCTGTGTTCCTTCTTCAATTTTCTTTCTCTGAGTTTATGTCCTGTGTTCCTTTTTCACTTTCCTTCTCTGGGATTATGTCCTGTGTTCCTCCTTCATTTTCCTTTGATGGGTTTATGTCCTGTGTTCCTTCTTCACTTTCCTTCTCTGGTTTACATCCTGTCTTCCTTCTTCACTTTCCTTCTCTGGGTTTATGTCCTGTGTTCCTACTTGATTTTCCTTCTCTGGGTTTATGTCCTGTGTTTTTTCCTCATTTTTCTTCTTTGGGTTTATGTCCTGTGTTCCTTTTTCACTTTCTTTTTCTGGGTTTATGTCCTGTGTTCCTTCTTCACTTTCCTTCTTTGGCTTTATGTCCTATGTTCCTTCTTCATTTTCCTTCTTTGAGTTTATGTCCTGTGCTGCTTCTTCACTTTCCTTTTCTTTGTTTATGTCCTGTGTTCCTTCTTCACTTTTCTTCTCTGGGTTTATGTCCTGTGTTCCTTCTTCACTTTCCTTCTATGGGTTTATGTCCTGTGTTCCTTCTTCACTTTCCTTCTCTGGGTTTACGTCCTATGTAAATTCTTCACTTTCCATCTCTGGGTTTATGTCCTGTGTTCCTTCTTTACTTTCCTTCTCTGTGTTTATGTCCTGTGTTCCTTCTTCACTTTTCTTCTCTGGGTTTGTGTCCTGTTTAAATTCTACACTTTCCTTCTCTGCATTTATTTCTGGTGTCCCTTCTTTACTTTCCTTCTATTGGTTTATGTCATGTGTTCCTTCTTCACTTTCCTTCTCTGTGTTTATGTTCTGTGTTCCTTCTTCACATTCCATCTCAGGGTTTAATTCCTGTGTTCCTTCTTCACTTTCTTTCTATGGGTTTATGTCCCATGTTTCTTCTTCACTTTCCATCTCTGGGTTGATGTCCTGTGTTCATTCTTCACTTTCCTTTTCTGGGTTTATGTCCTGTGTAAATTCTTCACTTTTCTATTCTGGGTTTATGTCCTGTGTTGCTTCTACATGTTCCTTATCTGTGTTTATGTCCTGTGTTCTTTCTTCACTTTCCTTCTCTTGGTGTATGTCTTGTGTTCCTCCTTCATTTTCCTTCTCTGCGTTTATGTCCTGTGTTCCTTCTTCACTTTCCTTCTATGGGTTTATGTCCTGTGTTCCTTCTTCAATTTCCTTCTCTGGGTTAATGTCATGTGTAAATTCTTCAATTTCCTTCTCTGTGTTTATGCCCATTGTTTCTTCTTTACTGTCCTTCTCTGTGTTTATGTCCTGTGTTCCTTCTTCACTTTCCTTCTCTGGGTTTATGTCCTTTGTTCCATCTTCATTTTCCTTTTCTGGGTTTCTTTCCTGTGTTCCTTCTTCAATTTTCTTCTCTGGGTTTATGCCTAGTGTTCCTTCTTCTTTTTCTTTCTCTGAGTTTATGTCCTGTGTTCCTTCTTCACTTTCCTTCTCTGGATTTATGTCCCATTTTCCTTCTTCACTTTTCTTCTCTGTGTTTATGTCCTGTGCTCCTTCTTCACTTTCCTTCTCAGAGTTTATGTCCTGTGTTCCTTCTTCACTTTCCTTCTCTGGATTTATGTCCTGTTTTCCGTCTTCACTTTTCTTCTCTGGGTTTATGTCCTGTGTCCCTTCTTCACTTTCCTTCTCTGGGTTTATGTCCTGTGTTCCTTTTTCAGCTTCCTTATCTGGGTTTATGACCTGTATTCCTTCTTCATTTTCCTTCTCTGAGTTTATGTTCTGTGTTCCTTCTTCACTTTCCTTCTCTGAGTTTATGTTCTGTGTTCCGTCTTCACTTTCCTTCTCTGGGTTTATGTCCTGTGTTCCTTCTTCACTTTACTTCTCTGGGTTTATGCCCTATGTACCTTCTTCTCTTTCCTTCTCTAGGTTTATGTCTTGTGTTCCTTCTTCACTTTCCTTTTTTGGGTTTATGCCCTGTGTTCCTTTTTTACTTTCCTTCTCTGAGTTTATATCCTGTGTTCCTTCTTCACTTTTCTTCCTCTGGGTTAAGGTCCTGTGTTCCTTCTTCACTTTCCTTCTCTGTGTTTATGTCATGTGTTTCTTCTTCAGTTTCCTTCTTTGGGTTTATGTCCTGTGTTCCTTCTTCACTTTCCTTCTCTGTGTTTATGTCTTGTGTTCTTTCTTCATTTTTCTTCCTTTCATTTATGTCCTCTGTTCCTCCTTCACTTTCCTTCTCTGGGTTTATGTCCTGTGTTCCTTCTTCATTTTTCTTCCTTGCATTTATGTCCTGTGTTCCATCTTCATTTTCCTTCTCTGTGTTTATGTCCTGTTTTCCTTCTTCATTTTCCTTCTCTGGTTTAATGTCCTGTGTTCCTTCTTCATGTTCCTTCTCTGGGTTAATGTCCTGTTTCCTTGTTTCTTTTCCTTTTCTGGGGTTATGTCCTGTGTTCCATCTTCATTTTCCTTCTCTGGGTTTATTTTCTGTGTTCATTCTCCATTTTTTTCTTTGATGCGTTTATGTTCGTTGTTCCTTTTTCACCTTCCTTCTCTTGGTTTATATCCTGTGTTCCTGCTGCCTTTTTTCTTTGATGGGTTTATGTCCTGTGTTCCTTCTTCACTTTCCTTCTCTGGGTTTATGTCTTGTGTTCTTTCTTCATTTTTCTTCCTTTCATTTATGTCCTGTGTTCCTCCTTCAATTTCCTTCTCTGGTTTATTGTCCTGTGTTCCTTCTTCATGTTCCTTCTCTGGATTATAGTCCTGGATTCCTTCTTTCTTTTTCTTTTCTGGGTTTATGTCCTGTGTTCCATCTTCATTTTCCTTCTCTGGGTTTATTTTCTGTGTTCATTCTTCATTTTTCCTTCAATGCGTTTATGTCCTGTGTTCCTTTTTCTCCTTTCTTCTCTTGGTTTATCTCCTGTGTTCCTTCTGCCTTTTTTCTTTGATGGGTTTATGTCCAGTGTTCCTTCTCCATTTTTCTTCTCTGGGTTTATTTCCTGTGTTCCTTCTTCATTTTTCTTCGATGAGTTTTCATTTTGTTATTGTTGTTCTTATTTTTCATTATCCAAATTAGTTTCTTCCATCCGTGACGTTAATGTCTTATGTTTGCCATTGTAAAGTTCTTAAAATTCCTTGATCTTATTTTGTATGTCTGTGAATGTATAATTAAAGTTTCCCCTTATACAGTGCAGTGGGAGTAACTATGACTTTCTTAAGGTAGCCAAATGCCTCATCTTCTTATTAATGATGCTCATGAATGGATAAATGAGATTCCCAATGTCCCTTCCTACTAGCTAGCAAAACCACAATCAGGGAAATGGGCTTGGCACCATCAGCGGAGAAAGAAGACGCTGTTGAGCTTGGCTATATTTGTAAGGACACTGTATGTACATTTGTGCCATTCATGTGTTTCAATTCCTTTTTGTCTCAGGATCACATTGCATCCACTGCATCTGCGTCAGCAAAGTTGGCATTGTGTTTTATAGTGAGATGTTGAATACTCATTCCCAGTATTGCAGAGATTGCATTGTAAGCTGCCCACTGGTCACAAACAATTGTACTACCAGAAGAATGTATTTCTGTATAATTGGCAGCAATGTGTCTGCATCTCTCTGGTCCTGGAATGTAAAATATCCAATTTTTGTCATGGAGTCATAAATTCTGAAGACCCAGTGATCCTTTTGCCAAGATTACAACCCCTATTTTGCTTTGCCTTCACAAACAGTCTTTCATCTATCTGGACCTTCTTGGCAGGACCCCACATAAGCACAGGGCACTGCATCAATTTCTACATGTAGACATCCCAAATGAACTGGTACCAGTCAGTCAGTGCCTGTAAAGATACAACAACATAATCAGCTGCTACAGTGATTGGAACCATTGTATCCCACCAATATATGACTTTAAACAGTGCTGGTAGAGGTATCTTGCTCCTGTAGAAGAAAATGCTACTAAGAAGTCTGCTCTTAATTCTGCTCTTCTTAGCTACACATTTCCAAGAAGTGCATGACCTTTGTATAGTAATACTTGCAGAATAGTTACACTTCATGCATTTGCTTTCATTGGGAATAATTCCAAAGGACTGGAAGAAGGCAATAAATGATGCCATAAATTTCTGACTCACTGCTGTCAGTCACTTTTGAAGTTAACCAAGTACACCCACATTTACATAAATCATGTAGGATGAAATCTACAAATTCTCATAATAACACTGAAAGCAGCACCTAGAATGACTTACCACAAAGGGTGGGATACTGTTAGTGGATTGCACCACTTCTGGCACACCTTGCTACATACTTTTGTACTGTATAGCATTACTGTCTTACTGAGGATCAAACACTAATATATTGTTGCCTATATCTAAATAGGATTGGCATTGAGAAGTTGACACACTTATTGCTTGAGTATATTGCTAAACTGCTTTTACAATATTTGTATGCAGTATTTACTTTCTGTGAATTACTGTGCTGCTATCACTGTTCTGGTTAGACTTGTTAGAACTCTTTCTCTTTGCTGAACTACTTATGTTTTTCCCTGTAAACAGTTGCTTGCACTAGTACAGCTGCCTCATTTCTCTAGCTTACCTTGCTGGAAGTCACCTGTTGAACATCTAGGCTCAGGACATACAGAAAATACTCTATATGTCTTTCTATGTACTCCACTCTCTTGTTCTTAAATTACTTTTCTGCCTTATCAGTGTACTATAACTCTGATTTCACTTCTTTTTATTTATGCTGTCTCTTTGTTATCTCTCACTGCTTACATATGTACCATGTCTTCTTGACAATAATGCTGTTCTTTTTGCCTCCTCTACTTTTTATACATTGTTTTCATCAACATTTAACCCTACTGTTGTTTGTTATGTTCATAGTACTCATGGACTTCACCCCTCACCACCTCATGACTACAGCAGAGTAAGTACAACAGCCAACGCTGTAAAAGTTTGCAGACTTGACTTTGATGGGGGGAATTTACTTGTTCATTCTGCTATCTATACACACTGAGCAGTCTATACACACTGAGCAGAGTGGAAAAGAGTTGTTCACGCAGCTGTTAGCTGAGATATATAAGTATCCTGTTTTTTATCGATTATTTATACAGATTATTGTTTTTTAACAATTAATATATAGCACTTTTATTGTCTGCTTTTTAGTCTTCGAGTGTATTTTATTGTTATTAACTAATCTGCACAAGTAACTGATTTGTCTGCAGTTAAAAGCATTCTGTATCTTTACAAATCTTTATCTGTTCGTGCTTTCTCTAGTGCTACTGTCTGCAGGCTATTGCTTCTAGCTGAAGCCTCTCTAACTTTGCTAGATTGTGTTAATAGTCTGCTGAGTGGGGGCTGGTTCTTTTGTGCTCTTGTAAAAAAAAAGTTGCTCTTCTGGTATTTAAGCCCTAACTTTGATAGGGTTTCTGTCTATACACACTGAGCTGAGTGGACAAGAGTTGTTCACTGCAGCTGTTAGCTGAGATAGATAAGTATCTTGTTCTTTTTTGATTATTTATACAGATTATTGTTTTTAACAGTTAATATATAGCACTTTTATTGTCTGCTTTTTAGTCTTCGAGTGTATTTTATTGCTATTAACTAATCTGTACAAGTAACTGATTTGTCTGGAGTTAAAAGCATTCTGTATCTTTACAAATCTTTATCAGTTTGTGCTTTCTCTAGTGCTACTGTCTGTAGGCTATTGCTTCTAGCTGAAGCCTCTCTTTAACTTTGCTAGATTATGTTAATAGTCTGCTGAGTGGGGGCTGGTTCTTTTGTGTTCTTGTAAAAACAAAATTTGTTCTTCTGGTATTTAAGCCCTAACTTTGATAGGATTTCTGTCTATACACACTGAGCAGAGTGGATAAGAGTTGTTCACCGCAGCTGTTAGCTGAGATATATAAGTATCCTGTTTTTTTTTCAATTATTTATACAGATTATTGTTTTTAACAATTAATATATAGCACTTTTATTGTCTGCTTTTTAGTCTTCGAGTGTATTTTACTGCTATTAACTAATCTGCACAAGTAACTGATTTGTCTGTATTTAATAGCATTCTGTAGCTTTACAAATCTTTATCTGTTTGTGCTTTCTCTAGTGCTACTGTCTGTAGGCTATTGCTTCTAGCTGAAGCCTCTCTTTAACTTTGCTAGATTGTGTTAATAGCCTGCTGCGTGGGGGCTGGTTCTTTTGTGTTCTTGTAAAAGCAAAAGTTGTTCTTCTGGTATTTAAGCCCTAACTTTGATAGGGTTTTTATCTATAGACACTGAGCAGAGTGGATAAGTGTTTTTCACTGCAGCTGTAAGCTGAGATATATAAGTATCCTGTTTTTTTTTCAATTATTTATACAGATTATTGTTTTTAACAATTAATATATAGCACTTTTATTGTCTGCTTTTTAGTCTTCAAGTGTATTTTATTGCTATTAACTAATCTGCACAAGTAACTGATTTGTCTGCAGTTAAAAGCATTCTGTATCTTTACAAATCTTTATCTGTTTGTGCTTTCTCTAGTGCTACTGTCTGTAGGCTCCCTCCCAGTTGGTGTCTTGCTCTTATACTTGGTGGCTTTGCAGTTGCCCGCCCCTACTGTAAATCTGATCTGTGACACTCCTCCCAGTCTGGTGTCATTAGCTCATTGCCTTAATATTGCTACAACTCAAGTTCTCTAGGTTGCACTGCATCTGAAGTGTTTGTGTGTTTTAGCTGCTTTTCTGTATATATAAACTACTCTGTTTCTTTAACGAAATAAGCTCTGTAAAGTTGTTTTATTGCATTCCTGCCTATATTTCTGAGTTTTTTGCACTTTTAAAGTTTGTTTTTACTTAGTTTAACTGGTAGGCTACACACTCAAGTGTGCTAGCCGAATTAAAGCATTTACCATGTTTCTGTACCTTATTTCTGCTACTTTGTAAAAAAAAAAATCCTTGTTTCCCGCCTTTACTGAACTAGAATAGTCCAGTCTTCAGGTATTGCTGATCTCTGGACTGTGTCATAGTTCCTGTGTTGCCCATATCCTTATTTGGATAGGAGGACCCTTCTTTGTTCACCAGTGAGAGTGGGGAACTCTGAGCAGCCTATCTGTCCCTTGAGGAGTGGTTCCATCCCAGTGACCTGTAGCTTATTGGTCATTTTGGGCCATTTCCTATCTCTTTCTAACCCCCTGCCTTAAAGCCAGCTTTAGCATGCTTTTGCGCTTGTAATTTAAAGTTTGTCCTGTTTGTTGCATTTACCTGTTGAGGCTACACACTCAAGTGGGCTAGCCTGTGTTACATATTTATTGCATTTTTCTGCTGTTTGTTGCAAAAAAGAAAAAAAAAACATTATCCTTGTTTCCTATCTTTCCTGACCTAGAGTAGTCCAAATACAGGCTTTGCTGTATTCTGGACTTTTGGAAAGTTCCTGTGTTGCCCATTTCCTTTCTTGGATAAAGGGAGACTTCTTTGTTCACCAGTGGCAGTGGGGAAATTAGAGCAGCCTATCCATCCCTGGAGGAGTGTTCCCAGCACAAGAATCTGGTAGTCTATTGGCCATTTTGGGCCAATTTCTAGCTCTTTCAAGTCCCCCTGTATAAAACCCACTTTGGCGCGGTTTGTGCGCTTGTTACTACTCAGCCAAGCTCCTCATGGTCCTGCAGAGTGGTGCCAGCAGCAGAGAGGCTAAAAGAGCAACTGCTAACCTGATAAAAGTGTTTTTTTTTCCTGCTACTACCTGGGCGACTGTCCGATCTAGCTAAACTGCAAGTATTTCTGCTTCTTGAACTGTTTTAAACTGTTTAAAGTTGTTTTTGCACCTGCACTTTTAAAGTTTGCCCTGTTTGTTGAGCTTGGAGCAGCCTATCTATCCCTGGAGGAGTGTTCCCAGCACAAGAATCTGGTAGTCTATTGGCCGTTTTGGGCCAATTTCTAGCTTTCAAGTGCCCCTGTATAAAACCCACTTTGGCATGTTTTTTGTGCTTGGTACTACTCAGCCAAGCTCCTTGTGGTCCTGCAGAGTGGTGCTAGCAGCAGAGAGGCTAAAAGAGTGACTGCTAACCTGATAAAAGTGTTTGTTTTCCTGCTACCACCTGGGCGACTGTCCGATCTAGCTAAACTGCAAGTATTTCTGCTTCTTGAACTGTTTTAAACTGCTTAAAGTTATTTTTGCACCTGCACTTTTAAAGTTTGTCCTGTTTGTTGTTTCTACCTGTTGAGGCTACACACTCAAGTGTGCTAGCCTGTGTTACATATTTATTGCATTTTCCTGCTGTTTGTTGCAAACAAAAAAAAAATGCATCCTTGCTTCCCGTCTTTCCTGACCTAGAGTAGTCCAAATACAGGCTTTGCTGTATTCTGGACTTTTGGAAAGTTCCTGTGTTGCCCATTTCCTTTCTTGGATAAAGGGAGGCTTCTTTGTTCACCAGTGGCAGTGGGGCACTTGGAGCAGCCTATCTATCCCTGGAGGAGTGTTCCCAGCACAAGAATCTGGTAGTCTATTGGCCATTTTGGGCCAAATTCTAGCTGTTTTAAGTCCCCCTGTATAAAACCCGCTTTAGCGTGGCTTTGCACGATTTTGCGCATAGCGCAGCATCGGGCAGCAACGCTTAATTGGGTTTAAACCATTCTCGGCTCCACAAAGTCTGCTCTTCACTTTTTCCCTTAGAACTGATCTAGTTCTCATAATAAACACCCTATTCCCACTTTAAAGCCTAGCACTTGCTCACTAAAGCAATTATATAAGTCAGCACTAAAAAATTAAAAGCACTGCACCCTCACAAATTCCCCTTGAGTACTTTGTTCCCCATTGGCCCTTTTTCAATTATAAAGGAATTCCCAATACTATTCTAACATGTCCAAAGGTCAGTTATCAATCTCCTCTCCGGTCCAGCTGGTGAATCTGGGAATCTTGAGGCAATGTTACAACTGCCTCATGTACACAGACAACCCTCTCCTCCTCCCAACAAATTCCAACACATGTGAGAGATGCAACCATATAGCCAAACTGGCGGCTAAGCTCTCTCAACTCAGTACTGGCGTAACCAGTCAGGAGGAGAAGGAAACCACACTCACTACAATTCCAGTCTCACATAGACCTACCAAGACAGCAAACCAAACACATAAACACACAAAGGCATACTCGGAGGCTCTAAATAAAAAAATTCCTAAGCAGCAGAGACCTCCAAAGCAGACACCCAAGCAACCGCTACCCCAAAACAAAACACGTGCAACACATAGCTCACAAAGCCAGTGTGCTGAACAGTCACAGCCCTTAAGGCTAAACAACACACCTGATACACTTGTAATAGGTGACTCTATCGTCAGGCACACTGACGTCCCGCTCACCAGGCTGAACAAGGGGAAGGTCACGGTGAGCTGCCTGTCGGGCTCTAGGATCTGCCACATAACATAAGCACTCAGGTCACTCCAAGGCAAGCACAAATATGATTCAGTCATTGTCCATGCTGGTGTGAATGACCTGAGATGTACCTCCCTGGACTACATGAAAAGAGACATAGAGGAGCTCTCCGAGCATGTAGCCCAGGCCGGTATGACCCTGACCTTGAGTAGCATCTTACCCTCACCAAGAATGATGCCACAATATGAAGACAAGATGATCAATTTCAACAATTGGCTTAAGTATTGGTGTCATTCAAAGGGGATCCAATGCCTGTCTGCCTGGGATGACATGCTCGACAATTCACAATGCTTCACTAGGGACGGCTTGCACCTGTCACCCCTGGGCTTTCAGATATTGGCAAAGGCTCTTGCCACCCCCATAGTGCCTTTTTTAGGCAAGACTCAAAAGACAAACCCACCTCCATAGGTATCACAAGGGATAAGAAACTAAGAGTAATGCTACTCAACGCCAGAAGTCTAAACCTCAAGATGCACGCACTCGAAACTCTCCTTAGCATGGAGAACATTGATATCTGTGCAGTAACAGAAACCTGGTTCAAGGGTCCCAAGAGCACCCCAGCACTACCAGGTTATACCTCATACCATGTTTTTCCGCCCCAAAACTTGGACCGAACCACAAAAAGAGGGGGAGTATCAATATTCGTCAAAGATACCCACACCTCCAGGTTGGTGGCACAGCATGAAGCATCAGAGACTATCCATGTGCAACTAACAGTGGGTAAAACTGCCTTCCAGTTTATAGCCTGCTACAGACCACCCTCCCAAACCCAGGAACCCCACTCAGCCTTCCTGAGAACAGTGGAAAATATGAAGGTCTCTCCAAACACCATTATATTGGGTGACTGCAACTACCCTAACATAGACTGGGAGCATTACTCTAGCTCCAACACCCTAGCCCAAAGGTTCCTAGAATTTATAAACTCAAATGCTATGGAACAACTTGTTGCCACTCCCACAAGAGGGGAAAACATACTGGACCTGATCATCACCAACATGGGGACTCTATGCTCCAGACCAGAAGTGTATCCCTCACTGGTAAGATCAGACCATAAACTAATCTCACTAGATATTCACATCCTGATCCCAGCACCTGCCCAGAAAACCACAGTGAAAAACTTCTTTAAAGCAAATTTCACACTCCTCAAAACCGAGGTGGAATCCTTCAAAGCCCCCAGGCCTGTGGAAAATATGGCCCAGACCGCAGAATCCTTTATAAACACATTCTATGAACACCTTCAGGAATGCATGGATCATGCAATTCCAAATAAAACCAAGACCCAATCCTCCAAAGTTAGGCGTCCTGTCTGGTGGACCCCAGCCATAAACAAACTATACAATAGAAGGAGGAAGCTACTACATGATAGAGCAAAATCCCAAAAAGGGAAGGCATCTCTGATCAGTATTAGCAAAAAACTATGGGCACTCATAAAATCGTCTAAGGCCAGCTTCGAGAGAAAAATTGCACAGGATACTAAGGATAATCACAAGGCTTTCTTTAGTTATGTTAGGAACCTGGGTGGGAATTCCCAGATATGCTCAGAATTAGTTCAAAAAATACACCGAATCGACAGACATTGCCAACATCCTAGCTGACAGGTTCAGTGCAAACTTCTCCCCCCCTTCCCCACCAAAAGGGCAAATATCTATCCCAGCAGAGTGCTGCCCCCCTGATATCTCAGATGCTCAGGTAAGAGCCGCCCTTTCTAAAGCAAAAAACACAGCATCAATGGGACCAGATGGTGTCCCGGGCTGCGTTCTACATGAACTCCAAGAAGAACTAAACCCAAACATAAAACTACTGTTCAGTCTCAGTCTTACCACAGGATATATACCCAAAGAGTGTCGTACAGTAACAGTTGTCCCTCTCCACAAAGGTGGTGCCTCAGTGGATCCTGGAAACTATCTCCCCATAAGTTTGACTAGCTTGGTCTGCAAAGCTATGGAAAGGATCATCATGGACCTCATAAATAAAGATATTGGGGACCTACAGACACTGGATCCTACCCAGTTTGGCTTTGTTAAGGGCATATCCTGCCTCTTAAACCTGGTCGATTTCTTTGAAACAGTCAGCAAGGCCATTGACGAGGGGAAGGTGGTCCACACAGCCTACCTGGACCTTGCTAAAGCCTTCGATACAATACTCCACTCGGGCATTATAGATAAGCTCACCAGCTTAAATATAAACCCCTATGTCACTAGATGGGTTGCAAACTGGCTCAAGGACAGAACCCACATGGTTAGAATTGCTGGAGCCATGTCAGACTCCAAACCAGTTACAAGTGGCATCCCACAAGGCTCAGTCCTGGGACCTCTCTTGTTCGGTATATATTTCTCGGAGGTACAGGCTAACACAGAAGGACTGTGGCTGACCAAGTTCGCAGATGACTGCAAACTGGGTGCCATAATAGACTCTCCAGCTGACACAAGCATCCTACAAAAGGGCCTCATAGAAACAGACAACTGGTGCCAGAGCCATGGCCTCAAGCTAAACGCCAAAAAGTGTATAGTCATCCCCTTTGGCAAAAACAAAGTGCCCACAAATTACCACATAGGTGGTAATCCATTAAGTACGGAAGAAGTAATTAGGGACCTGGGGACCCAAGTTGATAGCAATCTCTCATTTGACAACCACGTGGCCAAAGTGGTTAGAAAATCATTTTATATAGCCAACCTAATCATGAAGGGATTCACATCTAGATCAGGGGAGGTCATCGTGCCTTTTTACTCATCCCTCATCAGGCCCATAATTGAGTACAATGCCCCTTTTGGGATGTACTTTACCAAACACCTGCAGCAACTGGAAAGACCCCAAAAGTACCTCACCAAGAGGATCAAAGGGCTCAAACAGATGCCATATACTGCCCGGTTAAAGAAACTCCAGCTCTACTCAGTGGCATACTGTCTGCTCAGAGGTGATCTGTGCCTGACGTATAAAGCCATGTCCAACCCGGAATTAATGGACATGCTGCACCTCAGAAAATCCAAATCCCATAGAGCTACGCACTCGAGAGACTTGAACCTCAGCACTGAAATAAATAGGACATGCTGGAGGGACAGATTCATAACCCAGAGGCTCCCTTCACTCTGGAATAAAATCCCAGTCCAGGTTAGGCAGAGTCCCTCATTGACTCTCTTCAAGAGGAATTTTGATGAGTGGATGGGAGACAGTAGGTTTACCCTGGGTATCACTTCTGTGTCACTGTTAGACAGAGGCACAGTATACTAACCTCGAAAAAGGGCATAGCAAAATTCATTTAAAATGGGTGGCGAAAGCCAAACACATTCTGGCTAAGCTTATAAATGCCCTAGGGCAGATAGCCTAGTATGAACCTGTGAACCTATGAACCTATCATCTTAGTCATGCTCTGTTCAAAATGGTACTGGATTTAATGTCACTTGTTTGCTTGACCAGTGCTTAGTGCTGTGATTTTTGATTGTTTTTCAGAACTAGAATCAAAAATTCCCATGACTTCTCTGAACCTTAATTTTCCTTCCACCTTCCCTCTGCATTTAATGAGCAACACCCTAATCTGGTAACCTGAACTTTCTTAATTCCTCTTTCCAGCCACTGCATTTGTGAATCTCTCTCTTTGTTTAGGCAGTTCTAGTTTGGTTTGCTTTTTGCCTCTTTTTTACACCTTGCTAACTACTTGCTCTATTCCTATTGTGTCTTTATACTTTTATTGCCTAAATTCTACTAGTTTTAATATTACATAGTCAAAGATTTGTTTTTTGTATTTATATTAGTATGCATTTTTAGTTAATTTTGTGCAAACTCTAGCAATGTCAGTTTCATTGATTGTTTTTTTGTAATGCACTGGCCCTAAGGGGCTGGAACCTGATATGCTTGGGCTCACTGGACTCTCCTTCCCTACCCCCAATTCCCACAGCTAAATATATTCTTCTCTAAACCCACCCAACCTATACCTATAACCAGTCATGCTCATCACAGCCACCCCATCTGGTCTTTCCTCTTATGCATAGATATATTACATCACACCACCATTTTTGCTCCTTCCCTCATCACTCTGTTTTTTTTTCTTCCTCTGTTTTCTTTCCCCAACCTCAGTTTAAACATAAATATCTTAATTCATTCTACAGATCACCCCTTGTTAAATTATGCAAACCTACTTTTTCTTTAATATTGTTTAATTTATTGTAAAGTTCTTTATATATGTGCATTTTTGAAATTGTATGTGTTATAAGTATGTGAATTGTGATGTTTACTTATCTCTTTACTTATATAGGTTCATAGGTTGGTACTAGGCTATCGGCCCTAGGGCCTATACAAGCCTAGCCATAACAATTCCCTGGCTATTTCTTCCCACACTATTTACTTCCATGGACCCCTGTCTAGCAGGGTGACTGACGTGATCCTCGGGGAGAATATTTAAATTGTTTAAATTGTTCAAGGTTGTATTTGGAACTTTTCTCCTTGACCCACTGAAGATGGGCATATTAGCACAGTGGACTTTACCAGTTATCAAATGGCAATAAATAAATAAATAATAAATAAATGTTTCAAATAACATAAATGAGTGACAAAAGTGTGTGCAGTTACTGACACTTCTTGCTGTCATGTGTCTTCATCTTCACTTACTGCCCCTAATTCTAATTTCTTTTCTTGCCCATGCCACATTGTATCACAGTCCATTGTTATCCAACCTCACTGTCACCTCCAGACACTATATCATAATTTTAAATAACTCTCTTCTCGCCTTGCTATAGCACCCAGCCTATACTCTATTACATACTATATTTTCTTTAATTACAGATACACCAAAAAAGAACTGACACTACACATAGATAATTTAAAGTGGAAACATAAATATAAAAAACTATTTCACTACACAGACCTATCATCTAAGCTTGTTCTTGATAGTGATATGCATCCTAATCCAAGACCCCCTCTACACACCTGCAGCTCTATCGCCTCAGCTGCTCCAAGTAGTCCTCTCCCAGTCAGGTGGGTATTAGTCTACTTTAGAAGCAGCTCCGATAAATGACCAGTCTTATACAACTATATGCATCCCTGACATACTAATATTTAGAGGAACCAGGCTAAAACCAGATACAATATACCAGAAAAGTTGGCAGCATGACTATCATGTGTAAAAGCAAGCTAGAAATCACTTTTTGCCTACTCACCCACCCCAAACTTCCCAATACTGAAAAAAATATATTTCTCCTACAAATCAACAAATGTAAAAGCATATGCATCCCTGATTTCTATATCCCTCCAGGATACAATACCCCCTTACTAGAAAAAATCCTGTACTGGATGTCTTGTATCAACAAGGAAACCATCATCTTAGGTGACATTAATATAGACTACCTACTTATCAGCTCTGACTTCCCCACTTTCTCCATCGGTCTCTTTGGTTTTACTGAAATGATCACTATTGCTACTTGAGTAGACAAATGCAGTAATAGGGAGTCTACACTACTGCATCCTCATCACCTCTCTTAATAAAATTAACACTGCTGGCTGCCCATCTGACACCATCAGTAACCATTTACTGACCTTTGCCAAGAGGCAATCTAATCATTCACATAAACACATAGCCTATAATAATGTGTGTACACGGTTTTCCTGAAGTAATGACAGCTTCATTAGCTGCCTCAACATATAGAGCTGGGATATTCTAAAATACTTACCCTCAGATGATGCTATAACTCACTTTATCAACACATTAGTTACCGTACTAAATGGACTAGCTCCCCATAGATCCAAACAAATCAAATCCAACCCTGCACCATGACCCACAAGAGCAACCAGACAAATCATGCAAAACAAAGATAAAGCTTGACAAATGTGGTCTACTGACAAATCACAACAAAAACAACAATATTTTAGACAGCTTAAAAACCTTTCTAAACTAAAATTCAGATCAGACAAAACAAAATACTTTTCTGATCTCCAAGACAACCACCAAAAAGAACCCTAAGCTTTTCTGGACCATAATCATAAGACTACTGTATCTGGGCCAAAGTACAGCTCCTTCACCTACTGCCACCAATTGCCACCAAAAACTCAGTCCCTAAAGGTCCCTAGTTCAATTCACATTTCATACCCTTGGTCCTCACTCTACTTAATAACAAACCACCCTCTAGCCTGACTAGTCCAAACAGTACTAATTACCACCAAATCCTTTCTCCCTCCAACCAGTATCTAACTCTTCTATAAAAAACACTTATTAAAACAAAAAAAAATTGCCCCAGTTGCTGAGAAACTGTCACTTGAATATCTCAGAATGCTGCAGAAATACTGTATCTATACTGATAAACCTATCAATTGCAGAAAGTTACACCCCCCTCTATCTGGAATAAAACCCACATCATACGTCACATAAAGGAAACAGAGGTAATCTAGACAGCTCAATTCAGGTCTGGTGTCCCACTGTGACCCAGAAGGTGATAGGACTAAGAGGAAACAGAGTACAAAGGAATAGTCCAGAAAAAATCATTTTAGCTAGCAAATCTAGGAGATGGACTTTATTTGGGGATGTATGCTTTTACTATGCGACAGTATAGCAACCCTGGTTGGTTTTCTGACCAGGTTATTGGAGAGGCTAATCCAGGGATGCATGATTTTACTGTACAGCAGAATACAGTCCATCTATCTACTTAATTGAATAGACTACCTGAAACTTAAACAAGGTGTCTTTATTCTTCCCACAGGGAGGGCATCATAGAGAGAATGTCTCTTAGATCAGCTAGCTAAAGTGATTTTATCTGTACTAATCCTTTGTAATCTGTAGTTATACATAAAGGGGAAACAGCCATTGACCTCTCAAATTACTGACCTATAGTTATTCTACCTCCACTCTGTAAAATGTTAGAAAAATGCATTCACTCTCAACTCCTATCGCAACTTCACTATAACAATCTCTTCTCCAACACCTAACATGTTTCCGACCACACAATAGAACCACTACTGCTCTACTTAGTTTTACCAAAATCATAAATTCTAATAGAAAATGCCAGCAACCTAGTATCCTCCCTCTTATAAGTTCATAGGTTCATAGGTTTTTTCTAGGGCCTATGCAAGTCTAGCCATAACAATTCCCTGGATATTTCTTCCCACAATATTTACTTCTCTGGACCCCTGTCTAACAGGGCGACTAACATGATCCCTGGGGTGAATTTCCTATCTCCCATCCAATCATCAAGGTTCCTTTTGAAGAGGGCCAATGAGGCACTCTGTTTGACATGTATGGGAAGTCTATTCCAGAGTATGGGGAGTCTCTGGGTCAGGAACCTATACCTCCAGCATGTTTTGTTCATTGTGATGACAAGGTTTAGATCCCTGGAGCGTGTGGCTCTGAGGGATTGGGATTTCTTTAAGTGGATCATGTCCAACAGCTCAGGGTTTGACATGGCCTTGTATGTTAAGCAGAGATCGCCTCTGAGTAGACATTTTAGCTAGCAAATCTAGACATGTCAAAAGCAGTTGCTACAGTTTCACATGAATTCATGCTCCATGAGCTGCCTCACTAGGACTATCCCATTCATCCCTTAGTTTGTTCTATAGCTATCTCATGAACAGACACTGAGCTGTAAAATGAAAATGAAGTATATCCCCCGTTCTGTCTGTCACTGTTGTCATACTGCAGGGACCTGTCCTAGGCCCTTTACTATTCAATATATTCACTACTAATCTTTCCAAATCTAGCAACAAAGACTGCATAATACAATATGCAGATAATGCCACACTCTTATACTCTGTACCAAGTCTACTACTACTGAACAAGATGACCCAGGACTCCTTTTCCTCCTTGAGGCCCAGATAGATGACTACTAACTACTTTTGAATGATAACAAAAAAAATAATACTATTTTTCCTTAAATCTCTGTCAGCATAGAAAAAATCCTTCATCACATAACCAAATAATTTCACAACTGAAATAATTTCCAGCACAAAGCTTCTTGGTGTCATAACTGATGAGAACTTAAAATATGATTGACACATCGCTCAAGCCCTCAAAACTAATTACCAAAAGCTCTGCTTCCTCTACAGAAAGCAACTCTTTTTCACTGACTCTTTTAGGAAATCTTTAGCAACATCTTACCTCCACCCTTCACTTCTCTATGCAGCACCCCAACATGACTACTCTTCACTCCATCGAACAGGTTTGCTACAATAAGATAGTTAAGTTTGCATCCATTTTACAGAACCATTCACACCACTGTCTAGCTTAAACTACCTAATTACCTTAACTACTAATTGCTTACTGCCCACAAAATAATACACAGACCTAACACATGCTTATCACTACAAATCATCCTCAAACACGACTTCCCTCCTACGAATTTCCACTCACAGAACAAATATCTCCTGACCAGGTCAAAGATACATAACAATGCAGGCAACTCACTTTACTCAACCTATGTTGGTAAACACTGGAACTCCATGCCACCCACCCTAAAACAGGACAACATTACCACACATTTCAAGCAGAACCTATAACAAAACCTAACTTTCTCATAGTTATTCTCCTGCACTCAGTCTGACTAAACCCATCTTTCTTTTTTTTTTCTTTCTTTCTGTTTATCTTCCATTGCAAATTGCTATATCAATCACCCTGACTGTCTCACCTTTCTTATCCATGGTCTCTGTTTCACTCTTTCCTTCAACCTCAGTACTGCTCCTCCAACTAACATATATCCTTAAACCACATATACTAATACCCACTCCTTACTCATCATAGCATTGTACAGTGAGTTTGTTGTTATTTGAATATTTTTACTATCCCTCATCAGCAGTCACTGTCTGTAAATGCTACAATGGTTAAACTATATGAACCTTAACACTTCTTGGCCCAATTGGAAACAACTGATCTGCTTCATGTCTCTTCCCTTTCTCAAAAGCATTCAGACTGGCTTTATGAACAGTCTTAATATTAAATAATAATTAAACTACGATAGAAGAATACTTGCATTCATTTTTTTTTTAATCTGGATCCCCCTTGTACAGCTCACATAGTGAAACATACCATTGCTAATGCCATGTACATTAACTTTGATAGGAGATGCACATGTGTATATATACACACACACACACACACACACACACACACACACACACACACACACACACACACACACACACACACACACACACACACACACTAGTATGAAAGCACACACTCATCATCTAATTCTCTCTTTCTCCCCATCTCTCTTCTGGTATGGGTCCATTTGTTTTCCTCATCCTGGACAGTCTGGATCTGGTAAAAGTGAGATTTCTCCGGGAATAAACCATTATCAATGTTAATAACTTCTCTCCATTCACACACATACACACACACACACACACACACACACACACACACACACACACACACACACACACACACACACACACACGCACTCTGAGTTGAGGGATATTTTTTGGGTCTACAACATATGGAGTAGATAACATGATTTTTTCCCACACCACTACTCTGACCAGAGCACATTTTAGCCTATCCACTTCTGACTCTTTCTGAGCCATGTAGGGATCATAAAACTTCCTTTTTCCCATTTCCCAAGGATTGGTGACCCACTTTCAGTTGTTTACTCCCACAGCATAGCTGGGTTGTCTGATGTAAAAACCCTGTCATCAAACTCATGCCATTATTAATTTATTTATTTATTTATTACAGTTTGATGACTGGGATAGTCCACTGGGCCTGGAAGAGCCCGTTTTCAATGGAGGCCCGGGGAGCAATGCTATACAGGATATAGACAACTTTACAGTAGTTATACATAAGTAAATAAAGTTGTAGAACAGTGAAAAATACAGAGATAATATGCAATTTCTTAAAAAAAGAAATAACATTTCTAATCCTAGGTAATGTTTTCCAAAGGTGATATTCATGTAGTCTATACATATTAAAAGTACAGGCATTTCAGATGAAAAAGACATGTAAGTAAAACATTTATGTGCAGATAAAAAAGCAAGTTTTTTTTGAAGTTAGAAATATGAGGAGAGGACAGAGAGAAGGAGGTGAGGTGGGAGAGGTCAAATGTGGTATATAGTGGAGAAAGGGAGTGGCTTGGGGGAAGTCTATGAGGTATAGGGTAGGAGAGGAAGTAGAGGCAAAGGGTAAGAGAGCACAGTGATAGAAGGTTGAGGTATATAGTGCATGGGAGATGGAGTTAAAGAGTTTATGTGGTAGGGGTATAGGACCTCTGTAGTAGACAGGCAGAACCTATATTTTATGTGTGGAATGCAATACACTGATATTGAGAAGAAGACACGTGTCATGATTGCATGTCAAGGTGCCAACACTCAAAAAAACATATCATTACAACTCTGACCTGAGCATATTTTAGCCTGTCTGTAGCACTTCCTACTGCATGTTTTTTCCTAACAATGCATACTGTATTATTTTTTCATATTCTTGCTAGGCCCTCACAAAGCTTTAGCTTCAAAATTAGTTATGTTTCATCCTTAGCCGAAACTAGTCTTGGTCACAGGAATTCATTCAAAATTTCATATGGGATACTTTGTTGTTTTCCAAGGTTATATAGAGAACCTAAGTATGTAGATGTGTGCAACAGATGACAGATATGCTGGACAGCTTGTGCAATCTGATCATGTGTCATCCTAGGAGTTAATCCCTACTAAACATTTTGTCAAACTTCAAAAATCTAGCCTTTTAGTTACAAGTTACTGAGAATTTTTGAAGAAGGAAGTTCAGTTGTAATGGAGCTCATTAAAATAACATCACAAACGGGGTTACTGCAGATCTCCCACCATAACCAGTTAAATGGTGCACTAAATAATAAGCCTCCATACTAAGGGAAAAAGGATTAAATCTCCTTTACAAAATAATGCAGTAATTCACCAGCAAATAGTCAGTAAAACAGAGAACTGTGAATAATTTATAACAAAAAAAGTTTGAAAACGTATGCATGTTCCCTAACATGTATAATTTCCCATACACTGCATGGCCATATCAAAGAGAACAAACTAATCAAGGACAGATTATAGCCATGATTTTTTTTAAAAACGTGCAGTCTCTGTGTACTTCAGAGTGGCATTAGATGATCTGCTATGCCCAAAATCTGTGTAGACCTGCAAAAGTAGCAAGAGATGTACATGACTTCTTAGACCCAAGAAATTGAATCAAATATTATTTAAAGAACCATGAGTTAACAGTAGTACTACCTTTACTCAAAGTGCATTGAATCTCTTAACAACCAACTACATATAACAGTAAAGCTGTTCTACTGAGTATGAAGCCTTAACAAGATAAAAAGCATCAGTCCTGATTTGGTTTGCAATATGTAGCTTCTTCACAGGTGTAATTCACTACAAGTAGCCACAACAAAGGGGAACAAATCATCCTGTTCTGGCTTTGCAAGTTAAGTACAGGGGTACTTACTTTGTTGACAGAGAGGCTTAGATGCCAATTTCAAGTCTTTAGAAGTTCCCACCAGTTTTATTCCTTTCAAGCTCAGTCTCACACATCCTTTCGTGCAACCAGGTTGTAGGCTACAGTTTGTGACTGAAGGCCTTGTCTATGACTTCATTCCAGCTCTACAAAAAATGTTTGTGTGATCTTCCTTCAGGCTACTTCCAACAGAGTCACAAAAATGACATTCCAACATCAAGGATCATAACTGGTCAGGCAGAGGCCCTTCCCTACCCCATAGTGATCCTCCCATTTGAAAAACTAACTTCCTGGTTTCTTACTTTCCGACTATGACCTTTTATGCAACACTAATAGGAAATTAGTTTTCTGTTAACCTGTTTAATATAATTAATATAATTACTTCACTAATCATTTTGAAAATGTTAAAGACAAAAGCATTCTGCACACATTTAAAGAGATATCCTCATTGTCATAAAGAACACACACACATACACGATTATATGATTAATGAGCAGCATGTTATAGAATTAAAACTAAAACATGCAGCAAAACTTGCTGACAACATAACTTGCTGACACACTGTACATCAAAAAGGAAACACATTGGGCCAGATTTAGGAAAGGTTGCACGGAGTGCAAGAAGAGTGTAGGAGCTCACAGAGGCAATATGTCTGCCCGTGCGATCCAGGTACATCCAGCAGGGGCATGCACGAGAGCTGCTAAAGCTACTTTTGCACGAACAGCATCATGGTATGCAAATTACCTCATTTGCTGCTGAAAGCTATGCAAATGAGGTAAATTTGCAATCCAGGAAACACTAACCTGTCCGTGGAAGATTAGTGTTATCTGCAGAAATGTACTCCATTGGTAATGGAGACCATTCTGCAAATAGCTAAACGGAGCTATGTCAGCTCCAAATAAAGGATGCATACAGTTGAGGAAGCATGCCAATGGCCAAACATAAGGCCATTGGCATTTATAAATGTTTAAAATTATTAAAATCTAACTTTTTTTCCCTGATCTTCGATGTTTAAGTATAGCGCAACACCGCACAAACGTGCGGTGCTTTAAAAAACAAGAAAATAATTTAAAAATAGCCAAAAATAGCCATTTTCACTAAAAAGCTTATCCTGCCATGCAGGTGAATGGCAGGCTGAAGACAACATGGCCACTGAGTAGTGGTTGCTAAGGGGGGAAAGCTCAGTGTGAGAGATGTAACCATGCATTAGTAGGCAATCCTATGCAAATGAGGATAAGGATAGTGAATCCCAATTTTCCCCAGCATGTGAGCCATGTCCCAAGAGTGTAAGTGTAGGAGTAGGTGAGTATTAGAGCAGAATATAGGTAACATCATGAGGGGTGTGTTAGAAAGGCTGTAAGCTAACTGGAGCACAGTTTCTTGTGTTTGCCCTAAGTTGCTCAGGATTGCAAGAGGCATGTCTACAGTTGTCCTTTTTGAAAACCAGAAACCAAAGGTGTACGCCATGAATATATCTGAAATTTCTTGCAAACGTGCACACAGTGTGTGCACGCCTGTGCGCATGTGTGCGCTCGTGTGCACTCGTTTGCGCGGCGCTGCCCTGGGCAGAAACAGAAAGGGAAAAGGAAGGAAAAGAAGTAGTAGGAAGTTAACCAAGGAGAACTCACAGAACTGCCAGGTGAAATATAACAGAATCAGCCAATTACACATGTAGCAGACTAGCCCAGCCCAGCCCAACACTTCAAACTCTGCAAACAGCATTATTCCTTGTTTTTTTCCAAAGAACTCTGTAACACTGCAGTATACAAAGAGGGAAAGCTTAAAAAACTTTAAAGTCAGACAAAATGTTAGGGGCTGCTCTTGCTATCATAAAACATGTGCAAGGTGCTGAGGGTGGTGATGTTGTAAATGCTGCTGAGCAACCCACAGTGAGGAGACAGAGAAGAGTGTACAGACCCAGGGTAACCTACCAGGGGCTACATGAGCTGGAGATAGTGGAGCCCTATAGGGTGGACAGAGACCTCCTGCAGCAAATTGTTGAGCTGTGCCGGCCACGCATCACACACAGAACCAACAGAGGGGAACCCATCCCAGTGGATACCAAGGTATGTGTTGGCCTAAGAATACTAGCTACAGGTACCTTCCAGAGACCAGCTAGTGATATGATAGGGATTTTACAGGCATCAGCATCCAGGGTACTGCACCAGTTCCTGGATGCCATGTCAGCACATGTCGGTGAGCACATATATTTCCCCAATTCCCATGAGGCATTGGCCAGAAATATGCATCTTTTCCACCAAATAGCAGAATACCTTGAGGTAGTGGGTGCAATAGACTGCATGCACATACACATCAAAGCACCACCAGGTGAGTGGGTAGGGTCTACATCAACCACAAGGGCTTCCCCTCCATCAACTGCCAGGTAGTGTGCAATGCCCAGGGCATAATAATGAATGTCTGTGCTGGCTGCCCTGGAAGTTATCACAATTCCCACATCTGGCATCTGACGCAGCTGTACCAGAGATTTGCCAATGGGGACATCCCTGATGGTCACCTAGTGGGGGCTGCTGGATACGCACTGGAGCCATGGTTGATGACACCCATCAGAAATGCACACACACCCGAACAAGAATTCTATAATGAGGCACACGCACAAACAAGAAACATAATTGAACTTGTGTTTGGGATACTCAAGTCATGGTTCCAGTGCCTGGACACATCTGGTGGAGCCTTGCAGTACTCACCAACTACATGTACCCAAATTGTCATGGTATGTGCCATGCTACACAATATGATCCTGTGGAAACAGCTGCAGCAGAAACAACATGGGGCAGGGCCAAACAGCCCCCCACCATTGCCAAGGCCTGCACTGGCACAGCGTGACTTGGAGGAGGAACAACCTGAGCCTGCCCCAGTAGGCAGAAGGAGGCATGTCCAGTATGCCCTGGCCTTGGCAAAGAGGCAATGCATAACACATACACTGACTCAGTAGGAACCCTGCAAAAGACACCTCTCTCTGACTTGCACATAGAGTAAAAGGGATGCCTAAATTGACACTACCTGTTTTCAAACATGTATAGGGACTGTAATATGTGCATTTGACATAGGCAGCCCTGCAGCACCACCTGAGGCATGAGTCCCTATTTTAAGCAATATAAAGCACTGCTAAGCAAATTTTACCAGTACTGAGCATATTTAAATACAATTGCATGTAGCTGCACACCGCACTAACCAGCGCAATATCGGGCAACGTTGGTCAATGTTGGGCAAAGTCGAGCAAAGTCAGGTAAACACGCTCACATCTGCTTTACTGTTCCTTAACCAGTCAGGTCTGCTCAGCAGGAAAATAAAAAACAGTGACGGGGCTTGAACTCAGGATACTGTGCACTATAGTCACAGTACTGAACCACTAAGCCATGACAGCATTTCACTGGCACAGACACAACTTAAGTCACTCACACATACCAGTTGGTGGGGGTCACATACCTAACAGTCACTGCCAGCAGGACAATTGTAGACAAACGCAAACACAAACAAATGCTGTATCCTACCCTCTGAAGAGTAATATGTGTAACCACCCCCCAGGCCTATGCAGACAGATAGCAGGCCAGGCAGTGTGATGTGGGTTGGGTAGGCTATGAAGTCACAAACTAATATGCGTGTAATTGGAAGCTAAGGTCCGTAGTACAGTGGTATGCCTCAAGCCAGTATGATAGGCAACAGTACAGACTGAAATGGAGTACCTGACATAGCAGTGCAGGCCTAGAAAATGTGTATAAGTGTCAGGTGTTCCCCTCATCCTATGGACACCCACAGTAACAATCAGGTGTGGCCCCCCTGGGTAGAAATGTACAAATAATAGCTGTCCCCCCCGTATGTAGAAATGTTGATAAGTCTATGTAAATTGACTCATGGAAGCCCTGCAGGCACAGCATGCTTCCTGTTGATGTACAACACAAAAGTGAGCCCTGAAGTAAAAGCCAACTTGATTTTTCACACAAATATAGTATATAGGCCCATACTGGGCATGCTCACACACTTAGGCCATGCCTGAGTACAGCAGTGGGCCACACATATCTAGCAGTTGCAGTTCTTACTCCAGACACTTGTCACTATTCACCAATCATGCCTTGTGCACACAGTGATATGAAAACAGGCCCATATAATATATTGGAACCCTGTAATAATCAAACTATGTACTACAAGTACTTAAGTTGTTCAATGAAGGTGAAAATGCAAAGAAGATCAATAAATCTCCGATCAGTATCATCAAGAAACAATGAGCATTCCTAACATTATCCAAGCCATGTTCTTAGGTTCATAGGTAGGTACTAGGCTATCTGCCCGACGGCATTTATAAGCCTAGCCAGAGTGTGTCAGCTTTCGCTGCCCCATTGATTAATTAACTGAGCCTCTGTCAAGCAGAGCCAATGAAGTGATCCCAGGGGTGTACTTTCTGTTACCCATCCACTTATCAAGGCTTCTCTTGAAAAGTGTTAGTGAGGGGCTCTGCCTAATGTAGTTAGGAATTTTGTTCCAAAGCATGGGGAGTCTCTGTGACAGGAATCTATCCCTCCAGCATGTTCTATTTATTGTTATGGTGAGGTTTCACTCACTAGAGCACGTGGCTCACAGTGACTTGGATTTCTGTAGGTGGAGCATGTCTATCAATTCTGAGCTGGACATGGTTTTGTAAGTCAGGCAGAGATCACCTCTGAGTAAGCGATATACCACTGAGTACAGCTGGAGTTTTTTCAGTCGGGCTGCATAGGACATATGTTTGTGGCCAGTAATCCTCTTGGTGAGGTGCTTTTGTGGTCTTTCAAGCTGTTGGAAGTGTCTTGTGAGGTACATCCCAAATGGGGCATTGTACTCTATGATGGGTCTGATGAGTGACGAGTAGAGGGGCACTATAACCTTTTTATCTCTAGATGCGAACCCCTTAGTAATTAGATGGGCCACATAGAAGGATTTCCTAACTACTTTGGCAATATGATTGTCAAAGGAGAGATTACTATCTACCTGGGTCCCCAGATCTCTTATTACCCCTTCTGTATTAAGGGGACTGCCACCTATGTGGCAATTCATGGGTGTTTTGTTTTACCCAAATGGGATGACTATGCATTTTTTGGCATTTAGCTTGAGGCCATGACTTTGACACCAGGTGTCTATCTCAGTAAGGCCTTTTTGGAGGATGTCTGTGTCAGCTGGAGAGTTAATTATGGCTCCCAGTTTGCAGTCATCAGCGAACTTGGTTAGCCATAGTCCTCCTGTGTTTGCCTGTACTTCTGAGAAATATATGCCGAACAGTAGGGGTCCCAGAACTGAGCCTTGCAGGACACCACCTGTGACTGGTGTAGAGTCAGACCTGGAGCCTGCTATTCTTACCGTGTGAGTTCTGTCTGTAAGCCAGTTGGCAACCCATCTTGTGACGTAGGGGTTTATGTTCAGGCTGGTGAGTTTTTCTATAATACCCGAGTGAGGAATGGTGTCAAACACCTTCGCGAGATCAAGGTAGGCTGTGTGAACCACCTTTCCCTCATCTATGGCCTTGGTAACTGTCTCTAAAAAGTCAACCAGATTTAGAAGGCATGATCTGCCCTTAACAAAGCCGAACTGGGTCGGGTCAAGTGTTTGGAGGTTCCCAATGTCTTTGCTAATGAGTTCCATGATGATGCGCTCCACAGCCTTGCAGACCAGGCTAGTCAGACATATGGGGCGATAGTTACCAGGGTTAGTTGTGGCTCCTCCTTTGTGGAGTGGAATAACCATTGCTGTGCGCCATTCTATGGGCACATAGCCTGTGGAGATGCTGAGATTGAACAGCATGTTTAGGTGGGGGGTTAGTTCATTCTAGTTCGTTCTGGCAAAAATTTTGTCAAAGAGTCCATAGAGAACCATGAAGCTTACTTTCGCTATGTCATAAATATCAATGTAAACTCATATATGTTCTGAGTCAGTGCAAAGTGTAAATGAATACATGTACATGACTGACATTGCCAACATCTTGTCAGACAGGTTCATACATATTTACCCCCCTCTCACTGACAAAAGGGTCCATTACCATACCTGGAGATTGTGAAAACCCAGAAATCACATATACAATGGTTAAACAGCTCTATCCAAACCTAAAAATACAGTGTCTATGGGATGACATGGTTTCCCTGGCTGTGTCATATGTGAACTCCAAGACAAACAGACCCTGCACCTGAACAGTCTGTTGATACTCAACCTCTGTACAGGATATGAAACTGTTGAATGGGTTACAGCAACGTTTGGCACACTCCACAAGTGTCGGTGCACAACAGACCATGGGAACTATAGTCTTATAAGCCTAATAAGCCTGATCTGCAAGGCCATGGAGTCCATCATTATGGAACTTATAAACAGAGTTATTGGGAGCCTACAAACCCCCAACCCTACCCATTGTGGTTTGGTCAGGGGCAGATAATGGTTCCTAAACTTGCTAGACAGTTTTCAAGGCAGTTACCCAAGACATACATCAATGAAATGAGCTCCACACGGCCTACATAGACCTTGGAAATCCCTTTTCCAACATCCCACACACATGTCGTATCCACAAAATCAACAACCTGTGCATAAACATGTATGTCATCTGATGGATTGCCAACTGGGGCACAGATAGATTCCACAAGGTAAGAAATGTGGTCTCCTGTTCAAGCTAGTAACAACTGCAGTCCCTCATGGCTCAGTCCTGGGATCCCTCCTGTCTGGTGTATACTTTTCAGAAATACAGTCAAACACAAGAGGGCTATGTTTAGCAAAGTTTGTGGATGACTGCAAAAAGGTTGTCATAATTGATGTTTGGGACAACAGAGACATCCTTAAAAAGGGTCTCAGTCAGACAGATGTGGTGTCAAAATTATGGCCTCGAGCTACGGTCATACAAATACCACATAGGTGCCAACACCATAAATATGGAGGTAATAATAAGGGATCTATGGATACATGTAGATAGCCATCTCTACTTCCAGAAATACATTCACAAAGTGGTTAGAAAATCATGCTATGTGTTCCCACAAATTGCCAAGGTCTTTGCATGTAGGTCAAAGGAGGTTCCCTCTACTCATCAGTCATCAGACACATCAGAGATATCACGGCACACTTGAGATGTATCTGAATAGGCACCTTCAGCAGCTGGAAAGACCACTGAAGTACTTCAACAAGAGGATTACTGGCCTCAAACAGTTGTCCCATGCAACAAGACTGAATTTAACTCATTCTGTACTCTGTTGCATACTGTCTACTCAGGCGATTTCTGCCCAACAGACAGGTCCATGTCCAATGCAGAACTGATGTACATGCGCTATCTGAAGTAAACCCAAGCTCACTGTGCCACATGCTCTAGGGATATCATCATCACAACAATAAATAGAACATGTTGGAGGGATATATTACTAACTCACAGACTTACCTTGCTTTGGAACAGTCTCCCAACCTACATTAAGCTGAGTCCCTAACTGACACTCTTTCAGAGGAGCCTTGATGAGCGTATGTGAAACTGAGCTGTCACACCATGGATCACTTCATCAGCTCTACTGCACAAAGGCCAAGGGAACTAACCCCATGTGTGGTGATAGCTGCACACTCTGGCCATACTAATATATGCCTTCAGGCAGATAGCCTATTACCTACCTATGTACCTATATATATAAGTATGGGGAACACAGTATAATAAGCCAAAGATGGATGGGCAGAGATGTGTGTAAGAGGGTGACCATGACAGGGAGCCATCCAGGACTGTACCATCCAGCACACATCCCAAGGGCACAAAAGACATGAGGTGCACATCTCACCCACTGTACATAACAGCCACCAGTATCTGTAAGCATTACAGTGTATGTGGTCCATGTGCCTGCTGTACAACTTGACTGTACAATGAAGTACACATCTACTATTTGTAGAAATGTACCTGTCACATAGGTTCATATTTATGTAGTAAACTATCCTCACAAAGGCATATATTAGCCTAGGCAAGTTGTGCAGCTTTCACCACCCCATTGGGTAGTCTCCCAAGCCCTAGTTCTAATAGTTAGCACCCTAAGCCCCTTTCTGGTGGGGCTGCTGATCTGATGCCTGGAGTGAATTGTCTGTTTCTCATCCACTCATCAAGGTTCCTACTGAAGAATGTCAGCGAGGGGCTCTGTCTGATGTACATTGGGACTCTGTTCCACAGTAAGGCAAGTGTCTGGGATGGTACTCTATCCCACCAGCATGTTGTATTCATTGTTGTGATGAGGTTCATATCCCTGGAGTGTGTAGTGTGACTCAGTTTTGTTATCTGTAGATGGAGCATATTCAACAGTTATGTGTTGGACATGGCTCTGTATGTTAGGCAGAGTGTGCCTCTGAATAGGTGGTATGCAACAGAGAACATATTTTGTTTTACCAGTTGTGTTGCATAACACAACTGTTTGAGGCCAGTAATCCTCTTGGTGAGGTACCTCTGTTGTCTCTACAGCTGCTGGATATGCTTAGTTGAGTACATCCAAAATGGTGCATTGTACTCAATGATAGGTTTGATGACTTAAGAGTAGAGGGCCACCACTACCTCTTTTGATCCTGATGCAAACCCTTTGTTGATTAGGTGGGCCACATAGTATTTCTCAATCACTTTGGCAACATGGTTGTCAAAGGAAAGATAACTATGTACTTGTGTCCCCAGATCCCTTATTACCTTGTCAGTTTTAAGGGGATAACACCTATGTGGTAGTTTGTGGGTACTTTGTTTTCACCAAAGGGGATTACTATGCATTCTTCCACATTGAGCTTGAGACCATGATTCTTACACCACACATCTGTCTCATAGAGTCCCTTCTGGAGAATATTTGTGTCATCCAGGGAATCTATTATGGCAAACACTTTACAGTTCCCAGCAAACCTAGTCAACCACAACCCTCCTGTGTTGGCATGTACTTTAGAGAAATCTATACCAAACAGGAGGGACCCTAGGACTGAACCCTTGGGGACACCAGTTGTTACCTGTGTAGAGTCTGACATGTAGCCAGCAACTCTTAATTTGTGGGATCTATCTGTGAGCCAGTTTGCAATCCATCTTGTGATGTATGGACTCATGCCCAGGTTGGTGAGTTCATCTATGATACCTGACTGGGGGATGGTGTCAAAGGCCTTAGCGAGGTATAGGTAGGCTGTGTGGAGCTCATTTCAATCATCTGTAGCCTGGGTAACATCTCAAAGAAATCCATCGAGTTCAGGAGGCGTGATCTGCATTTGATGAAGCCAAACTGGGTGTGCTCAACAATGTGAAGGTTCCCAATGTCTTTATTGTTGACTTCCATTATGATTGGCTCCATTGCCTTGCAGCTCAGACTTGTCAGGTTCATAGAGCGTGAATGCCAAGGGCCTCTTGTGGCCCTACCCCTGTGGAGTGGGAAGAACGTTGCTGTGCAACATTCTATGGGTACTTATCCTGTAGAGAGCATGTAGATAGAGGTGAAGGTATTCTTAATGAATATGGATACATCCCCACCCTATGTGCTATGATCCAGGTTCTGATGCTGGAAGGTATGGGATGAGTAATATCCTGGTAGTGCTGATGTGCTCTCTGGAGCCTTGAACTAGGTTTCTGTTACTGCACAGATATCAATATTCCCCATACTGAGAAGTGCCTTGAGTGTGTGCATCTGGAGACCGAGACTTCTGGCAATGAGTAACATTTAGCTCACTTTGTGGTTATTTGTGTTGGTTACAGGGTTTGGTTTGTCCTGATTGACTGGTGTTCCACACCTGAAGTCAACTCCTCATTGGTCCGATCTGAACAAAAGCTAATTACCCTACATATCCACATTCTGCCCCCACCCCCCATTAAGGAAACCATGTTAAAAAATATCTCCAAAGACAACTTCATGATTCTTAAGACAGAAGTGGTGAACTTCAGGACACCCATGCAGATGGACAATACAGTTATGACTACTGAATCCTACACAATTGCACTTTATGAGCACTTACATGAGTGCATGGATTGTTCTATCCCAAACAGAGCCAAGATGCTATCCTCCAAGAAAAGGAAGCCAATCTGGTGGTCCCCTGTCATAAACAAACTGCACAACAGAAGGAAGAAACTGTTGCAAAAGAGGGTAAAACCCATGAGTGGAGCAGCTCCCTGGTCAGCCTCAGTAAGAAGCTGCCATCCCTGATAAAATCCTCCAAAGCTAGTTATGAAAACAAAATTGCCACTGATTCTAAAGACAACCACAAAGCATTCTATAGCTATGTCAAGCATCACAATTGCAACACTCAGATCTGCTCTGAGTTACAGCACAATGGCACTAAATATACAGACCCAACTGATATTGCCAACATCCTGGCAGATAGGATCAGTGCTAACTTTACCCCCCCTCTCACCCATGAAAGAGCCAATCTCCATACCAGAAGAATGCAAAGTTGCTGTCATCACGTCTGCACAGGTAAAAATCACTCTCCAAAGCCAGGAAAACAGCATCCATGGGACCAGATAACATCCCAGGCTGCGTTCTATATGAACTACAGAATGAACTGGCACCACACCTAAGTACCATGTTCAGTCATAGCCTCACCTCTGGCTTTGTGCCTGCTGAATGGCACATGGCGATGGTTATCCCACTACACAAGGGGAGCCACCACGGACCCTGGGAACTAGCGCCCCATTAGCCTGATGAGCCTGGTCTGCAATGCCATGGAACGTATCATCATGGAACTTATAAACAAAGGCATTGGCAATCTACAAACTCTGGACCACAACCATTTAAGGTTTGTAAAAGACAGATCATGTCTCCTAAACCTAATAGACTTCTTCGAAGCAGTCACCAAAGCCGTAGACAAGGGTAAGGTGGTTCACACAGCCTATGTAGATCTTGCCAAGGCTTTTGACACCATCCCCCACTCTGGAATTATAGATAAACTCACTAAACTAGGTATAAATCCATATGTCACAAGATGGGTTGCCACCTGGCTCACTGACAGAACCCACACCGTAAAAGTAGCAGACTCCAAGTCCGAATTCAGACCAGTGACAAGTGGAGTACACAGGGTTCAGTCCTGTGTCCTGTCCTGTTTGGTATCTACTTCCCTGAAGTACAGGCTAACAAAGATCTTTGGCTAATGAAGTTCCCAGATGACTGCAAACTAGGAGCCATAATCGAAACTACTAATGATGTGGACATCCTACAAAAGGGCCTCACTGAGACAGATGCCTGGTGTCAAAGCCATGGCCTCAAGCTCAATGCCAAAAAGTGCATTGTCATCCCCTTTGGTAAAAACTCTGTACCCATGAACTACAACATAGGTGGTAATATACTTAACACTGAAAGTGTGATAAGAGACCTTGGGACACAGGTGGTCAGTAGACTCTCCTTTGATAATCACATCACCACAGTAGTCAGGAAATCCTTCTACGTGGCACACCTCATCACAAAAGGTTTCTCATGCAGCAAAAAAGAGGTCATTGCTCCCCTCTACTCATCACTCATTAGATCCATTATAGAGTACAACACCCATTTTGGTATGTACCTCACAAGACATCTACAACAACTGGAAAGCCCGCAGAAATACCTAACAAAGAGGATTAGTGGCCTCAAATACATGCCCTACACGGACCATCTCAAAATACTCCAGCTTTACTCTGTCGCATATCACCTACTCAGAGGAGATCTCTGCCTAACATACAAAGCTATGTCAAACACAGAGCTGTTGGACATGCTCCACTTAAAGAAATTCCAATCTCTCTGAGCTCTGGCCCCAAAACCCAGACCAAATTACAAAAGGAGGGGGTGTAACCATTTTCATAAAGGATACCCACACCTCCAGGTTAGTGTCACAGCACGAGGCCTCGGAGACCATCCAAGTGCAACTAACAGTGGCCAAAGCTGCTTATCAGATTGTAGCCTGCTACAGATCACCTACCTTGTCTCAGGACCCTCACTCAGCATTCCTGAGAACACTGGAAAATATGAAGGTCCTACCAAACACCATGATATTAGGAGATTTCAACTACCCAAACATTGACTGGGAAATTACTCAAGTACAAACTCCTTTGCCCAGTGTTTCCTAGAGTTTATAAACTCAAACACCCTGGAACAGCTGGTCACCACGTCCACTAGAGGTGACAACATACTGGACCTGATCATCACCAACATGGGGGATCAGTGTTCCACACCAGAGGTAAACCCCTCACTGGTCAGATCAGATCATAACATAATCATACTGGACATCCACATCCCAACCCCACCCCCAGTCAAGGAAACCACTGTGAAAAACTTTTCAAATGCAAGCTTCACACTTCTCAAGACCGAAGTGGAAAGTTTAAAGCCCCCTTGCTACAGGATAATGCTATCCAATCCACAGAATCCTTTACAAGTGCATTATATGAGCATCTACAGGGATGCAAGGATCAAGCCATCCCGAGTAAAACCAAGACTTACTCCTCCAAAAAGAAGAACCCAGTCTGATGGTCCTTGGCCATAAATAAGCTATACAACAGAAGGAGGAAAATACTACATGATAGAGCAAAATTTCAAAAAGGAAAGGCATCACTGATCATTATTAGCAAGAAACTATGATCACTCATAAAATCATCCAAGGCCAGTTTCTAAAGAAAAATTGCCAAGGAATCTAAAGATAACCACAAAGCCTTTTTTAGCTATATCAAACATTTAGGTGGCAATTCTCAGATATGCTTTGAGCTCCTGCAAAATGGCAAAAAAATCCACTGAACTAACTGACATTGCCAACATCCTGGCAGACAAGTTTAGTACAAACTTCACCCCCCCACCCCCAAAAGGGCCTGTGTCCATCCTAGAAGAATGCAGAGCCACAGACAACCTGGGCATGCAGGTAAAAACAGCCCTCTCCAAAGCTAAGAACACAGCATCAATGGGACCGGATGGTGTCCCAGGCTGCGTCTTACATGAGCTCCAAAAGGAACTAAACCCTCACCTAAATTCACTGTTCAGACTCAGCCTTACCACAGGCTATGTACCCAAAGAATGGCATACAGCAACAGTCATCCCGCTCCACAAAGGTGGTGCCACAACAGAACCTGGGAGCTATCGCCCTATAAGCCTGACCAGCCTGGTCTGCAAAGCTATGGAGCAAATTATCATGGAACTCATAAACAGAGACATTGGGAACCTCCAGACACTGGTCCCTACCCAATTCGGCTTTGTTAAAGTCAGATCCTGCCTACTAAACCTAGTTGACTTCTTTGAAACAGTTACCAAAGCCATAGATGAAGGGAAGGTAGTCCACACAGCCAACCTTGACCTCATTAAGGCCTTAGACATAATTCCCCACTCTGGCATCATAGAAAAGCTTAACAGCTTGAACATTAACCCTTATGTCATGAGATGGGTGGCCAACTGGCTCACAGATAGAACACACATGGTCAGAGTTGTGGGTGCCATGTCCGACTCTAAACCAGTCACAAGTGGCATCACACAGGTCTCGGTCCTGGGACCCCTCCTGTTCAGTATATATTTCTCTGAGGTACAGGCAAGCATGGGAGGACTATGGCTGACCAAGTTCACAGATTATTGCAAACTGGGGGCCATAATCGACTCTATGGCTGAAACAGAAATCCCCAGAAGGGTCTTACAGAGACAGATACCTGGTGTCAAAACCATGGCCTCAAGCTGAATGCCAAAAATTGCATAGTCATCCCCTTTGGAAAAAACAAAGTGCCCACGAATTACCACATAGGTGGTAATCCACTAGGTATGGAAAATGTAATTAGGGGCCTGGGGACCCAGGTAGATAGTAACCTCTCCTTTGATAATCACATTGCCAAAGTGGTTAGATATTCCTTCTATGTAGCCCACCTAATCACAAAAGGGTTCACCTTTAGATCAAGAGAGGTCATTGTGCTCCTCTACTCATCACTCATTAGGCCCATAATAGAGTACAATGCCCCATTTGGTACGTACCTTAATTGGCACATGCAACAGCTAGTAAGACCATAGAAGTACCTCACCAAGAGGATCATGGGCCTCAAAGAGATGCCCTATGCAGCTCGACTAAAGAAACTCCATCTCTACTTGGTTGCTTACTGCCTGCTCAGAGGTGATCTATGCCTGATGTAAAAGGCTATGTCCAACCCAGAATTAATGTATATGCTCCACCTCAAGAAAAACAAATCTCTTAGAGCCACACATTCCAGTGAATTAAACCTCAGCAAAGCAATAAACAGGACATGCTGGAGGGATAGATTCCTGTCCGAGAGACTTCCCTCGCTCTGGAATAGAATCCCAGTTGATGTTAGGCAGAACCCCTTGCAGACTCTCTTTAAGAGGAATCTTGACGAGTGGATGGGAAATTGTAAATTTACCCCTGGGATCACTTCAGTGGCCCAGCTAGACAGAGGCCCAGGAAACTAATATAAAAGGGAGGTGAAAACCAACACATTCTGGCTAGGCTTATAAATGCCCTTGGGCAGATAGCCTAGTACCTACCTATGAACCTACATGCTCTAGGGACCTAAACCTTGTCACCCCAATAAACAGAACATGCCGGAGGGATAGAATTCGGTCCCAGAGACTTCACATACACCAGAATAAATTTCCCATCTATATCAAACAAACAAACAAAGCTCCTCATTAGCACTCTTCAAGAAAAATCTTGATGATTGGATGAGAAATAGGAAATTCACCCTGGGGATCACTTCTATGTCTCTGCTTGACAGTGGCACAGGAAAATAAATTTCTTGGGTGGCAAAACCCAGGGTACCTTTTTGACTGGGCTTGTATAGGCCCCAGGGCCAATAGCCTAGTATCTACCTATGAACCTATGAACCTTTGAGCCTTGGCTAAAAAAGGTAATATGGGGACAGCAAGAGCCTTGGCCAGTACTCAGAATCATAGGGGCGACAGGTGCAAACCATCTGTAGTGAAGCAACAAGGCTTGTCTATCATGTTATCACAGGCAGACAGAGACTGGATCCCCCTTGAATGACATTAGAAGCTCAGCCAATTGTTGAAGTTTATCATCTTTCTGTTATATTGCAGTATCATGTAGGTGAAGGTAAGATGCTACTCAAGGTTTGACCATGTGTGTGCCAGCATGTGGTGCATCAACCCATATATGATATGGTCATGGCCTATGCATACAATATACTCACAATACACCTAGTATGATAAGCCTGCTGAGGTTAGCAAATGTGAAAAAAACCTTTGTGCAGACTGTCAGCAAGTAATGTCTGCATTGCACCCTGTAACTCCATATTGCTTACTGAAGTGTTAAGATGTACTTAGTTTGGATGAAGAACACCGCACTTGACAACTGTGTGTGTGTGTGTGTGTGTGTGTGTGTGTGTGTGTGTGTGTGTGTGTGTGTGTGTGTGTGTGTCTGTCTCTCCCTGGGGATAGAGCAACCTTTTTGGAGACTACTCTCACCCCTTAAAAGTGGTATACTCATCTTTGTCAAGTCTCATGATGTCACCATCCTACAAATAAACCTGTGGAAAGGTAAAATTCCAGTAATGTGTATTGCACATTGTGTAAATGCATACTGCTGTAGTATCATAATGTAGTTAGGTAGGGGTTTGAATCCTGCACTTGCCAAGAGTGTGTGTGTTTCCCTGGGGAAAAGCAACCTTTTTGGAGACTACTCACACACCTTAAAAGTGGTATACTCATCTTTATCAAGTCTGAGGATGTCACCAGCCTACAAATATACCTGTGGAAAGGTGAAATCCCAGTAATAAGTATAGCGTGTTGTGTAAATGCATATTGCTGTAGTATCATAATGTAGTTAAGAAAGAGTTTGAATCTCGCACTTGCTGACTGTGTATGACACCGTTGGCCAATGTGGAGTGGGTTTTGGTTTTTCTAGTCCAGGACATATCACAATGACAACTGTATGTGCATTACACATGTAAGGTAGCTGTGGGGAAAATCCATATACATACATGTGACTGCAAGTATTTCATAGGTGGGTACTCTGCTTTCTCCATGAACGCATGTGTTATCTTTGCCAGAGCGTGCTGGCACTTTCCAGACCTTAGGACACTTCTGTATGCTTGTGACAAGCTTAGCCACTGCAGTGATCCCTGGGCTACATCTTCCGTTTCACATCCACTCATCATGGTTTCTACTGAAGCATGTGAGTGAGGGTTTATGCTTGAGGTATATTTGAAACCTTTTCCAAAGCAAGCAAAGTCTGGCAAAGATGACTAATCATTATAGGTGTGCAACAACCTCTGTGGATCTGCATGCAAACCCTTTATTGCTTATGTGCTCCACAGAGGGATTTCCAAAACCCTTTGGTAATGTGATTATCAAAGGAGAGATGACTTAACACATGGCTCTATGTATACATTAGTACATGTTCCACATTTTGGGGGCTACTACCTATGTGGTACTCTGGGGATACTTTGTTTTCTAAAAGTGGATAACTATGCTTTCTTAGGCTTATAGCTTTACAGCATGAGTTTGACACCAGGTATCTGTCTGTATGATACCCTTTTGGAGGATGTGTGTGTCATCTGGAGAATAAAGTATAGCCCACAGTATGCATTGTCATCAAACGTGGGCAGACATATCCCTACTGTGTTTGCTTGTACCTAAGAAAGCTATATGCCAAACAGGAGTGGTCCCAGGACTGAGTGCAGGTGAATACCACTTGTTACTGGCATAGAATAGTAAATGGAGGCTGCAAATGTTACTGTGTGTCCTACATCTGTTCATCAGTTGTCAAGCCATCATCTAACAATCGTTTATGGTCAGTCTGTTGAGGTTATGTATAATACCAGTATGTGAGATGGGTATGAATTGCTGGTGAGCTATAGCTTAGCTACGTTGACCTCACCTATAGCCTTGTTGACTGTCTTGAGGTCTACTAGGTGTAGGAGCCATGATCTGGCCTTTAGAGAACCTAAGTGGGTATTGTGCAGTGTTTGCAGGTTTAAAATGTCTCTGTTAATGAGTTCCATAATGCTGTGCTCCATAGCCTTCCAGATAACATTGGTCTGGCTTATAGGGTGAGAGTTTCCATGACCTGTTGTAGTTCTACCCTTAATCAATTTATGTTAACATTTGCACAGGGTGTGATGAGGGTGGACAGGTTTAAGAATAAGTATATTAGAGGGTCAGGCCAGGTTTGAGGGTTAGTAGACCAATGCAGATAGGCAGGATTAAGTTGGTTTGTACATGTGCTGAGGAGGGATGCAGAGTATATTGTGAAATAGATGCTAAGGATGAAGCCACCAGGTAACAGGAAAAGAGGAATGCCTAAGATGAGGTTTATGGTTGTGGTGGGAGAGGACATGCAGGTGGATGGTGTGATAGCTCAAGATGCAGAGGCCAGGAAGAAATGATGTACTGTGGTGACCCTTAATGGGAGCATCCAAAAGGAGAAGAAGAAGAAGATGTTGTAACTCAACCCTTGTGGACTGTGAACACCATTACCATGTGTCATTCCACAAGTATGTAACCTGTATAGAGGCTGCATCTAGACAGAGCATTTAGGTGAGTGGTGACTTCATATGTCAGCTTGTGTATGACACAGCCAGGGACACTGTCCAGTACCATTGCCACTGTGGTGTGTACTTTGTTAAAAAGATGTTTTAACTAGAGTGTCTGTGAATCATCAGGTTTTACATTCTTCAAGTCTGGAAATGTGGCCCTTGTGTAATGACAGGGTGGTGACATCCGCATTCAAACTGTCTGACAAGGAATTGGTAATGTCAGTCAGATAAGTGTACTTTGTGTCCATTTACATTAAGTGTGACCCGATCTGAGATTTCCCCTGTAGATTATGAACAACACTAAAGAAAGCTTTAGTGTTGTCTTTGGAATCCTTGCCATTTTGTATTTTGAAGCATGCCTTGTATGTTTATTGAGGGGATTGTATTTTACCAATGATACTGACCAGAGAGGTTATCCCTTCTTGGTGTGCAACTCTTTTGGTACAACTTCACAGCTTCTATTACATATTTAGTTTATGGCAGGGATCCATGAGACTAATGCACTTTTACTGTATAAGTGAGAATTTCTTGTGTTTGTGATAGCACGGTCCATGCAACCCTGTAGGTGAACAGTGTGCATTAATAAAGGATTATGCAGCTGGGACAGTGTTAACCTTAGTAATGCAAACCAATGACAGCAACAACAGCATCACCCACAGCACAGTGTCAACCTGTGTCATGCACACATGTGTAGTCAAGTTCCAAAATGTGTGTAGTACAATGCATACTGGCCACCAATAGAAAGTATGGAGTGTTAACACTGGCCAATACAGGGCATGTCACCCTGCCCATGTGTCCAATATGCACGTACATGCAGACAGTACACCTCCACCATGTTCACAAATGTACACCTACAGGCCTGTGCTGCACACACCCCACACTTACTCTCCACTGTATAACACATGTTGAGACAACTAAACACATCAGCCAAGTGGCACATGGGAAAACAAAACACAATTGGAATAAACACTGGTGGAAACAATACAACATTGCTAATTACAGCTTTAATGCATCATGCCTGCTCAGCTACACCTTCAAGGATATCATTACACTTTACTGCTGACAACATGCTACACATTCAACCATTGCTATACTTTGTTAAAGACACCCTGTGCATCAGCACCATGTTAGCCTGTTCCTGCATCAATGTTACAGATGACAGGAGGTGGCACAGGTTCATCATATGCACAGGGTGTGTTGTTGGTTTGTAAGAGGGCTACACTGAGCCATGCAATCGACATGTGTGTGTGAGTGTGTGTGTGAGGGCCATGACTACAGTTATGGGCCAGAGTTGATGTAATGTGTGCGAGTATGTGTTTGCCCTAGGTTTCTGGTTTATGTGCGTGTGTTTGTCTGCATGCACACAGTTCCACCATATGGCTGCCATATACGGGGATTTGTGAGACAGCTACAGACTGTACCTGGCAGGCTTTACAGATCACTGTCTCTGGCCATGGATACGGAACCTGTGCCTGTCAGGGGTGCTAAAGACAGTATCAGGTACTAATCCAGACTGGCTACTATCCAAAAAGGTTGACATATGTCCACTGGATCCAGGTCCCTGCTGGGACTGGCCAGAGCCATGTGCACGTGGTCTTGTAGGACGGTCTATGGACAGCCTCCCCAACATTGCTGGGGCTGGTACTGGCACTACAGGAGTGGCTGTGACTTGCTAGAAGTCCACGGTTGCCTCCAGCTTCTGATATTGCTGGCATGCATCCACATTGACGTCTGAACTGTGCCACACTGTCCTGACACATGGACATGACATTGTGGAGGACATCCAATGTCTCACCCCAACGTCTATCAATGATCTCAGTGTAATTATGTATGGCATTTGCTAGGTCATGGATACGGTCATTTACAGAGGTGTTATGAGTCTTCTGTGCCCTTAGTCCCTGTCTGGTGTACCGCTCCATTCGTGTCTGTGCCTCCATGACAGCCTGGAACACGCGTGCGGTAGAAAGAGGTGTGGCACATCTGCCAGGGGCATGATGACCAGCAGTGCTCTGATGAGAACTCCTGAGCATCTGCCTATGTGGTACCATTCAAGACATCTGGCTATGGTTGCTGTGTCATGATACATGTGCCATAGATTCCACACTGTCCTGGCCAGTGCCAACCATGCACTGTCCCTCAGCTAAGGGCAATGGTGATGATGGATGTACAGGCAGTATGACTGTGTGCATGGATGGAGTGGAGACTGGTGTACTGTCAATTGGTGGTCCAACAACAGACCCTGACAAACCTGCCTTTGCCTCAAAACACCTATCCTTATGATCACTGTCTGTCTCAGTGACATCAGGTTCCCTGCTGTACTGAACCAGCCCCACCTTGGCACCTGTGAGAGGAAAACACTAATCACACTTTAAGACTTGAACATGATGTCAGACCGCATGCGCACATGCACAAATACACTCCTCTCTAAAGCAGACACACACAATACCAGCAATCTCAGAACATACACAATAGCAGGTGATGGTGAGGTACAGTATCACAAGCAAAACAGGCATATCACGCAGGACATGTGTTGCTCAACAGCATGCAGTGCAAGTGTAGACAGTCCTTGTTACTAACAGTTTACATGGCTTTGATGCATGTGATTTATTAGGGGATGGGCCTCCCCCTGGAACACAATGCATACATGGACACAACATTGCTGTGCAGGTATTCAAAACTCTGTAATGTACTGTGCACCATAACAAACAGGTGTACATACCATGGCTGGATGTGTATCTGTGTGTCAGATAGGTATCCAATACTGATTACAGCCTCTGTGTCTTTAACAAATAATTGTAGACACATTGTTTAGCACATGTATGATGAGTATTCATACAACATCATCAGTGGCGCATGGATAATTGATGGAATACCATTCGGCCACATACCCAATGTACGGTACTTATGGCGAGTGTAGATCATATTGTGGACATGTCAGTGTCATCCATGATGTGGCATGCTAAAACACAACTGCATATTTAAACACTACACATACTCAATGTGTGTCATATGACCTAGCCACTCAATAGCATCACAAGACATATATGTGTCAGTTGTACAAATAGTGATTGGTATGCATATTGTTTAGAGGTGCATATGTGTGCACACATGCAAAATTAAGGTATATAGCAAGGTGTATAGCAATGAAAGCTATGTGTAGTACTGTGGTTACAATAACTGGATGGGATATAGTACCATAGACCATCATCATGAAGCATCATGTGGTAACTCAAGGCTACAAATGTTTCCCAAACCAGCACTACTCATGCTGTATCGGAACTGTACTACCTTGGCTACATTCACCATTTCACAAACAGTTGTTACGAGTTTGTAAGGAGGCCAATAAGGAGCATTCCCTGACATGAATGTGTAGTGCATTTCAGAGTGTTTAAATGCCCCATGATAGGCCTCTACCCCTCAGGTATATTATGTGTAATGTGTGGATGAGATTTTGGATACTGGAGTGTGTCTTTGCAGAGGGTTTGAGAATCCTTTATGTGTAGCATGTTAAAATGCTCTGTGTATGGCATAGATGTGTATGTTATGTGTATGTTGAGTATCAACTGTGTCTATCCAATGGTCACTACAGTCTAGCCACATTTGTTTGAGATGGCCTGGGTATTGCATGTGTTTAAGGCAGCTAATCACATTAGTGAGATGTGCGTGGTCTTACACCAAACATGCACAGCATGCATTATGGGTTGGTGTGTTACATGTGTACATGGCCTACACCTTAACTATGACATGCACTTTTTATTTACAATAATAAATGTAGAACACACTCACCAGCAGCTGTCCACTGCCTTGATGTCACCCCAGAGGGACCTACATAGAGATGAGGCAATTTGCCAGTGGCCACAACTGTGGCATTGCTACTGTGTGTTTGCAATCTTACAGTACAACAACAGTTTACATTTACAGGGCTACAGACTATGTTCCAAATGATCAGTAATGCAAAACACCAGGCTCCACATCTTTTACCGTCACACTCCACATCTCACATATGCATGATCTACCAATACAGATAACAGTAGTCTACAGATATGTCATGCTACCTGCATACTCCATGTGTGCTTGCTGGGTGGCTTCAACCTCCATCATGGTGTATGTCTGCTGCTGCTGTTGTTGGGCAGGTGCCACCAGGCTCAGGAGCAGCTCCTCCACTCTGGTGAGGGGGGATAGATATTAACACCACCTGCTGTTGCAAGCTGTTCTCTCCGCACATCAGCAGCATGCTGATGGACATGTCTGAGAAGATCACTGCAGTGGTGGCGCACCTGCTCATATGTCCAGTTATGCAGGCCTACTTCATTTACCCTGCAGACATCTTGCCACATTGCAGTATGCTCCTGCTGGCCCTGGCTGGTACGTGAGAACATGAGACTGTAGTGCTGAATCATACTGGTAGTAATTATGTCATGTTCAGCACTACTGTAAGTGGGGTTCTTGAGATGTGCCATGGTCCCTGGAAGACATAAATATGAAAATATGTCTGAGCAAGTCATATGGCACACTTAACATTACACAGTACAGATATCACTGAACTACCATATATAGCAACGTATTAGCTAACCAAGAGTGAAACACTTTAACTGCCACTTATCACTGCTCACCCCACAACTGCATGGACGTGCCTGGCTGACTCTCAATCTAATGAACCATGTTCTGCACAGCAACAAAATATAATCACTATATAAGACTATACAAATGTACCTGGCACACTGTATGCAACACAATGCACCACCTAGCCACAGCAGATATACATCAAGTTGATGTGTAAAGAAATATATCATCCATCACAATGAGTGTAATGTCCAGAAAATGTATTACTACTATACCACACAACTTGTTAATAACAAACCAGTGTCCAAAATATGTGCACAATTGGGAATATAGGTTGCATACTGCTGTAGTACACTATGAATGTTGCTAGATACACAGTTATGTGTTTTACCACACATATGTCAAAGGACATGTTACAGACATACCCACACACACATCAGACATAATTACAGGACACAAAGGTATGACAACCCAGATAAGCTTTCAGTGTGCACTATACAGTACTGTGTGTCAGTACTTAACCTTAATCTTGAGAAATGTAATCTGTGATGAATACAGGGACCACACAAAACAGTGGATGCAAGCAATGTGGACATACGCCATACTTTTCTGTACAGGACCAGAGCTTCAACTACTACTACAGTACATACAGGATTTGGATTCAACATCAGTACCAATCAATAATCATAGATGTAGTGCTTTAGCCTCCAGTGACACACCCTAGTTAAAACCAAGGGACTTAATTACAGTGTATGCCATAGCACTTTTTCTGCCTAGCAACAGAATACACAGCTTTTGCTAGGATCAAAGCAAGGACCCATAATACCATGGCAAACAGTTTCCCAAGAAGCTATCCCACAGATACATATCTTTGATGTATTCACAAACACATTGACCATCACAGTCAGTTAACAGTACAGAGAATCTATTGCAACAAGTAGATGTAGGTGTGTATGAGTATATATAACTATATCTCTATATATATATATATATATATATAAATATATATATATATATATATATATATATATATATATATATATATATATATATATATATATACATATACACATCCATTGGTGTACATATACATATATATGTAGGCATATATACATTTCACCTTTCATAGTGAGAATATCAATTATACAAAGGATGTGAGGTGTACAGTAATGTAATAAAATTGCACAGTCTTGGGATAAATGCATTGAAGGTGTTCACAGCCCAAGTAGCTTTAGCAGGCCTCACTGGCTTCAACATTACAAACTGAACAAACCACCCACAGTGTTTAACCACTGCATGTCATATACCAGCACTGTATGCTGTCTTGTTTGTCACACACTAAAACCTACATACAAATATGCACACACTAACCTTCACCAACATATATATATCTTCACCCTTTACAAACATTTGCAATATGTCCCCTGCTCTATGCACATATACAGATGTGAATATATATGACACATACATATTTCTCCGTATGTGTGTGGCATACACACACAAGGTCCACACTGTTGTAACTCCCTGGACCTCACAGCTGAACTGTTGGGCCTTGCTGCAACACAAACAGGTGTCACATATGAACACACACTAACATTAGGGGGGTATATATGGCTACAAATACTAGATAAGCATACTAGACTGCTACAGCAGTTGCCAATGCTAAGCTACACTTTAATATGACTATCATGCATGTGCTGTTCTGTCACAACCCTGTTTATATAATGTCAGCGCTAATCCCCCCAACAGCCATTGGCCAAATTACTGTACAGAACACAGATAACATGGATCATATATTTGACATTTAATGCTGAGCTACACATTTCATAGGTATGTCCCACTGCCCACAGGTACACACTGTATTGCCCATAGCAGTAGTTAAGCAGAACATCTATGCATAAATAAGTACTGCTGCCACATATGAATGGTTCACATTATGAAGACTATTCTTTAATAACATCTACTACATGCCAATAAGTACATATGTGTCGCATACCTTTCCTTTGTATGATTTGGTAATCTTTCATTTTCTTTTTCTTTTTCCTTTTCTCTCTCTCTCTCTGTCAGTTTTTGCAATAGAGTGATTGAGTTTGTTGGCAGAGATTGCAGCCTGCTTTTGTAGGCATTTGCACATGAGCATGTGATGGCCTTTGCACCAACTAGTGGCCACCACTTGCTAATTGCATGCAGCCTGCTGTGTAGTAATTGCAGTAATTATAGCAACCCAGTACTATAAATTGCTAACTCAGGTAAGAGTGGCCCTTTCAGCTTTCCAAGATGGAGATCATCCTTGTTTGCTGTGGACATCATTGTTTAAGACAGAAGTTTGGTATAGTTCTTATATCCAAAGCCAGGGGTGTAGCCAGAGATTTACAGTTTGTACTCAGACCTAATGTTGCTGTTTCCAGTACACACTTGTCAGTGTAGAAATGTACTCACCCCTCAAAATGCTACCCCAAGATACATGGAAAGATGTACTTTCTTTCCAACTTTTACAATTAATTGCCACACAAAGCTAGTTATTGAGATGTATTCCTTTGGCACAATAATTGTTTGTGAACTGCTATACTGTGAATATTCATTTACTCAGTTCTAAACAGTTTGTGCTTTTTTAGTGTTGACATTACCACAAGCTGCTCAGAAAAACTGGGCACATGTCAGTACTGTGAGTATGTTTACTTACATCCTTGGTAGACCCTGCACACACAGGTATAGTCTACATTTTGGTAGGGGGTGCAGAAGTACAGAGAGTGTAAGTATTACTGTGCAGATTTTATCTTGCTGGACTTACATGGTTGCTGTGTACATGTTAGTTTATCAAGGCAAGTAGTCTGTCTGCGTAACTCCCAACTGTGGACCTATCCACATGGTAGCCAGAGAATAGCCTGTTATTTTTTGTCTGTGCACCACACAGGTCTTTTCAGCAATAAAGCAATGGCATTGTTACAGTTGGTTGCTACCAGTACATGGCTACATCCATTTGTATTTAAGTGTTGTATTCCTACATAAGGGTGTGCTTCCAAAACTCCTTCCAAAGCTATTTGCACAGTGTGCAATAGCAGAAAGGCTGATATGCCTCTGTGCTTCTGCCTCTGCCAGACCTCTCAAACATTCAAGTACATATTTGAACAGACTCAGGGAAAAGTAAGGAAAAAGTCAGGGACACATTTAAAATGTTAGTGCCATTAAGTTGAAACATTGAGGGAATCGGAGCATATGAATTAATACACCTTTTCTGAAGTAAAAGAGGTGTCTAACTCTTAATTATTGTCATTATTCAGTAAGTGTAATTCACCACCTTTCTGGACAAAGTCAGTAGTTTTAGGAGGAATTCAGAGGGACAGAGCTAAAATTTGTGTCAAAATCAGGGACATCCCTGAAAATTAGGGACAGTTGGGAGGTATGGCCTCTGCCCTAAACAGATATGCCAGTGTTTGTCCTGCTGTGATACTGTGTGGGGTTGTAAAGTGATGGTATAACATTATTTCCAGTTAGAATGGCTGCTTTTCATCACAGTCATGTAATGCAATCCCACAATAACTGTTGGTAAAGATCCACAGAGCAAGGTGTGTGGTACGGCATTCCTATTTTTCCTTTACATTCACTCATTCTGATGCATGATATATTTATTTCAGCACCAACTTTTATTTTATTTTATTTTATTTATTTTACATTTGTTGACCGGGCTAGTCTGGCTGGATACATGTCCATTTTCAGCAGAGGCCCTTGGAGAAAAGCTCCACTATATACTAGTAAATAATAATGATAAAAATAAACAAAAATAGCCCAATAAGATAGAAATTATAAGCATGTAAAGAACTATTCCCAAGTAGCATAGTAACAGTGCAAAAGTAATATATCAAAACTAAACATGGAGTGAGGATTTCTATTTCAAAATCTTTGCAAGAGTAATTAAAGAAGAAATAAAGCAGTAACTCACACAAGACTCTATTCAACCATTTACAGTATTAACAATTTTGATAAACATTTTGTGTCAGGGCACTAGTTTTAAGAAACAGATTTCATCAGTTGGGTGATTTAGATACAAGGTGAGATGATAGGTTGCAGTAATAAAAAGAGAAGTAAATTTATGGGAAAAGTAATCTCCACCAACCTGCTGTATATCTACCATGGCTTAGTGGTACTTCATGTTGTGTAGTGTGTACAAGGTCCAGGGTTTGAGATTGACAGAGGTGTTTATTTTGCTCCTGAGCAGAACAAGTGTCCTCACATACAGAGTGACTAAGGCACTTTTAAGCAGTTGTAAGCAGATTTGTGCTGGTTTGTGCGATGCTTAGCAATGCTTAGTTAAGCGCAAACAAGCACACACTCTCGCAAACCCGCTAAATACTGCTTAATAGTGCTTACTACCGCTAACCGCCGCACTCTTTTCTTTGGAAGAAAAGAAACATGGGGAGATAGGAAAGTGGTGAAAATGGGGCACAAAGAGGGAAAGACAGTATGGAAAGTAGCTCGGGATGTGCAGGACAGGTGTAGGCAAGGTCCATAGCTGCACATTTCTTTAACAGCAACAGCTGTGCATATGGAATAAATTTGGAGGTAGAAATGAAACCTTCAACCCCTGAGAGAGGGGTGAGGACAACAAATTATGTTGTAATGCCAATTAAATTACATTTTATGTGTCCAGTGGACATGTGTGCAACATGGGCAGCTATGTATGGGGCGTAATATTTTTTTGGGAGCAGATTGCCCTTTTCTTCAGGTGAGAGTGGAATGTGGTGTAGGGGAAGTAGGTATATTTGGGGAAGTAGGTTGGGGAGGTAAACAGAAAGACAAATAAGATGCATACAGGGGTGGTATATGATACATGTGGTGGGTGAACACCTTTGACGGGGAGGGATGTTTGGAAATCGCCATCCCATGAGCCCACAGTGGGACTCAGGTCCCCACCCATGGGCAGTCACCACTGCACCTTCACAGCCCAGAGGGTGTCTGCACTGGGGGCTGTGTAGGAGGGGCAGGCTGACCTGGGAGTTGCCCCACTTGTGCCTCAAGCTGGCGTAAAGGTTCTGCAACAGAATGTTCAATCTCTCTACGCACTACAGCCTGGACTGTTCGAAAGTTGATAGGTGGCCCTCCTCTGCCCACGCTTGCATGGGGGGCCAAGCCCCATCCCCTGTGACGCTTCCACCCAAAGGTGGCACAGGGCCAACAGAGGAGGAGGTCCCAGGCTGGGCACCAGACCTGCTGGTGCCAGGTACCATGGCCAGCTGAGGTGGGACAGGTGGGTCCGCTGGGACCAGCCTTCCCATACAAACTATGTTTTGGAGGGTTTAATAAAGATATGGGTTAGTAACAGTCAACAGCATTCCCAATTAGTTATAACAGCATGCAGAAGTATTCCCATTAACACAACACACCAGATTTTCAACAGTAGAAAAGCAAGCATAACACATGCATATATAGAACAATAGTGGACATTACAACAGCATGCAGGTTGAATTGACAGCAACAGGCCACCAATATTGTGGCATTTTAACAGTGCACATGCATAGAAATAAATGCAAATATTTATAAACCAATAGGACATATGTCCCAACAAATGTTTAGAGATTAGACATACCGATTGAGGTGTGGAATTGCATTTTTTATGCACATACAGTAGGGTGGAAAATGATAGCTCAATTAACAACTTATATATCCTTCTAGTTTTCACTACATTCCTATTAGCTGCAGTTATATGTCCCTTACATGTATTATTACACTACCCAATGTCCTTATATTGTGCAATTGGATTTTGCTAGATCATTATATACATGAGCTGTATCTTACATACAAACTGTCCAAGATGCAGATGTTACTGCTACATATTTTGAGAGTTGCTCACACACACTACTGCTAAGATGGTACACTGACAGCTCTACTTTCATATAATTATCTAGATATGTTCAGGTGAAATTTTATATAACAGTACATGCAGAATAATTACTAACCTGCCTGATGACGCAGGCTCTGCAACCTATCTTCTACCTAGTGACATAACTCTAACTACATCTTTGCCACTTTTCAAACAGAAAATTAAACTGTACTTCCAAAACCACTGGCTTTGTTCCTGCAGTACACCTGACTAATTTTTATCACTTTTCTCACACTTTCTACTCCACTACTCTTTTCCTCTCTACCCTAACTCCTACTCTGATTTACTACTTTTAGAATTTTATAAAGTTTTACACATTCTCTGTAACTTGTTGGCTTCTACTCTGATTTACTACTTTTAGAATTTTTAATGTATTATATATTTTCTGTAACACTGTTGGAATCTAGAATTTGTACCTTTTTTCACTTTTCAAATACTATCTCATTACTCTTTATATCTTTCATACATTTGTTCTTAAATTCCAACAAGCCATATCTTATTGTAATTTTGTCTTTGTTATGCATGTACCAGTAGATAGTGGAGCTTTTCTCCTCAGGCCTCTGCTGAAAATGGACTTGTATCCAGCCAGACTAGCCTGGTCAACAAATGTAAAATAAAAAATAAAAATAAATAAAATTATCAGTTATATGTTAACAACTCCCTACATTTCTGGCAGCACAGTGAAATTTATGGGGAACAAAATACCAAGCTACTCATGTGCCAGATTAACCTGTACATGCTGGGAATGAACCAACATTTGAGGGCTGTAAATATGCATAAAAGCTACTGGCACTCCCTTCATCCACATTATATGGGCCTACCCAAGTGTGAGTTAACACTGCTTAATACAACAGTGCTATTTGTAAAATGCAACAGTACAACAACATATAAAAAAAATGACACAGACGCACTCCAGGAATTATACATTTTTTAAAGGATTATTACACCTTTATTTATTGGGTTAAAACACTTTTTGAAGTCTCTCCCGTTTATTTTATATAACAGTACATGCAGAATAATTACTAACCTGCCTGATGACGCAGGCTCTGCAACCTATCTTCATTGGCTTGCTGATTCATAACCCGGACACCTGCAGCTTTGAAGTAAATGCAGTGATATTCAGACATACCTATCTATAGTATAGACAAGCATAGCAATTCTTTACTACTTAATACAAAGGCTACTTACTCAGTACTGGGGCATTAGGCATCACATGGGACTCCAGGATCCACTGGTCCAGTTGATCCTCCTTACGTCAATTCAGGTCAAAATAATGGTGCCTGACCTGCTTACCAGTCTGAGGAGCGCCAGTGGCACTTGTAAGATCATGAGCTAGACTGTTCCAGGCCTCCATTTTATATTGGGTGCCCTGGTACTGGCCCCGCAGGAGTCTTTCCTCATGATTGTGGACAAGGAGCCAAACCATTACTTTGGTCTCCTCAATGCCCTAGCATTGCACTCAAAATCGAGTGCCTTCTCCAACACCAACCATGCTGACTGCAGAAGGGAGCTACAACCAGTTATGGCAAGTATTCATGCCTGTGGAGCTTAAATATGCCTCATTTCCTGCACTTATTTGTGATTGGCCAGTTTTGAAAAAACTCAGCTGTAGGCACACCTGCTTAGCTGATGTTAGCAATGTTTAATATTCCTTTGATAGATATGTGTCTGTTGAATGTGCCTGGTTATGAAATGCTGTCATGGCTTAGTGGTTATGTATTGTGACTATAGTGCACAGTATCCTGAGTTTGAGCCTTGTCACTGCTTTTTATTTTCCTACTGGCCAGACCTGAATGATTAAGGTACAGTAAAGGAGGTGTGGCCGTGTTTAGCCGACTTTGCTCAGCTTTGCCTGACTTTGCCTAACGTTGTGCTAGTTAGCAGCTGGTTAGCTTGCCACGCACAAATACATTGTGCTTGTTAACGGGCTGCTCAGCTACGAGCAATTGGTTTTAAATGTGCTAAGTACTGCTAAAATTGCTTAGCCATGCTTTATATTGCTTAAAATAAGTTACTCATGTCTCAGAATGCATAACCATTTCACCTTCATATATATATATATATATATATATATATATATATATATATATATATATATATATATATATATATATATATAATTCGTTCACTACTACATATAACATTTGAATGCTTTTTACAAAACTTATACATGATAAATGTCAGGAAATATTTTTGTATACATATTTCCAACACAAAATGGAACGTGCAGTAGTGGAACTCAAACCGGGAATGACTTCTCTTTGTGAGAAGGCTCTAACCACTACACTATCGCTATTTTGCTTAATTTGCATATTTTTTTCTTATTATCCTCTTTGGTGTCTAAGCTGCTAACTGTAGCTAAGCAATGGGCAATCCCGCACAAACATGCGCAAATACGGGCAGCTATATCGGAAATAAAACAAAAAAAATACATTTCTTTTAATGTTTAAATTTGCACAAGGTTTAACATATGGGGGAGTGTAGTGTTACAATGCACACATGTGAGCAGACTCACTCATGTAACAACATTTCTTGGGTTTTGTCAGTGCAGGGGCATGGATTTTTGGACTGCTTGGCAGTCCGACACGCCCCCTACACTCATCCACGCTCCATGTAAGCTTTAGAATTGAGGCAGCACACCCTCATTAATATGCATGGCATGCTACCGTCATACTCTTAGACTGGCGTTTCCATGTAAGACTAATCTACACAGAACATTAGTAAATCCTGGGGACTGCCTTTTCTGTAGTACTACCCATAACAATGCCAGCCATTCTGTTCAAAACTGTGTATATAGTGGTAGTGTTAGGGAAAGATTTTTTTTAAAGAAAAGGTGCACAGTTAGATTTGGGGACAAGGAAAGGGTTAGGGTTAGCACTCATTAGAAAGGTGAGGTGGGAAGTTGCTATCTTCTAAACTGAGGTGCATTTACATTATCTGCTTAATGTTTTTATTACTTAGGTGTCCAGCTGCTTAGCCATGGTGCTTATCAGATGAAAAGTTGTATTAATTATTTATTTGATTTAATTATGTATTATATTTGTTTGTTTATTTTAAATATAGGATTCACATTCTCAAAAGGAGGCATTTGTGACTCAGTGGCTTATGTTTTCATTTGCTAACCTGATGCAAAATAGTTACTTTTTGTTAATAATCTTTTATGTATGGTGAATTTGTAGTCATATTTCACATGCTACCTAATTCTGTGTAAGTAAGTTTTGGGTATGGCAAAACAAATATGGGATTTTGCAGTGCTTATTATAATTTGCTATGCTGCTCTTAGTAGAATACACCAGGGAACTAATTATTATGACAAACCATTTTTCTTGTATAGGATATTGAGGTTAGCAAGAAAAAATCAACAGTTCAAATAGTTCACTTTAAGCTTTGGAGTGGTATAATGAACACAATATCAAAGTCTGGCAGTAGCAGCAAAGGAAATAGCACCATTAGTTCATTAGCAGGATTTAAGGACAAAGCATGAGAGTCTAATACATTAATAATACCTGCAACTGTGGATGTTACATACCATGCTAATTATATACAAGGACATGGCAAATGATACAAAGCAACTTTACAGTTATGAAAAATGTTGCAGTAACAAAATAACCCAGTCCAAACATAAGATGCAAGTGCATTTCTTTCTTTTTTTTTCTTCCAATCACAGACGAATGATATTCTGAAATTATTTCTTATAGGTTCATAGGAAGGTACTAGGCTATCTGCCCAAGGGCATTTATAAGCCTAGCCAGAGTGTGTCAACTTTTGCCGCTCCATTGATTAATTAACTGATCCTTTGTCAAGCAGAGCCAATGAAGTGATCCCAGGGGTGTATTTTCTGTTATCCATCCACTCGTCAAGGTTTCTCTTGAAGAGTGTTAGTGAGGGGCTCTGCCTAATATAGTTGGGAATTTTGTTCCAAACAATGGGGAGTCTCTGTGACAGGAATCTATCCCTCTAACATGTTCTATTTATTGTTGTGGTGAGGTTAAGCTCACTAGAGCTCATGACTCGCAGTGACTTGGATTTCTTTAGGCGGAGCACATCCATCAATTCTGAGTTGGACATGGCTTTGTAAGTCAGGCAGAGTTCACCTCTGAGTAAGCGATATGCCACTGAGTACAGCCAGAGTTTTTTCAGTTGGGCTGCATAGGACATATGTTTGAGGCCAGTAATCCTCTTGGTGAGGTACTTTCATGATCTTTCCAGCTGTTGGAAGTGTGTTGTGAGGTACATCCCAAATGGGGCATTGTACTCTATGATGGGTCTAATGAGTGACGAGTAGAGGGGCACTATAACCTCTTTATTTCTAGATGTGAACCCTTTAGTAATTATGTGGGCCACACAGAAGGATTCCCTAACTACTTTGGTAATATGATTGTCAAAGGAGAGATTACTATCTACCTGGGTCCCCAGATCTCTTATTACCTCTTCTGTATTAAGGCGGCTGCCACCTTTGTGGTAATTTTTGGGTGTTTTGTTTTAACCAAACAGGATGACTATGCATTTTTTGGCATTTAGCTTGAGGCCATGACTTTGTCACCAGGTGTTTATCTCTGTAAGGCCCTTTTGGAGGAAGTCCGTGTTAGCCGGAGAGTCAATTATGGCTCCCAGTTTGCAGTCATTGGTGAACTTGGTTAGCCATAGTCCTCCTGTGTTTGCCTGTACTTTTGAGAAGTATATGCCAAACAGTAGGGGTCCCATGACTGAGCCTTGCAGGATACCACTTGTGACTGGTTTAGAGTCGGTCCTAGAGCCTGCTATTCTTACCATGTGAATTCTGTCTGTAAGCCAACTGGCAACCCATCTTGTGACATAGGGGTTTATGTTCAGGCTGGTGAGTTTTTCTGTAATACCCGAGTGGGGAATGGTGTCAAAAGCCTTGGTGAGGTCAAAGTAGGCTGTGTGAACCACCTTTCCCTCATTTATGGCCTTGGTGACTGTCTCGAAGAAGTCAACCAGGTTTAGTAGACATGATCTGCCCTTAACAAAGCCGAACTGGGTTGGGTCAAGTGTTTGGGGGTTCCCAATGTCTTTGTTAATAAGTTCCATGATGATGCACTCCATAGCCTTGCAGACCAGGCTATTCAGGCTTATGGGGCGATAGTTACCAGGGTCAGTTCTGGCTCCTCCTTTGTGGAGAGGAGTAACTGTTGCTGCGCACGATTATATGAGCACGTAGCCTGTGGAGAGGCTGAGGTTGAACAGCGTGTTTAGGTGGAGGATTAGTTTGTTCTGTAGTTCATGCAAGATGCAGCCTGGGACATCATCTGGTCCCATTCACGCTGTGTTTTTGGCTTTTGAAAGGGCTGTTTTTATCTGTGCATCTCTGATTTTTGGGACACAACACTTTTCCGGTATTGTTGTCGGCCCTTTTGGGGGTGAGAGGGGGTTAAGTTTGCACTGAATCTATCTGCCAGGATGTTGGCAATATCAGTAGGTGCAGTATATTTTGTGCTATTTTGCACTAGTTCATTGCATATCTGTGAGTTGCCACTTAGATTCTTAACATAACTAAAGAAGGCTTTGTGGTTATCTTTTGAATCCTTGGCTATTTTTCTTTCGAAGTTAACCTTGGATGATTTCATGAGGGACCTTAGTTTCTTACTGATACTGATCAGGGATGTCTTTCTTTCTTGGGATTTGCTTTTTTTCTGAACTAGTCTCCTCCTTCTATTGTATAGCCTGTTTATTGCAGGGGTCCACCAAACTGGTTTCCTTCTCTTAGAGGAGTGGGTCTTGCTTTTGCTAGGGATGGCATGATCCATGCATCCGTGTAGGTGCTTATAGAGTGCACTTGTAAAGGTTTCTGCATCTTGGGCAACATTATTCTTTAGCGTGTGGGGCTGTGAAACTTGCCACCTCTGTCTTAAGTAAGTTGAAGTTTGCTTTAGAACAGTTTTTTACTGTGGTTTCCTTAGCTGGGGGTGGTGGTGAGGTGTGGACATCCAGAGTGATTAGTTTATGGTCTGATCTAACCAGTGACGGGTTGACCTCTGGTGTGGAACACCTGTCACCCATGTTGGTAATGGCCAGGTCCAATATATTTTCACCTCTGGTAGGGGAGTTTACCAGCTGATCCAGGGTGTTTGAGTTGATGAATTCCAGGAAGCGCTGGGCCTTGGATTTTGTACTTGAGTAGTTTACCCAGTGAATGGTAGGGTAATTGAAATCACCCAATATCAGGGTGTTCGGTAGGACCTTCATGTTTTCCAGTAAATCCAGAAAGGTGGAGTGGTAGTCCTGGGTCATGGAGGGTGATCTGTAGCAGGCCACAATTTACATTGCAGATTTACACGATGTTAGTTGCACATGGATGATCTCAGAGGTATCAGGCTGATCCACTAACCTGGAGGTGTAGGTATCCTTGATGAATATGGATAAACCCCCTCCTTTTGTGTTTCGGCCCATGTTTTGTGGCTGAAACGTGTGGTATGAGTTGTAGCCCAGTAGTGCTGGGGCGCTATCTGGAGCCTTGAACCAGGTTTCAGTTACTGCACAGGTGTCGATGTTCTCCATACTGAGGAGTGCTTCAAGTGCATGCATTTTGAGATTTAAACTCCTGGCATTGAGTAGCATAACCCTCAGTTTTTTTGTTAATTGTGCTGTTTACGGAGGTGGGTTTGACTTTTGAGCCTTGTCTAGAAAAGGCACTATGGGGGCAGCAAGAGCCTTGGCCAGTATTCGAAAGCCTAGGGGTGACAGGTGCAAGCCATCTCAATGAGGCTTGTCGAGCTTGTAGTCCCAGGCTGACAGACACTGGATCCCCTTTGAATGACATCAGAAGCTTAGCCAATTCTTGAAATTGATACTTTTTTCTTTATACTGAGGTATCATTCTTGGTGAGGGCAGGATGCTACTCAGGGTCATACCAGCCTGGGCTACATGATCAGAGAGCTCTTCCATGTCTCTTTTCATGTAGTCCAGGGTGGTAAATCTCAGGTCATTCACACCAACATGAACAATGCCAGAGTCATATTTGTACTTGTTCTGGAGTGACCTGAGTGCTTGTGTTATGTGGCGGATTCTGGCTCCCGACAGGCAGTTAACAGTAACCTTCTGTTTGTCGGGCCTAGTTTGTGGGATGTCAGTGTGCCTGACTATAGAGTCACCTATTATTAGTGTGTTAGGTATGTTATTTCGCCTTAGGAGCTGTGATTGTGCTGCACATTGATTTTGTGTTTTATGTGTTTTCTGGTTTGTGACAGGAGGTGCAGGTTGTTTGAGTATCTGCTATGGAGATCTCTGATGCTTTTGCAGGTTTTTATTTAGAGCCACCAAGTATGATTTTGTGTTTTTATGTGTATTTTTTGCCAGTTCTGTTTTAGTAGGTCGGTGTGTGGCTGGAGGTGTGGTGCAAATGTTAACCTTCTCCTCTTGACTGTCTGTTCCAGTCTTGGGTGGAGACAGCTTAGCTTCCAGTTTGGCTGTATATTTGCAGCTCTCACATATGTTAGTCTTTTGTGGTAGGAGGAGAGGGTTGTCTTTGTACATGAAACAGTTGCAACATTGCCTCAGGATACCCAGATTCACCAGCTGGACTGGAGAGTGCACCTGAAATTGTCCGTTGGTCATGCCAGAATAGTAGGGTGAGCTTAGTCGCTTGGCTGGTGAGGGGTGAATAAAGAGCCTTGTCCTGCTGGGCAATCAGTGTCAGGGTATATTAGTGCTTGCTCTTAGGTCTGAGCAAGTGCTGAGCTGTAGGATGCTTTTTGAGTGCTTAGGTTGAGAGTTAGACTAGTTTCAAGGAAAAATCTTAAGAGGAGACTTAGTGGAGTGGGGAATAATTTAAACATAGCTAACTGGCGCTACCCAGTGCGCAAAACCATGCAAATGGGGTTTTTATAGTAGTGAAATGAAACAGATAGAAATTAGCCAGAAATTGCCAATAATCTACTAACTTCTGGGCTGGAACCACTCCTCCAGGGACAGATAGGTTGCTCAAAGCTCCCCTCTCTCACAGGTGAACAGAGAATCTTCCTTCTATCCAAGTAAGGTATGGGCAACTCAGAAACTAGTGTCAAAGCCCTGATTTCAGCACTAGCCTGAAAACTGGACTATAGTAGCTTAGAAAGGTGAGAAACAAGGAATTTTTTTTTTGTTTTTTTTTTTTGAAAAGATAAGGCAAAGACAGTAAAAAAATACTCTTAAAACAGCTTTAAACAACTACAAATGATCAGAAAAGGCTATCACATTTTAGTGTGTAGCCTACAACAGTTAAACAAATTATTTAAACAAAAAACAACTTTTTAAAAGGGCAGGCAGTCAAATAAATACAATATGTGAAAAAAACAAGCTTTTAAATAAACACTGGAAAATCTGCGTTTAGGTGGAAGTTAAGTACAGCAAGAAAGTACAGAAAACTGATACTTAATCACTCCAAAGTCTCTCTTCTAAGCTAGAAGGCTTGTATCAGTTTAAGGATTTCTAGTGCTACCCAGTAGGTTAGTTACAGGAAAGATGGGAAACAAGCGTAGATGTGGTCTTTTAAACTGAAAGAGATGGACAAACTGCCCAAACGGTCAATAAACGACAATTTCTGGGCCAAGAACCTCTCTTCTCATGGTAGACAGGCTACCTTGTGCTTACCACTCCCACTGATAAGCTAGAAGGCTTTCCTGCAACATAGAAAGGCTTGCGGGGCTCAGAAGCTTACCAACAGTCCTGGATACAGCAACTCTGTATCTGGACTAGACTAGTTACAGGAAAGGTGGGAAACAAGCGCAAGTGCAGCTTTTAAACCAGAACAGTGAAAGAGATGGAAAAAAACTGTCCAAACGGCCAAATAATCTACATTTTCTTGGCCAAAATTCACTCTTCCCATGGAGGATAGGATACCTAGTGCTTACCACTCCTACTGATAAGCTAGAAGGTTTCCCTCCAACACAGAAAGGCTTGGGGGGCTCAAAAGCTTACTAACAATCCTGGATACGGCAACTCTGTAACCAGATTAGGCTAGTTATAGGAAAGGTGGGAAACAGGTGCAAGTGCGACTTTCAAACCAGAAAGTTGAAAGAGATGGAAAAAAACTGCTCAAACAGTGAATAGCTAACATTTCTGGGCCAGGGACCACTCCTCTTGTGGTAGCTAGGCTACGTGATGCTTACCACTCCCACTGATAAGATAGAAGGCTTCCCTCCAACACGAAAAGGTTTGGGGGGGGCTCAGAAGCTTATCAACAGTCCTGGATACAGCAAGTCTGTATTTGGACTTGACCATTTACAGGAAAGGCAGGAAACAAGCTTAGGTTTTTTTTTTTTTTTACAGAAAAGCAGCTAAAACAGCAGTAAATACAATTCAAATTGCAGTGCAGGCCAGCACACTCGAGTGTGTAGCAACACTATGGCAAATACAGTTCAAATAAATGCAATTAAATTAACAAATCGCTAAAAAACAAGTGCAGAAGGCAGTAAATTAGAAGGCTACTAACAAGCAGTAATAAGTGCGTTTTAAGAGTGAATGAACAGATGACAGCACCCAGAAGAGCAACTAAGACAGTTACAGTAAGAGCAGCTGAATAAAAAATATATATATATATATATATATATATATTTTTTTTTTTTTTTTTTTTTGAGGGAGGGAACAGAGCAGGATTAAGAGGCTACAGGGGTTCTCCTTCCCAAATTCTCTCTTTGTACACAGTAGGAGTGTCTGAAATCAGAAATATGATCTCACTGCACTCAGTTGAGTGAGCAAATGAGATGGGCCCAGAAGGAGTATCCAAATACAAATCTACAAGAGGGGCGGGTAATTTCAAAGCCACCAACATAACTGTAGAGAGACAGCCACAACTTCAGTTGAGTTAATATTCAGTGAAAAACACAAATAAATAAATTAAATACAGTACTATATGAAAAAGAGCAGATAAAAGTGGACTTAAATTCACTTATATGTCCAGTTGATTTCAGGTAGATGTTAGCCAACCAAAGCTCAGATATTAAGCAGAAATAACTCAAAATGTACCACTTATATAAGGCAGGACAATATCAGTGATGAGGTGAAACTACCCCCACTGCTATCAATGGCTACACAGAAATTCTAATAAGTACTCTGTAGAGAGACAGCCAAAACATCAGTTAGCCGGCCAAAGCTCAGATATTTCTTCAAAATTATGATTATAGTAACTAAATCTAGTTGGCTTTCTTAAGGCTTACAGTAAGCTGTAGTTATATGGTCTAAAATAATGTTAATTAATACTTATAAGAAATGGCAAGTGGGTGCCATCCAAGAAGATATAGTAAAATAGCAAATGCCTTGCTACACTGTTTTGTACTTCTGCAGTTGATTTGTCCAGCAGATACAGCCATGGACTTCAAATTCTGTGGTCATGGAACCCTACAGAAGCCACCGTTACTTTTGAAGAAACTCAATTAATCCTATGTGTTGTGGTCATCCAGTTTTATAGCAGTTGTAGAATAATTCCTATTTATAAGCTCCATAAAGACAAATAACTATACATCCCGACTATAATAGTTGAATTTATGTATGCTATTAATAAGAAGTCATAGTGATAACATTTTTTCCTCTATTGCATTATTAATTTGAATTTAAATGTAGTGTTAAAATTGCTTTGGACTTGTCAAGAGAATAAATCAAGAGTTAAGAAGTCATCATATTCATTATTCACTTAAAATGAAACTTGCAGATGATAGTGTCTGCTCACCTGCTCAGTTTGCTGATGAATTGCTAATACATATTCATTTTACTTATTTATTTTACAGTTTGATAACTGAGTAGGTGAGCTGGTCCATTGAACCTTTTCATTCATCACCCAGGCATAGCAATAATGCCAATATTTAAAGTCAGTACAATGAGTAAAAGGTAACACAATTAAACAAATATAGAACTGCAACTCAAGAAGTAATTATGTTAGAAATAAAGTATGCAAAAATAATATCAAAACAAAATGTTCACAATGTACAAAATATCAAGATTAAACCATTTGACTTTTCAGAATTTCGGAGTACAAAATGTACATTATTAAGGCTTGTTTTATGGAGTACTTGCATTACCAGCTGCACAAAATATTAACAGTGTCTCAAAAGTATGTGCATTTATTATGTTTCTGCAGGTACTGATTGAGATGCTTCTGAATATTTCCAGACTTTGATTTCATAAAACGAGTCCCATTTTGAGTGTGTCTTTTCTGCTATTGAAAATATAAATTTAGGTCTGATCAAAGATAACAACAGTAATATTGGCTGCTTCTAAGGGAATAGTTGGTTGTCTGACTTGTATCACTTTTTGAGGGGTAGAGGGTAACCTAGTTTAAGAATTTTAAATATCAGTGTACTTGAGACAGGTGCTGCTATCTGTCACAGAAAACCAGTAGGCCTTTTCATATAAGACACAATGGTGGCAACTGATATCTGCAAGGAAGACAAATATACAGATTTTATTTTCAGTTAATTGCATTTTGTGTATATAATGCACAGAGTGGAGGGTTATGGCTGACAGGGCATATTCAGACTTTTATATCAGGACATATTTGACTAAGTTCATATGTGATATAGATGAGAGAAGATGAGAGATATGTTAAGATAAATTTAGTTGAGTTAAGACTTTGTTGGTTATGTTATCTGTATGAACATTGAGGATGTGGGAGGAATTGAGTATTATACCAAGGTGTTTTTGTTCTGTGACATTAGGAATAGTGTTTTTTTTTCTAAATCTTCCGGGATTATTGGTAAAAGTATTGCAATTCTCTTTGTGGTAGAGAATAGCATAACATGTCTTAGTATTAATAATTTAGGGTTTATTATTGTGAAGCCATTGGAGAAGTTCAAAGAAATGGGACTGTGTAGCTTGTTAAAATACTTGGTGGGATTTGTGGACTTTAAGTAATAATATATCATCAGTTTATGTAATTATTTTATGGTAGGCAAAAGTTATGAGGTGAGATACCTATTATTCTCTCTCCAGCAGAAGCTATTCTCATTTTTAGCACTGGCAGAAATATGTGAGGAAACCCTTGTCATAAAGGATACACTGCATTCCTGAGCATGTCTTCCTTCAGATGAAGCATTAAACTGAGACCCCATCTGCCTAATATGATGGTAGCTCAGGTGGATGTAAATGATCCCATGGCACTTATCACAAAGAGTAATGGTTGCTTTACGAGGGATCCTTGGTGGTCTATTTGTTAAAATTTGGTCCCTCACCACCACAGTACATTTCTGGTCATGAAATTTCAATGAATTTGGTGACTGGTGGTTTGCATAATATGTACGGTCTCTACCTCATTGGTTCAAGGTACAGGATTTGAATCTCACCACTGATTAGAAATGTGTTAGGCTTCAAAGGGGCTGCAAGTGCAGCTAGCCTGGTACTTACCTAAGAACCTATAAACTCTATGGTTCCCTGAAATCCTGTTTGAAAATCAATGACATATACAAAGGTCAGTTATGGCAGCAAATATATAGCAACAGAAATACTTACTTATAAAGGAAATGATAGGCTAGGTGCAGAAATACAAAGACTAGATGACACAGATAGAAAGTAATATGTCTTTAAAAATGTATGAAAAGGCATTCTATAGTAAATGTGCAGATCTTCTAACTAAAAATTGAAAACTTCTAAGTCAAAAATCAAGAATTACATATTATACAAATATTTGTATTCTAACACTTTCTAACACTGTCATAGAAGAAAAAAAAGCATAATTCATAAGTTGCTTAAATATTGAAAAACATCTTCCCCCAGATTCACGAAACCTCCGTGTAAGACTTAATATGTCTTACTCGGAGGCTGCAGTTGAACGGTATGACATCAGCGTGCCATGAATATTCATGAGGGCACGCTGACTCAACCGTAAGTCTTACACAGACCGTGTAAGAAAGCAGGGGGCGTGTCAGACTGCCGAGCAGTCTAAATGCCCATGCCCCTGCAAGTGTTTCAAAAGTAAAAGCACACACAAGAGCGAGTCTGCTCAAATGTCCCTGCACCCAACACTACACTCCCGGATATTGTATAGTTCTAAAATGCAAAATATTAAATATATTTTTTGAAATTCCCAAAATAGCTGCCCGTATTTGCTCGTGTGTGCGCGGGTGTGCCCATTGCTTAGCTGAAGTTAGCAATTCAGACATGGAAGAGCATAAGAAAGAATGTTTATGCAAATCACACCAAATTGCAATAGCGTAATGGTAGAGTGTATGCACAAAGAGGAGGCATTCACGGTTTGAGTCCCACCACTCCCCTTCTTATTTATGTTTTAAATCAGTATTTGAAATAATACCAGACATATATGAATAAAATTTTATTAAAAGCAGTGACATGGCCAATGTATCAGTGAACAAAATATATATTTTTAAAGGACCCAGATATATAATAGGCTGCTGTTAAGCAACGCTTTACCCAGTGAAACACAGGTGCCCATAGTTTAATAGTGCTTTACCCAGCTAAACAGAGGTGCCCATAGTTAAATAGCACTTTACCCAGCTAAACAGAGTTGCCCATAGTTTAATAGTGCTTTACCCAGTGCAATAGAGTTGCCCAAAGTTTAAAAGTGCTTTACCCAATGCAATGTGTTTGTGCGGACGTGCGTGCCACGCCATCCAGGGCACTGTAGGGCACCAGGGAGCAACGTAGAGCTAAGTTGCTTAAACGCAGCCACACCCCCTAGCCTGTCTATACAGTATTAAAATAAAACAATGACAAGGTTCAAACCCAGGACCCTGTGCATCATAATCAAAGTACAGAACCACTAAGCCATGACAACATAGGGGAAGCAGCCACTATTAACATTCATATACTTATGAATGGTAGTTTAACCATTACTAAGCAGGTCTGCAGTCAGCCAAGAATTTTACAAAATGGCCAATCACAAAAAAGTGCGGGAAATGCGGCATATTTAAGCCCCATAGGCGGGAATACTCGCCATAACTGATTGTAGCTCACATTTGCAGTCAGAATGGCAGGTGCAGGAGAGGGTTCACGCTTCCGAGCGCAATGTTGGGGCATTGAGGAGTCCAAATACATGGTTTGGCTCTTTGTCCACCATCACGAGTCAAGACTCCTGCAGGGCCAGTTCCAAGGGATGGAGTACAAGGCAGAGGCTTGGAACCGGTTAGCTCATGACCTCACCAGTGACACAGGCATTCCCCGGACTGGTGAGCAGGTCTGTCACCACCATGCAGACCTGAAGAGATGAAAGCAGGACCGCCTGAACCAGTGGATACAGGAGGCCCGTGGGATGCAGAATGCCCCACAACTGAGTATGTAGCCATGGAATGCAGTATGTAAGAATTGATAATGGAGTATGTATAATGGATAGGTATGTCTCAATATCCCTTCATTTACTTTACAGCTGCAGGTGACCATGCTATGAATCAGCAAGCCTATGCTGATAGGCTGCTAAGGCTGTGCCACCAGGCAGGTTAATGATTATTCTGCATGTATTGTTATATAAAATATGGGAGAGAGCATGAAAGAAAGTGTTGTAGTCCAATAAAACAGCCATAGAATTGCCTGAATAAGACCTATGCATGTACTGCCAGATAAAAATGTCAGAGAGGCAGAAAAAGAGTGTAGTAACCCATTAAGAAAGGTAACATATGTTTGGAATAATATCTCTGCAGGCACTGTCATATAATATAAGTGAGTGAGCCTGAAAAAAGATTGTTCTAACCTATTAATAAAGGTATAATATGTCTTGAACATGTCTGCCATAAACACCGTTAAAGCAAATGAAGGAGTGAGCCTGTAGAAAAGTGTGCAATGTCATTAATAAAGGTCTAAAACCCAGAGTGTGTCTGTGTCACAGAGTCTGAAATGTTCTTGTACCCTTGCATTATAGAAACAGTACTGTTTGAAAAGGTGCTGGCAACCCAGAGTTATGCAGCCCCATATAAAGTGGGTGATGGAAGTGCTAGTAGCTGAGAAACATATATACAGTTCACAATAGTCAGTTACTGGCTGGCATGAATAAGTAAACCTGCCTCACATGTAGCATGTAATTATTCACCAAAAATGTGAGTGTGTGTTAAGAAATGCAGGGTTCTGTACAAATCAAAGTGAAAATGTCATGTGAAAACATCCCAGATATGTAGATAAAGAAATATAAATGCAAACAAGAAATATGTAGCAGTAACACCTGCATCCTGGACAGTTATCATGTCAGATATAGGTCAGGCATATATTGAACTAGCCAAACCCATGACACAACCTAATGTTTGGTGGCAAGTGTAATAATACAGGTAGGGGATATACACTTGCAGTCACTGGGAATGTAGTGTAGACTAAAAGGTCATTATAAGATGTTAACTAAGGTTTTTTCTACACCCTAATGTATGTGCATAAACCATGCAATTCCATACCTCAATAGGTATGTGTAACCTTAAATATTTGTTGGGACATATGTCCTATTGTTTTATAAATATTTGCATTGATGTTGATGCATGTGCCCTGTTCAAACACCATGTTCATGGTGGCCTGTTGCTACCAAACATCCCTGCATGCTGTTGGAATATCCACTGTAGTTCAATATATGCATGTGTTATGCTTGCTGTTCAACTATTGGAACCTTGGTGTGTTGGGTTAATGGGAATATTACTGCATGCTGTTACAACTAATCTGGAATGCTGTTGTTTATGTTGTAATTAAACACACCTAATCACAGAACGTATGGGAAGGCCGGTCCCAGCAGACCCACCTGTCCCTCCTCAGTTGGCGAGTGCACCTGGCACAAGCAGCTCCAGTGCCCAGCCCGGGCTCCCCTCCTCCATTGGTCCTGTGCCACCTTTGTGTGGAAGCACTGCAGGGGATGGGGCTCATCCCCCCCATGGAAGTGTGGGCGGAGAAGGGCCACCTGTCACCCTTCGAAGGGTCCGGGCTGTGGTGCGTAGGGGGATCCAGCGTTCAGTCACTGATCCCCTACGCCAGCTTGAGGTGAGAGTGGCGCGTCTCTCAGGTGAGCCTGCCCATCCTACTCGGCCCCCAGCACAGCCACCCTCGGGGCTGTGAAGGTGCAGTGGTGACTGCCCATGGGTGGGGATTTCAGTTCCACTGTTATCATCTGTGGGCTCATGGGCTTGCGATTTCCAAACAACCTTCCCCATCAATTGTGTTCACCCACCCCATGTGTCAAACACCGCCCCTGTATGCATCTTGTTTGTCTTGTCTGTTTACCTCCCCAGCCTACCTCCCCAAATATACCTACATCCTCTACCTTACAGTCCACTCTCACCTGAAAAAAAAAATAAAAAAAAGGGCAATCTGTTCCCACAAATAAATTACGCCCCATACATAGCTGCCCAATTCGCACACATGTCCGCTGGACATGTAAACTGATAATTCTAATTGGCAGTATAACATATTTTGTTGTCCTCACTGCTCTCTCAGGGGGTGGAAGGTTTCAAATTTCACACCAAATTTCATACATATGCACAGCTGTTGCTGGTAAAGAAATGGGCAGCTATGGACCTTCCCTACACCCATCATGCACATCCCGAGCTGGTTTCCCTACTGTCTTTCCCTTTTTGTGCCCCCTTTTTCACCACTTTCCTATCTCCCCATTTTCTTTTCTTTAAAAGAAATTAGCGCGGGGATTAGCGGGAGTAAGCACTTTTAAGCAGTAGTTAGCGGGGGTGTGCTGTTGTGAGCTTGTGTGCGCTTAGCTAAGCATTGCTAAGCATCACGCAAACCTGCGCAAACCCACTTACAACTGCTTAACAGTGCCTTAGTCACTCTGTATGACAAGGCCCTTGTACTGCTCAGCAGCAAAATAACATACCATTGTCAGTCTCGAACCGGGTACCTTGGACTCACCAGTCTGCATGAAGTACCACTACACCACAGCAGATATACAATAACTTAGTGCCAAAAGCAATATATCATGCATTACCATGAGTGAATGTAAAGGGAAAATAGGAATGGCATAACACAAATCTTGTTCTGTGGGCCTTAACCAGCAGGTGTTGTGGAATTGCATGACATGACTGTGAAAAGGGAATCAGCCATGCTAGTAGGGATTAAGTTTACAACAGCACCTTACAAACCCCACACAGTATCAGAGCAGGATAAACACTGGTATATTTGCATAGGTCACAGGCCAGACCTCCCAACGGTGACTGCTCTACAGTGATGACCCTGATTTGTAAACAAATGTTAGCTGTGCCCCTCTGACTCCCTGTGAAATGTACTAACAGTAGGAAGAAAGGTGTTGAATCTCACTTAATGACAAATGTCAATAAGTGAGAGTAGACACCACTTGCACATCAGAAAAGGTGTAGTAATACATATGCTCTGAATCCCCCAAAGTCTGAACTGCAAAATGTCTGAAATATATCACAGGTGTATCCCAGTTATATGTACCTTACCCTGAGGCTGTTCAAATATATACGTGAGAGTATCTGAGACCTGGAAGAGTCAGAAACACACAGGCATATCAGCTTGTCTGCTGTTACACACTCTGCAAATAGCTGTAGAATGAATCCCACAAGCATGCCCTTATGTAGAAGTGAGACACAGAAATATCAAAGGATGTGGCCATGTACTGCTAGCAACCACCTGTGACAATGCCATTGTTCAGGTGCTGAAAAGACTGTTGTGGTGCACAGTCAAAGAATACTAGGCTGACCTCTCTACCAAGAATGATGCCACAATATGAAGACAAGATGATCAATTTCAACAACTGGCTTAAGTTTTGGTGTCATTCAAAGGGGGATCCAATGCCTGTCTGCCTGGGATGACATGCTCGACAAGCCACGATGCTTCGCTAGGGAGGGCTTGCACCTGTCACCCCTGGGCTTTCGGATATTGGCAAAGGCTCTTGCCACCCCCATAGTGCCTTTTTTAGGCAAGACTCAAAAGACAAACCCACCTCCATAGGTATCACAAGGGATAAGAAACTAAGAGTAATGCTACTCAGTGGCAGAAGTCTAAACCTTAAGATGCATGCACTCAAAACTCTCTTTAGCATGGAGAAAATCGATATCTGTGCAGTAACAGAAACCTGGTTCAAGGATCCCAAGAACACCCCAGCACTACCAGGTTATACGCCATACCATGTTTTTCGGCCCCAAAACTTGGACCGAACCACAAAAGGAGGGGGAGTATCAATATTCGTCAAAGATACCCACACCTCCAGGTTGGTGGCACAGCACGAAGCATCAGAGACTATCCATGTGCAACTAACAGTGGCTAAAACTGCCTTCCAGTTTATAGCCTGCTACAGACTACCCTCCCAAACCCAGGAACCCCACTCAGCCTTCCTGAGAACACTGGAAAATATGAAGGTCTCTCCAAACACAATTATATTGGGCGACTTCAACTACCCTAACATAGACTGGGAGCATTACTCTAGCTCCAACAACCTAGCCCGAAGGTTCCTAGAATTTATAAACTCAAATGCTATGGAGCAACTTGTTGCCACTCCCACAAGAGGGGAAAACATACTGGACCTAATCATCACCAACATGGGGACTCTATGCTCCAGACCAGAAGTGTATCCTTCACTGGTAATATCAGACCATAAAATAATCTCACTAGATATTCACATCCCGACCCCAGCCCCTGCCCAGAAAACCACAGTGAAAAACTTCTATAAAGCAAATTTCACACTCCTCAAAACTGAGGTGGAATCCTTCAAAGTCCCCGGGCCTGTGGAAAATATGGCCCAGACCGCAGAATCCTTTATAAATGCATTCTATGAACACCTTCAGGAATGCATGGATCATGCAATCCCAAATGAAACCAAGATCCAATCCTCTAAAGTTAGGCAACCTGTCTGGTGGACCCCAGCCATAAACAAACTATACAATAGAAGGAGGAAGCTACTACATGATAGAGCAAAATCCCAAAAAGGGAAGGCATCTCTGATCAGTATTAGCAAAAAACTATGGGCACTCATAAAATCATCTAAGGCCAGCTTCAAGAGAAAAATTGCACAGGACACTAAGGATAATCACAAGGCTTTCTTCAGTTATGTTAGGAACCTGAGTGGGAATTCCCAGATATGCTCAGAATTCGTCCAAAATGACAAAAAATACACCGAACCTACAGACATTGCCAACATCCTAGCTGACAGGTTCAGCGCAAACTTCTCCCCACCTTCCCCACCAAAAGGGAAAATATCTATCCCAGCAGAGTGCTGCCCCCCTGACATCTAAGATGCTCAGGTAAGAGCCGTCCTCTCCAAAGCAAAAAACACAGCATCAATGGGGCCAGACGGTGTCCCGGGCTGCATCCTACATGAACTCCAAGAAGAACTAAACCCAAACATAAAACTACTGTTCAATCTCAGCCTTACTACAGGATATGTACCCAAAGAGTGGCGTACAGCAACAGTGGTCCCTCTCCACAAAGGTGGTGTCTCAACGGATACTGGAAACTATCACCCCATAAGCCTGACTAGCTTGGTCTGCAAAGCTATGGAAAGGATCATCATGGACCTCATAAATAAAGATATTGGGGACCTACAGACACTGGATCCTACCCAGTTTGGCATTGTTAAGGGCAGATCCTGCCTCTTAAACCTGATTGATTTCTTTGAAACAGTCACCAAGGTCATTGACGAGGGGAAGGTGGTCCACACAGCCTACCTGGACCTTGCAAATGCCTTCGATACAATACCCCACTCGGGCATTATAGATAAGCTCACCAGCTTAAATATAAACCCCTATGTCACTAGATGGGTTGCAAACTGGCTCAAGGACAGAACCCACATGGTTAGAATTGCTGGAGCCATGTCAGACTCCAAACCAGTTACAAGTGGCATCCCACAAGGCTCAGTCCTGGGACCTCTCTTGTTCGGTATATATTTCTCGGAGGTACAGGCTAACATGGAAGAACTGTGGCTGACCAAGTTCGCAGATGACTGCAAACTGGGCGCCATAATCAACTCTCCAGCCGACACAAGCATCCTACAAAAGGGCCTCATAGAAACAGACAACTGGTGCCAGAGCCATGGCCTCAAGCTAAATGCCAAAAGGTGTATAGTCATCCCCTTTGGCAAAAACAAAGTGCCCACAAATTACCACATAGGTGGTAATCCATTAAGTATGGAAGAAGTAATTAGGGACCTGGGGACCCAAGTTGATAGCAATCTCTCATTTGACAACCACGTGGCCAAAGTGGTTAGAAAAACATTTTATATAGCCCACCTAATCATGAAGGGATTCACATCTAGATCAGGGGAGGTCATTGTGCCTCTTTACTCATCCCTCATCAGGCCCATAATTGTGTACAATGCCCCTTTTGGGATGTACCTTACCAGACACCTGCAGCAACTGGAAAGACCCCAAAAGTACCAAACCAAGAGGATCAAAGGGCTCAAACAGATGCCATATGCTGCCTGGTTAAAGAAACTCCAGCTCTACTCAGTGGCATACCGCCTGCTCAGAGGTGATCTGTGCCTGATGTATAAAGCCATGTCCAACCCGGAATTAATGGACATGCTGCACCTCAGAAAATCAAAATCCCATCGAGCTAAGTGCTAGAGAGACTTGATCCTCAGCACTGAAATAAATAGGACATGCTGGAGGGACAGATTCATAACCCAGAGGCTCCCTTCACTCTGGAATAAAATCCCAGTCCAGGTTAGGCAGAGTCCCTCACTGACTCTCTTCAAGAGGAATCATGATAAGTGGATGGTTGATAGTAGGTTTACCCCGGGTATCACTTCTGTGTCACTGTTAGACAGAGGCACAGTATACTAACCTCAAAAAAGGGCATAGAAAAATTCATTTAAAATGGGTGGCAAAAGCCAAACACACTCTGGCTAGGCTTATAAATGCCCTAGGGCAGATAGCCTAGTATGAACCTATGAACCTATGAACCATCTGGATATGTCCACATGTGGGAGCTACTCAGACAGACTACTAGCCTTCATAGACTTACAGGTACACAGCAACTCTGCATGTTCAGTAAGATAAACATCACATGATAATAAATAATGCACTCTGCACTTCTGCACCACTACCCAAACGTACTATATACCCCTGTAGTCAGGCACAACCAAGGGTATAGGTAGGCATGCACAGTAGTGAAATATGTCCAGTTGTCCTGAGCAGACTGTGCTAATGTCAATACAAACAAACCACAAACTTTTCAGAAGTGAGTAACGTACTGACAGTGTATTAGTTCACAAATAGTGCATGTGGCTGATATTCATAATTGGTAGTACAACACACCTAGCTCTCCTCACCCCTCTCTCAGGGGTGGAAGGTTTCAAATATCACTCAATGTATTGCATATTCACAGCTGTTGCTGGTAAAGAAATGGGCAGCTATGGACCCTCCACACCCATCCTGTACATCCCGAGCTGGTTTCCCAACTGTCTTCCCCTCTTTGTGCACCATTTATCACCACATTCCTATCTCCTCATTTACTTTTCTGTCAAAGAAATGACCGCAGGGGTTAGCGGGAGTGAGCACTTGTAAACAGCAGTAAGCGGGTTTGCACCAGTGTGCGCATGTGTGCGCTTAGCGAAGTATTGCAAATATATGATAAGCTAAACCAAGCTTGGCTTAGTATTGCTAAAATAAAATAAGCTAACCTAAGCTTAGCTTAGCATCGCTAAGCATTGCGTAAACCCGCTTACAACTGCTTAAAAGTGCCTTAGTCACTCTGCATGAAAGGCTGTTGTACTGCTCAGCAGCAAAATAAAAAATCTTGTCAGTCTCGAACCCGGTACCTTGGACTCCCCAGTCTACATGATGTACCACTATACCACAGCAGATATACAATAACTTGGTGCTGAAAGAAATATAACATGCATTACAATGAGTGAATGTAAAGGGAAAATAGGAAAGCCATAGGAATACATTGCAATAACTACTGTTGTATGCCAGTTAATTCTCTAATTCGAAAAGAAAGTACATACTCCCACGTATCCAGTGTTAGCATTAGGTGGTGTGAGTAAATCTACACACTGAGAAGAGTGTACTGGAAGAAGCAACAGTCAGGTTTCAGTACAACATGCATTTCACTGGCTACAACCCAGCTTAAGATATGAGACATATACCAACCTTCTGACTGAGACAACAGTGTCCACAGCAAACAAGCATGGTCCCCACTTTGCAAAACTGAAAGGGCTACGCCTATATAACCTATCATTTTATAGAAGTGTCCTGAAATCACAGTGAGAACTGCAATTACCACACAGCAGTCTGCATGCAATTACTAAATGGTGGGCACCAATTGGTGCAGAGGCCATCACATGCACATGTGCAGATACCTAGAAAAGCAGATTGTATCTGCTGTCCACACATGCAATAATATCATTGCAACAACTGGGAGAGAGAGAGAGAGTACGAGCGAGAGAGACAGATAGAGACAGACAGACACAAACAGGCAGAAGGAGACAGACACTGAAAACAAACAGCAACACACAGAGGAAACAAAACCAAAAAAATAAATAAATAAGTAAATAAATAAATAAAAAAATAAAAAAAAAACACCTACAACAGACGGAGGTGAGGAATACAAAGGTAAGGTTTGTAACAGATATGTATTTGGTGACATCTGAAAGATGTGTCTGAAGGGTATTCTACATACTGTGAATCATCCATATGTGGCAGCAGTCCGTATCTATATGTACATGCACATTTGCATAGGGCAAGAGACATACTGCAACTGTTAGTGAAGGCTGGACATAAGTATATTGTTGAAGGCTGCTATGTGCACATATGTATGTAGGTTGTAGTGTGTGGCATTGCAGAAAGCAAGCAGTGCCAGTATATGTCATGTGGTGTTAAATGCTGTGGGACTGAGCTACAAGCAGTGAGGCCTGCAACAGCTATATGGCCTGAGGACAGCAGAATGCATTCTGCACAACATTGTGCAATAGTATTACATAACCGTATGTCTTACAACTGTTGCATAATTGACATCCCCACCATGAAAGGTGGGCAGTATATGTGCCTATATGTGCAGCTATATGTACAGCAATGGATGTTTACATGTATGTGTATATATACATGTATATATACATATATATGTGTGTATAGATATATAGATATATATATGGATATATGTAGATATATATGGATATATATCGATAAATATATATATATATATATATATATATATCGATATATATGGACATATATAGACATATATATATATATATATATATATATATATATATATATATATATATATATATATAGATAGATATGGATATATATGGATATAGATCTATATAAATATATATAGAAATATATAGATATGTATGGATATGTATGTATATGTATGGATATGGATATATATGGATAGATATGGATAGATACGGATAGATATGGATAGATATGTATATATGTATGTATGTGTATATGTATATATATATATATATATATATATATAAATATATATATATATATATATATATATATATATATATATATATATATATATATATATATAAGTTAGAGAGTGAGGGAGACATGGGGTCATATGTACTGCAACAGGTGCCTGTTGTCCAAGGCATCGACTAAACAGCAGTGTTGATACCGCAGTGCCATACCCCATTCCAAAACACCTTACGCAGTAACTGCCACATATGTGGTAGCCTGCCTAACACTGAAGGTGTCAGAAGGGTACACGGGACACAGGTGGACAGTAGGGTCCCCTTTGATAATCACAGTGACAACAGTAGTAATGTAATCTGTCTACATGGTACGTGTCATCACAAAAGGTGTGTCATCTAGGGAAATATAGGTCGGTGTTCCCCTCTACTCATCACAATGCCCCATGTGGTATGTACCTCTCATGACAGCTACAGCAAGTGGAAAGGCCACAGACATACCTAACAAAGAGTAATACTGCCCTCAAACACATGCCCTATGCAGAATGACTCACAAACCATAGCTAGAGTGCGTTGCATACTGGCCACCCAGAGGTTACCACTGCCGGACATACAGAGGTATGTCACACCCACAGTAGTCAGCCAACCACCATGACAACACCTCACAATCCCTCTGGGCTACATGACCTAGGGCCCTAATCCTTGTCAACTCACTAAACAGCACATGCTGGAGGTACAGGTTCCTATCCACAAATATGCCATACCCTGGACTAAACCACGCAGCATGAATAAACAAGGCTCCTCATTAGCAGATGTCATACATACCCCTGATGATTGTTTTGGAGACAGGTAATATGCCCTGGGAGTCACCTCTGTGTATCTGGTTGACAAGAGCAAGTGAAATCACATTACATGTGTGTCAAAGGCCAGGGTAGCATATGGCTAGGCTGGTCTAGGCCCTAGGACCAATATCGTATTACCTACCTATGACACAATGCACACACACATGTACTCAGTGCAATACCTGCTATGTGAGGCAGAATGAGTGCAACAGTGACTGTGTGCAAGGTTTGTAAAGGTGTGATAGCTTAGTGTGAGGTTGTGTCTGTCATGGTAGTTTGTGTCCTAGGTGTGAGACCGGTGAAAGATGTGTCTGTTATGGGATGCAGACATAGTTGGATGGCATATGTTGTGATGTAGTTACTTGTGTACAACTGTGGTGTCCCAATGTAGGCTGAAGCAATACATGTATGCTCAGTACGTGGTGGTACTACTGGTGACTCCAGCTCACATATGAACTGTTGTACTACCTGAAGCTGTAGGCCTAAACAGCACAATATGGTGTATGTTCACAGTCCCTGGTAACACTGACTTGTGTGTTTCCTGTAGTCTGCACAGATTACGTACCACAGGCATAGGTATCTGTAAGTAGGGGCACACAGTACTATAAGGTACACAGGTAATGCTCATCTGTGTCGGCAGACATCTGTGTGTTGTATGTATGTCTGATGTGTGTTTAATGATGCCTGTACCATGCCCGCAATGACATGTGTGTCACAGGGTATGTGTGTGTACCTAGCAACATGTATACTCTGTTACAGCAGTATGCCAGCTATATTAACAACCGTGCACATATGTTAGGTAGGGGTATGGCATCAAAGACTAGGGTGGTTTACCGGTAATACTGTGAATGTACATGACATTCATTGCATTGGATGACATATTTCTTCATGCATTAGCTTGATATATACCCCTGGGGTGAGGTTGTGCATTGTATCCTAAACAGTGTGCTGACTACTGGTGTATACTGGTGTGTTATATAGAGTGTTGCAGGCACTGTCAGCCAGTTGTGGGTTGAGCACTGATATGTGGTATTGAGTGTGTGTATCCTCTCATAGACAGATAGATGCTATATATGGCAGTTAAGTGATATCTGTACTTCATAATGTTAAGTTTGCCACATGACATGCTCACACATATCATTTAATTGTCTTCCAGGGTTATGGCTCATCAACGTAACCCATCCTATTCAGCTGCGGAGGAGCAGGAAATACAGAACAGCCTGGTGCAGCACTATAACCTGCTTTTTTCCAGGGCCAGCCAGCACCAGCATGACCGTACTGCACTGTGGCAAGACCTTGTTCACTGGGTAAATGACATAGGCATGCATAACCGGACATATGAGCAGGTACGCCATCACTTCAGTGATTTAATTAGACATGTCCGGTGGTGTGCATCTGATATCCATAGGCAACAGCTTGCCACAGGTGGTGGAGCTGCCATACATCCCCCCTAACCAGAGTGGAGGAGCTGCTCCTAAGCGTGGTTGCTCCTGGCCTACAGCAGCAACAGCGTCACACATGTGTCATCATGGAGGCCAGAGCCACCCAGCAGGATGACATGGAGTGTGCAGGTAATACACCCTAGCTGTAGACTACCATTACCTGTGTGGTTAGAATATGCATATGTGAGACGTGTACTGTGTGTTTAGTAGTTGTGCTACCTAATGTGTACAATACTGATATTTGGAATAGTATCCGTACACCTGTGACTGTTGACTGTTGATCTACTGTCGTTTAGCACACTCACAGTAGCAATGTCACAGTTGTGGCCACTGACACACTGTGTCATATTCTTCTAGGTCCCTCTGATGGGACAGCAGGGCAGACAATACATGCTGGTGAGTGTGTTAACACTTTAATATTGGTAATGAAAGATGCATGTCATAGGTGAGGTGTAGGCCATGTACACATAACACACCTACGCATAATGCATGCTGTGCATGTTTGCTGTGAGACATCAATCATCTCAGTAAAGTCAGTAGCTGCCTCAATCACATGCAATGCACAGTGCAGGAGACACAATTGTGGCAACACTGTACTGCACAATGGATATGCATATTTGCTACAGCTGTACAGAACAGAACACATTTATCATAGGCAGTACACGAAAACATGCTACATTTGGCATTACCACACACCTGCTGTAAGGTCATACTTCAGTATCCCACATGTCATGCATACACACATGATGTACCTCAGGGGTAGAGGCCTATCATGGGGATGTGCAACACTCTGCAACACATAACACAGTCATGTTAGGCAATGCTCCCTATCGGGCACCTCACACACCCATGTACAAGGTGGCTGTGTAATTGTGAATGTAGCCATGGCACTGCAGTTCAGGCACAGCATGCTAGGCGGTGGTCTTGCACACATTATTAGCTGTGAGTGACCACAAGATGCATGTTGATGATGGCACAGGGTACTACACCCCATCCAGTTACAGTGACCACAGTACTACTCATAGAAGTCATTGCTTTGCACCTCAGTGTTGTGTGTGTGCAAACATATGCACCTATACACAATATGCATAGCATGTTGTCTGTGTGCTTACATATGCCAGTATACACAATATGCACAGCAGTCACCATCCACACAAAGTGTCACATATATGTCCTGGAATGCTAGTGGGTGTATAGGTCACTTGACACACATTGGGTATGTGTAGTGTTTAATGTTGCAGTTGTGTAGCATGCCATGCCATGTCTGGTGCCCACATATCTGCAATATGTCCCACATTCACCATAACCACTGTACACTGGCCATGTCAAGCATTGGGATTCCTTCACTTCAACATGCACTGCACATCCCATGTATGTACACAGCATGCATGTGCTACACCCATGCCCACTATTATCTGCTATGGACACAGATACTGCACTCAGACATGGATATCTATGTGTCACACAGATAACACATGCAGCCATGGCATGTATACTTGAGTGATGGTGCACAGGCCATTGCAGAGCTGATAATACCTGCACAGCAATGTTGTGTCCATGTACACATTGTGTTCCAGGGTGTAGCCAATCACTGAACAACTACACAGGTGCATCAAAGCCATGTATACTGCCATTTAATAGGGATGTCTACACTTGCACTGCATGGTCTTGTGCAACACATATTTTGCATGCTGACAGGTGTGTGGTGACTGTCTACCTTGTGATACTGACACCCACCTTCACCCACTATAGAGTATTTGTTGGATTGCTAGTATGTGTGTGGTATGTGTGTGTATGTGCTGTAGTGAGGTGTGTATGGTTGTTCATGTGTGCATGTGTGCATGTGGGCATGTGTTCATGTGTGCATGTGTGCATGTGTGCATGTGTTCATGTGTTCATGTGTGCATGTGCAGACCGTAACGTGTGTTTCCTGTCTTCATCTCACAGGTGCTAAGTTAGGGGTTGGCCAATGCAGCAGGCAACCTGAAGCCACTGCCATGAATAGTGGTAATGATAACACATGTATATTGGCACAGGAAGATTTTACAGGGTCTGTCGTTGGTCCGCCAATCGATAGTACACAGAGTTCAACCCCATCTATGCGCACACTCATACTGTCAATACATCCCTCACCACCAATGGCCATAGGCGAGGGACAGCATACAGTTGGCATTGACCAGGAGAGTGTGGTACCCATGGCACTTGCATCCCCTCACAGCAGCCATAGCCGTAGACCTGGAATGGTACCACGTAGGCAGAGGTCCAGGGGTTCTCGGGGGAGCACCACTGGTCATATTGCCCCTGGCAGGCATGCCCTTTCAGGTCTTATGACGACCAGTATGTTCCAGGCTGTAATGCAAGCTCAGGCATGTATGGAGAGGTACACCAGGCATGGACTTAGGATGCAGAGGGCACATTACACTGCTATCAATGACAGCATCCATGACCTTTCCGGTGCCACCCGGACTTACACCGAGGTCATTGATAGACATTGTGGGGAGACATTAGATGCCCTCCACAACATGTCTTCCATGAGCCAGGACCATGCTGGACGGTTGAGATGTTGACACAGACACATGCCAGCAACAGCAATAGCTGGCAGTGGTCGCAGATGGCCCACAGTTCACAGCTGCTCCCATAGTGGCAATACCAGCCCCAGCAATGCTGGGACTGGCCTGTCCATTGACCATCCCAGTAGACCACGTGCACGTGACTCTGGCCAGTCCTAGCAGGGCCATGGGTCCAGTCATCATACCTCTGCCTCTGATGACAGTACCCAGTCAGGGTTGGTACCCGATACTGTCCGTAGCACCCCTGCCAGGCACAGGTACTGTGTCTGTGGCCAGAGACAGTGATCTGTACAGCCTAGCAGGTACAGTCTGTGGCTGTCCCACAAACTACCATATATGGCAGCCACATGGTGGAGCTGTGTGCATGCAGACACACACACACATTAACCAAACAATTAGGGCTCACACATACACACACACATTACATCAACATTGGCCCATGCTGTACTGTTGTCCCTCACACACACACACACACACACACACACACACACACACACACACAGACATGTCAATTGGATGGGTCAATGTCAGGCTCTGGCAAACAACACAATGCCCTGTGCAAATGATGATACCTGTGTCACCTCCTGTCATCTACATCATTGATGGAGGGACAGGCTAACATGGTGCTGATGCACAGGGTGACACTATAGCAGTGTAGCAATAATAGCAAGTTGTCAACAAGGAAGTGTAACAACATCCTTGTAGGTATATCTGAGCGGACATTATGCATCAAAGCTCTGATTGTCAATGTAGCATTCTTTACACTACTGTTAGGTCTGAATATGTATTGTCCACCCATGTGCCACTTGGCTGAAGTGTAATGTGTTGCCAGCATCTGTTAGTGAGTGTACAGTATGTGTGTGATGTGTGCAGTACAGATTAGCAAGTGTACATCTGTGAACATGGTGGGTGCACACTGTCTGCATGTATGTGCATAGTGGACACATGGGACGTGTGGCATACCCTGTCGTACACATTGCTAACATCTCATAGTATCTTTCATTGGCCAGTATGCATTCTACTACAGTTATGTACTAACATGGGTAGACATGTGTATGACATGGGTTGACACTATGCTGTGGGTGATACCGTTAATATCTGTCAATGATTTGCGGTCTGGTAGTATACACAACCTCAACAGCATGACTTTAAGCAATCATTGGATGATGTCCTGACAAATGACACACAGTAGTAGGGAACCCAGTAACAATTGGATCCTTCCGGTGATACACTATAACACTAACCAGTGGTAATGACCGCCACCCATTCCTGTGATCACACCTATTTGGCATATAGCCCCCTTAGGTACATGCAGACACACTAGGGATATGTCCATCAAAATCTGGAAATGCATGGATTGGCCTACAATACATTCCCTGGATGGGACGCATATCCTACACAAGGGTATCATACAGACAGATACCTGTTGTCTGATACATGCTGTATAGCAGTAAGCCAACTATGGAATAGTCATCCTCGTGTACTATACATACTATCCCATCAGTACCACACAGGTGGTAGCCCTCAACATGTATGTTGGGTATCAATGTGTACATACAGCCTCATGTTATGTCATGTGTCCCTTTTATCCACATATCCATAGGTATTGTGGAGTCTCAAGGTGTATCACATAAGACATTAGAGGCCTGACTGCATATCCACAAGGCAGTCGTACACCTATAAAGACTGTCCATTCTTGGCAGTCTTTGTTGTGTATGACTCTTATTCAGTCTCATACCTAACTTCTTGATTTTTCTAGCATGTCGAAGGGCCAGATGCTGGCTTCCTCTCCTGCCCAGTTGGTGAATCTGGGAATATTGAGGCAATGTTACAATTGCCTCATGTACACAGACAACCAACTCCTCCTCCCACATAACACAAATACTTGCGAGAGATGCAGCTATTTAGCCCAACTGGAGGCTGAGCTCTCTCAACTCAGGACTGGCAAGACCAGACAGGAGGAGAAGGCAACTACACACACCGCAAAACCAGCCTCACATAATGCTACCACACCACTGAATCAAACACATAAACACACAAAGACATACTCGAAGGCTCTGAGTAAAAATTTACCTAAACAGCAGAGGCCTCCAAAGCAGACACCCAAACAACTGCTACCTCAAGACACCCCACAAGCAACACATAAACCACAAAATCAGTGTGCAAAGCAGTCACAGCCCTTAAGGCCAAATACAACACCAAACATACTTGTCATAGGTGACTCCATAGTCAGACACACTGACGTCCCACTCACCAGGCTGAACAAGGAGAGGGTCACAGTAAGCTGCCTATCGGGCGCTAAAATCCGCCACATTACACAAGCACTCGGGTCACTCCACGGCAAGTACAAATATGACATAGTCATTGTCCATGCTGGTGTGAACGACCTGAGACGATACCTCCCTGGACTACATGAAAAGAGACATAGAGGAGCTCTCTGATTATGTAGCCCAGGCAGGTATGACCCTGACCCTGAGCAGTATCCTTCCTTCACCAAGAATGATGCCACAATATAGAGACAAGATGATCAGCTTTAACAATTGGCTTAATGTCTGGTGTCATTCAAAGGGGATCCAGTGTCTGTCTGCCTGGGATGACATGCTTGACAAGCCACGCTGCCATGAGGGCGGCTTGCACCTGTCACCCTGGGATTCCGGATATTGGCTAAGGCTCTTGCCACCCCCATAGTGCCGTTTTTAGGCAAGGCTCAAATTCTAAACCTACCACCCTAGAAAACAAAAACGGGAAGAAACTGAGGCTAATGCTGCTCAATGCCAGAAGTCTAAATCTCAAAATGCATGCACTCGAGGCCCTTCTCAGTATGGAGAAAATCGATGTCTGTTCTGTAACTGAAACTGGTTCAAGGCTCCTGAGAGCACCCCGACACTATTAGGTTTTACCTCATATCATGCGTTCCGGCCCCAAAACCCGGACCACACCACAAAAGGAGGGGGTGTATCCATATTCATAAAGGATACTCACACCTCCAGGTTGGTGGCAATGCACATAGCTTCGGAAACCATCCAGGTGCAACTAACCATAGGCAAAACTGCTCTACAAATTGTAGCATGCTACAGGCCACCCTCTCAAACTCAGGAACCCCACACAGCCTTCCTGAAGACTCTGGAGGGTATAAATGTATCTCCAAACACCATCATATTGGGTGACTTCAACTACCCGAATATAGACTGGGAACATTACTCAAGCCCTAACTTTCTAGCCCAACGGTTCCTGGAGTTCATAAATTCAAATGCCATGGAACAGTTAGTCACTGTTCCCATGAGAGGAGAAAATATACTAGATCTCATTATCACAAACATGGGGACAAAATGCTCCACACCGGAAGTATATCCCTCATTGGTGAGATCTGATCATAAACTAATCTCACTGGAAATCAACATCCCGCCCCCACCCCAAACCAAAAAGACCACAGTGAAGAACTTTTCTAAAGCAAACTTCACAATACTCAAGACTGGTGTGGTATCGTTCAAGGCCCCTGAGCCAGTGGAAACCACAACCCAAGCTGCGGAAGCCCTTACAAATGTCTTCTATGAACACCTCCAGGACTGCATGGATCAGGCAATCCCAAATAAAACCAAGACTCTTTCCACAAAGGGCAAATGTCCAGTCTGGTGGACCCCAGCCATTAACAAACTTTACAATAAGAGGAGAAAGCTATTACATGATAGAACAAAATCCATAAAAGGGAAGTCACCCTTGATCATTATTAGTAAAAAAATATGAGCACTCATAAAATCAACTAAGGCCAATTTTGAGAGAAAAATTGCCATGGATTCAAAGGACAATCATAAGGCCTTTTTCAGCTATGTTAGGAACCTGGGTGGAAACTCCCAGATATGCTCAGAATTAGTCCAAAATGATACAAAATCACTGAACCCACAGACATTGCCAACATACTGGCAGAGAGGTTCAGTGCAAACTCACCCCTCTCCCCTAAAGGAGAGATAACTATCCCAGCGGAGTGTAGCCTCCCAGACATCTCAAATGCGCAGGTGAAAGCTGCTCTCCCTAAAGCTAAAAACACAGCATCAGTGGGACGGAATGGTGTCCCCGGCTGTGTGCTACATGAGCTAAATGAGGAATTAAACCCGCACATAAGGCAGCTGTTTAATCTCAGCCTTACCACAGGATACGTGCCCAGGAGTGGCGTACGGCAACTCTGGTCCCACTCCACAAAGGCGGTGCCTCTACGGACCCTGGTAATTACCGCCCCATAAGCTTAACAAGTCTAGTCTGCAAAGCTATGGAGAGGATCATAATGGAGCTCATAAACAAAGATATAGGGGACTTGCAGCCATTGGACCCGACCCAGTTTGGCTTCGTCAGGGCAGATCATGCCTTTTGAACTTGGTCGACTTCTTGAAACAGTCACCAAGGCCATTGATGAGGAAAGGCAGTCCATACAGCCTACCTTGTCCTTGCAGAGGCTTGCGACACAATACCCCACTCGGGTATTGTAGAAAAACCTACCAGCTTAAACGTAAACCCATATGTCACAAGATGGGTTGCAAACTGGCTTAAGGACAGAACCCACAGGGTTAGAGTTGCTGGCGCTATGTCAGACTTCAAGCCGGTCACAAGTGGTGTCCCACAGGGCTCGGTCCTTGGCCCCCTATTGTTCGGCATCTACTTCTCAGAAGTACAGGCCAACATGGGAGGACTTTGGCTGACAAAGTTTGCAGATGACTGCAAACTGGGCGCCATAGTGGAAAGTGCATCGGACACGGATATCCTTCAAAGGGACTCATGGAAACAGATAGCTGGTGCCAGAGCCATGGCCTGAAGTTAAACGCTAAAAAATGTATAGTCATACCCTTCAGGAAAAACAAGGTAACCCCAAGCTACCATATAGGTGGCAATCCACTAAGCACAGAAGAGGTTATCAGGGACCTGGGGACCCAGGTTGACAGTGGCCTTTCTTTTGACACTCACGTTGCTAAAGTGGTTAGAAAGACCTTCTACATTGCCCACCTGATCATGAAGGGATTCACATCCAGATCTAGTGAGGTCATTGTTCCCCTGTACTCTTCACTTATCAGACCAATGATCGAGTACAATGCCCCATTCGGGATGTATCTCACCCGACATCTGCAGCAATTGGAGAGACCCCAAAAGTTCCTCACCAAAAGGATAAAGGGACTCCAAAATCTGTCATATGCTGCCAGATTGAAGAAACTCCAGCTCTATTCAGTCGCATACCGTCTGCTCAGAGGTGACATGTGCCTGACATACAAGGCCATGTCCAACCTGGAATTAATGGACATGCTCAACCTCAAAAAATCCAATTCCACCAAAACCACTAGAGCAAGTGACTTAAACCTTAGCACGGATATAAATAGGGTGTGCTGGAGGGATAGATTTATCACTCAGAGACTCCCTATGCTGTGGAATAAAATCCCGGTCCATGTGAGGCAGAGCACCTCACTGGCTCTGTTCAAGAGAAATCTTGACCTGTGGATGGGCGATCGTAGGTTTACCCCAGGAATCATCTCTGTGTCACTGCTGGACAGAGGCACAACAAACTAATGGGTACAGTATTTTTTCATATAAGGGGTGGTGTAAGCCACAAAACTTTGGGCTAGGCTTATAAATGCCTTAGGGCAGATAGCCTAGTATAAACCTATGAACTTATGAGCCTATGACCATGTCTGACATATACCTCAGGCATATACTCTCACTCACACTACTCTTAAGTAACTGTCATGGGTGTGTGTGCCACAGATGACCTTGGCCACAGAACACGACAGTGGACGGCCTTGTCACATACATACATATGTGACCTATGATCTGAGAAGCAGTGGCACAACCTGTCAAAGGAAACAAATGTATACGTGTAGTATGCAGGCTTCACACCTATGTACTGATTGAGGGGACATGTGCACATATATATTTGCCACGCAGATACCTGATGTGTGCAATACACTTACTGTTGTAATCATACTATGTCATAGCATAGTAAAAGCAAAATCCACACCGCATTGGCCAACAGTGACACACACACACACAATCAGCATTTGCAGGATTCACACCCCTACCTAGCTATGTTATGATACTAGAGAGCGATGCATTAACACGGTGCGCTATCTGCTTTACTGGGTGCCTTCCCTTCTCCGGCTTTATTTGTAGGATGGTGACATCACCAGACTTTCCAAAGAGGAATGTACCTCTTTTAGTGAGTTTTCCCAGTCTACAAAAAGGGGACACCTCTCAAAGGAAACTGCACACATACACCCCCCCCACACACACAAACTTACTGTTTGCAGGATTCAAACCCCTACCAAACTATGTTATGATACTACAGGGAGATGCATTAACACGGTGTACTATTTGCTTTACTGGCTGCTAGCCCTTCTCCTGCTGTATTTGTAGGATGATGACATCATCAGACTTTCCAAAGAGGAATGTACCTCTTTTAGTGAGTTTTCCCAGTCTCCAAAAAGGGGACATCTCTCAAAGGAAACTGCACACATACACACACACACACACACACACACACACACACACACACACACACACACACACACACACACACACTGTTTTCAGGATTCAAACCCCTACCTAACTATGTTATGATACTAGAGAGAAAGACGCATTAACACGGCGCGCTATTTCATTTCCTGGCTGGTTTCCCTTCTCCTGCTGTATTTGTAGGATGGTGACATCATCAGACTTTCCAAAGAGTAATGAGTTTTCCCAGTCTCCAAAATGGGGACACATCTCAAAAGAAACTGCACACATACACACCCCCCCAGACACACACACTCACTGTTTGCAGGATTTAAACCCCTACCTATGTTATGATACTAGAGAGAGATGCATTAACATGGCACGCTATTTGCTTTACTGGCTGGTTTCCCTTCTCCTGCTGTATTTATAGGATGGTGACATCATCAGACTGGACATGGTGATGTGTGTACACTTTGTTTTCTGCCATTTCAGGAATAGTCCATGTGGGTCAGCAGGTGTCAACAGCTTGAACAAGACCTCATAATCCTTACCTTGTGTGATCTATCTGTGGACACATTGACATTCCATCATATGTCAACACATATTTATGCACAGCTTGTTGGTTTTGTGGATATTACATGTGCCTGGGATGTTGATAAAGGGCTATTCAAAGTCTATGTGACACATGTGTAGATGTGTTCGTTGATGTATGTCCTGGGTGGCTGCCTTGCAAACAGTCTAGCATGTTTGGGAATCATGATCCGCACATGAACATACCACAGTTGGTAGGGTTGTGTGTATGTCAGCTTCCAATAGCTCTGTTTATGACTGCAACCATGATGGACTCCATGACCTTGCAGATCAGACTTCATAAGCGTACTGGACTTGACTTCCCATGGTGTGTTGTGCACCAACACTTGTGGGGAGTGCCATATGTAGCTGTGACACATTCAATAGTTCCACATCCTGTGTAGGGGGTGAGGCTCAACTGACTGTTCAGGTGCATGATCTGTTTGTTCTGTAGTTTGTGCATGACACACATTGGGAATCAATATATTCCACTTGCTGCCATGCTTTTGGCAGTGGGGGTAGCTGCTCATCCATTTTACATGTGATATCTCCTGGTATGATGATATGGACTATTGTCAGTGGGAGGTGGGTATGTACATATGGGCCTGTCTGTCATGATGTTGGCATTGTCACTCAGGTACAGTTGGCCCTAACTCAGGACATATATGGGTGTACATTGCTATTTATGACATAGCTGAAGGAGGTGTCACGATTCATTCTGGACTCCTTCTCAGCTACTCTTTACAAAACACCAACAAACATGAGCACTAATCCCTGTTATACTCTTTTACATGCTTAACACCCTACTGATCCTTTGTGATCTAGCTACAGAGTATGTCATGATAATATCCTGGCATGTCCAGGGGTCGATTGTGTGTGAACTCTCCAGTCCAGCTGGTGGATATTGTGATATTGACACAATGTCACATCTGCCTCATGTACACAGACAACCCTCTCCTCCTCCCGACAAACTCAGATATATGTGTGAGATGCACCTATATAGACCTACAGGGTGCTGAACTTGCTTGACCCATGACTGGCACAGTCTATCAGGTGATGAAGCTAACCACACACACCACATATCAGTCTCGCATATCCTCTAGCAACAGCACTCAATCCACATTGTCACACATAGACATACTTGGATGTTGTAAATGTACTCTACCTAAGCAGCAGAGACCTCCAAAGCAGACACACACACACCTGCTACCCCACTACAATACCCACATATCACATAGTTCACAATGTCAGTGTGCCACACAGTCACTGCCCTTCAGGCTAAATAGCACACCTAATACACTTGTAATAGGTGACACTTATTGTCAGACACACTGACGTACCACTCACCAGCCCTAACAAGGGAATAGTCACTTTGGGCTGTCTGTTGGGTGCCAGGATCTGCCGCATAACACAGTCAGGTCACTCCAAAGCAAGTACAGGACTGGCACCATCATTGTCCATGCTGGTGTCTATAACCTCAGATGTTACTCCATGGACCACATGACATGATACATGGAGGAACACTCTGATCATGTAGCCCAGGCCAGTATGCCCCTGACCTTGTCTAGCATCTTACACCCACCAGTTATGATGTCACAGTAAATGGACACACATATCACATTTAACAGTTGCCTAACAAACGTGTTTAATTCATAGGGGATACAGTGTCTGTCAGCCTATGGTGACATGCTCAACATGCCATGTAGCTTCACTATGGACAGCTTGTACCTGTCACCCTTGGACTTTGGAATGCTGGCTAAGGCTCTTGCTACCACCATAGTGCCTTTTTTAAGCAGGGCTCAAAAGACAAACCCACCTCCATAGACATTACAGGTTAAATGAAACTAAGGGTAATGCTGCTCAACAACAGTTGTGTTAACCTCATATTGCGGCCACTCAGGACTCTCCTCAGTATGAAGGATAGCGATATCTGTGCACTGACAGACGCCTGGTTCAGGCTCGCTTATGCACACCAGCACTACCAGGTTATGTTTCATACCATGTTGTCTGACAACAAGCCTTGTAACAGACAACACAGCTAGGGGGAGTATCCATATACATCACAGATACACACACCTCCAGGTTAGTAGCACTGCACAAAGCATCACAGACTATACATATACAACCACCCTTGTGCAAAACTGCCTTTCAGTTTGTTGCCTGCTACAGAATACACTCCAAAACTCAGGAACCACACTCGGCTTTCATGGGAACTATGAAGAATATGAAGGTCTCCACAAACACCATTATATTGTGTGACTTCATATACACAAATATTGACTGGGGATACTACTCAAGCCCTGACACCCTCACCCAACAGTCGCTACAATTTGTAGACTCATATGCTATGGCACAACCAGTCAGCACAGCCACAAGGGGGAATGCATATTGGACCTGATCATCACCAACATGGGGACTCTGTGTTCCACAGCAGCGATATACCCCTCATTGGTAGGGTCAGAACATACATGTATCTCACTGGACATACATATACCCTCCAAACACCCATCCTGGGTAATCTTGGTGAACTTCTCATGAGCCAACGTCTCACTTCACCGCAGCAAGGTGGTATCATTCAGAGACCCTGAGACAGTGGCAAATACAGCTCACACTGCTGCATCCTTTACTTACACATTCTGTGGACACCTAGTGGACTGCATGGATTGTGCTATCCCAAATAACAACAGGACGCACTACTCCAATGGCAGGGGACCTGTCTGGTAGACACCAGCCATTAATAAGCTGTACAATATCAGGAGGAAGCTATTACATGATAGAGCACAATCCCGGACTAGGAAGGCATCTGTAATCTGTACTAGCAAACAGCTAAGATCACTCATGAAATTTTCTAAGGGCCGCTTCTACCGGACAATTGCAACAGACACGTAGGACTATCGCATGGCCTTCTTCAGTTATGTCAGGAACCTGGGTGGACACTCACTGATATGCTGTGAGTTACTGCATACTGACTAAACCTACCCTGAACCCACTGGCATTGCCAACATCCTGGCAAACAGGTTCAGTGCAGATGTCTCCCACCCATCCCCCCTAAGGAGCAACTATCCATCCCTACACAGTATAACCTCCCTGACATCACACAGTAGCAGGTGAGTGCTGCCCTCCCCAAAGCGTACATCACAGTATCAATGTGACCAGACGGTGTCCCAACCTGCATCTTACACAAGCATCATGACAGACGTAACCCTCACATTACATCACTGTTCAATATCAGAGTTACCACAGGATATGTACCCAAGGAATGGCATACAATGACAGTGGTCCCACTCCACAGAGTTGGTGCCACAACGGACCACAGACAATATTGCCCTATAAGCCTAAGTAGCCTGTTCTGCATAGCTATGGAGTGCATTGTCATGGGACTCATACACATAGACATCGGGAACCTACGGACACTGTGTCCTACACATTTTAGCATTGTTGTGGGCAGATCTTGCCTCTTGAACCTGTTTGTATTCTTTAAACGGCTAACAGGTCCATTGACATAAGGATGGCTGTCCACACAGCCTACCTGAACCATGCAAAACCCTTCAACACAATAACCCACTGGGCCATTATGCATAGGCTCACCAGTGTCGATATGGACACATATCTCACACGATGGATTGATACCTGGATCAGGGATAGCACACACATGGTCAGACATGCAGGTGCCATGTCTGACTATACTCCAGTTACATGTGGCATCCCACACCGCTCGGTCCTGGGACCTCTCTTGTTCAGTATATATTTGTTTGATGTACAGGCTACCACAGAGGGAATATGGCTGAACATGTTTGCACTTGACTGCAAACTAGGTGCCATGATCAACTCTCCAGCAGCCACATGCATACTCAAACAGGGTCTCACAGAGATGGATGACTGGTGCCTGAGCCATGGCCTACAGCTAAATGCCATTAGTTGCATAGTCATCCCCTTTGGGAATAACAACATGTTCACACATTACCACATAGGTAGTACTCCATTACATACGGTGGGAGTTGTTAGGAGTTTAGGGACATGACATGTTCATACTCTCGCCTTTGACATTCAGTTTGCCAAAGTGGTTGGACACACCTTCTATGTGGGCCACCTTATCCCATTTGGTTTCACATCTAGATCGAGTGAGGTCATTGTGCCCCTATACTCATCACATCCATGCTTGGTTACAATGCTACATTTGGGGTGTACCTTACCCGACACCTGCAGCAACTGTACTGGCCACGGAAGTTCCTCACCAAGCAGATCTATGGACTCACACAGATGCCCTGCATGGTTCAGATGCAGTAACTCCAGTTCTACTCAGTTGCTTACCACCTACTCAGATATGATGTGTGCCTATTGTTTACAGATATACCCAACCCAGAATTACTGGACATGCTTCACCTCAGGATATCCGACTCCCTTGGAGCTACACACTCCAGCGACGTATACCTCAGCACAGATGTTAATAGGACATTGTGGAGGGACAGATTAATATCCCAGAGGCTCCACTCACTCCAGAATGTAATCCCACTTTCACATAGACAGAGCCACCCACTGACCACCTACTGGAGACATCTTGACGACTGTATGTGTGATCGTATGTTTACCCCTGGGATATCTTCTGTGTCCCTGCTAGACAGAGGCACACTAGTCTACACGTACATGGGCTATCTTGTTTGACCTACTATTCACACACACAGTGTAGTAATCTGACAGGGTTGCGAATGCCAAACACACTCTGGTTAGGCTTGTACATGCAGTAGGGCAGATAGCCTAGTATCGACCTCTGAACATATGCTAATGTTCAAGATGCACAATGTTCATTGCTGATACTGTTTGCAGGTCTTTATCATCTTTGCTTTACCAGTTTCTATGAACAACTTCAGTATCTGCAGAACATATTTGATTATGACAGGGTTCCACTATATTATAGATGTGTCTGTTGTCATATAACTGTGTGCACAGGGCAGATTGCTGTATAGTGACAGGTTCCTGGGTTAACATATGCAACTGCCAGATATGCGTGGCCCACTGCTGTACTCAGACATGGCCTAAGAGTGTGAGCATGCCCAGTTCTGCCATTCCATGTTTTGTTGCCTGACATTTGTCTCATTTATTCAAGTGTGTGAGCATGCCCAGTGTGACCTTTCAGTATGTTGCTATCTGAGGTCCACTACATTTGTTGATGTGTGTGAACATGACCGATATTAACATTTATACAGTGTGTGTTGGAAGTCAGGTTCTGTTCTCACTGCAGGACTCACCTTTGTGTCATAACTCGACAAGGATTATGCTGTGCCTGCAGGGTTTCCATGAAATACTTTGCATAGACTTATCAATATTCCTTCATACAGGCTGACCACTGCAATACTGTCATGGTTTAGTGGTTCAGTACTTTGGCTATAGTGCACAGTATCCTAGGTTCTTGGCCCATCACTGCTTTATATTTTCATACTGAGCAGACCAGACTGCTTAAGGGCCAGTTAAGCAAATATGAGCATGTTGGCTTTTGTTCAGCTATGCCCTACTTAGACCAGGCTTGTCCGACATTGCACAATATACACCAACATTGCTGGACGTTGCCCAATATTACTGAACATTGACCATAGTTGTGCTAGTTGGTGTGTGGGATTTTGTTTGCATATACTACATGGTGGTAAATGCTGTTTAGCAGTGCTTTATATTGCTTAACACATGGCAATCATGCCTTAGGTGGTGCTGCAGGGCTGCCTATGTCGGATGCACATACTACACTCCCTGTACATGTTTGAAAGCAGGTAGTGTCAACTTAGGCATCCATTTTACTACATGTGCAAGTTGGAGAGAGATATAATTTCCAGAGTTCCTGCTGAGCCAGTGCATGTGCTATGCGTTGCCTCTTTGCCAAGGCCAAAGCATACTGGGCACACCTCCTTCTGCCTACTGGGGCAGGCTCAGGTTGTTCCTCCTCCTCCGAGTCACGCTCTGCCTGTGATGGCCTTGGCAATAGAGGGGGGCTGTTTGGCCTAGGCCTATGTTGATCCTGCTGCAGCTGTTTTTGCAGGATCATATTATGTAGCATAGCACATACCATGACAATTGGGTACATGTAGTTGGTGAGTACTGCAAGGCTCCACCAGATGTGTCCAGGCACCGGAACCATGACTTGAGCAGCCCAAACACACGCTCTATTACATTACGTGTTTGTGTGTGTGCCTCATTAAGGTGTTCCTGTTCAGGTGTGTGTGCGTTTCTGATGGGTGTCATCAGCCACGGCTCCAGTGCATAGCCAGCATCCCCCACTAGGTGACCATGTGGGATGTCCCCATTGGCAAATATCTGGTACAGCTGCATCAGATGCCAGATATGGGAATCATGGTAGCTTCCAGGGCAGCGTGCACACACATTCAGTATTATGCCCTGGGCATCACACATGACCTGGCAGTTGATGGAGGGGAAGCCCTTGCAGTTGAAGTAGACCCTACCCTGCTCACCGGCTGGTGCTTTGATGCGTATGTGCGTGCAGTCTATTGCACCCACTACCTCAGGGTATTCCGCTATTTGCTGGAAGTGACGCATATTGCTGGCCAATACCTCACGGGAATTGGGGAAATATACATGATCACCGACATGTGCTGACATGGCATCCAGGAACTGGTGTAGTACCCCGGATCCTGATGCCTGTGATATCCCCATCATATCACCAGTTGGTCTCTGGAAGGTACCTGTTGCTAATATTCACATACCTTGGTTTCCACTGGGATGGTTTCCCTTCTATTGGTTCTGTGTGTGAGGCGTGGCCTGCACAGCTCAACAATTTGCTGCAGGATGTCTCTGTCCACTCTATAGCGCTCCACTATCTCCAGCTCATGTAGCCCCTGGTAGGTTACCCTGGGCCTGTACACTCTTCTCCGTCTCCTCACTGTGGGTTGTCCAGCAGCATTTCAATTGTCACAACCCTCAGCATGTTGCATATGTCGCCTTATAACAGCAATGGCAGCCCCTAACATTTCTTTGTCTCAGTAAAGCTTTTTCAGTTTTCACTTCTATTAGCTTACTGCAGTGTATGTTGTGAGAAACATAATGGACTGTTCTTTGCAGAGTTTTAAGTGCTAGGATGGGATTGGCTAGTGTACTGCCTGTGTAATTTCCTGATTCTGATTGTTTTCACCTGCTAGCTTTGCTAGTACTCCCTCGTAGCTTCCTACTATTTGTTGTGCTTCTTTTTCCTTTGTGTTTCCTGAGGGGGAAGCACCGCGCACACAAGCACAAACACACGCACAGCAGCTAACACGCATGCACACATGCTTACATGGACTAAAACTTGCTTATTCAGGTTAAAACACGGGCAAACCAGTGCAAACACGCTTATAACTCTTTAAACAGCCTTACACATGCTTACTCCGGCTTAAACGCGCGCACTTTTGTTTACTTGGGTTTACACGCGTGCACATGCGCGCATACCCATTCAGCAAGAAACTTTGATGTTATCCACGGCATACACCTTCCATTTCTTGCCTTTCCCTAGTCTACCTGTTGACACACCTCTTTCCATGATGTGTAAATGACAGCTGACACATGCCACTCTGCACCAATGAGCTTCACTTCTTTCATACATAACCCCCTCGTGATGTCACCTATCTTCTACTCTGTTACTCCCCATATCCTACTCCTACACTCCACTGGCTGTGCTCATTTGCTATGTAAACTTGCGATTCATTATCCTAACGCTCATTTACATAGGACTGCCTACTAATGCTTGGTTACATGTCTTAGACTGTGCTTCCCCCCTTGGCAACCTCTACTCGGTGGCCATATTGTCTTCAGCCTGCCATTCCCTTGGATTGTACATTGACAATTTCAATAAAATACACATTTGTGGGTTTTCATTTTTAGTATTCTGGGTTTTAGAGAGCAGCCCGTTTGTGCGGTGCTGCGCTACGCTTAAACATCGGAAATTGGTGAAAAAAAAATTATTTTTATTTTCATATTGCATCAGGAAACATTTCACATGGCTGTATATTTTGCCATTGGCATGCTTCCTGCACTGGATGCAACCTTGATTTGGAGCTGTCACAGCTCCGTTTTGCTATTTGCAGAATGGTACTCAGTTGTCAACTGAATACATTTCTGCAGATAACACTGCTTTTACTCGGACAGGTCCGGGTTTCCTAAATCGCAAATCTACTTCATTTGCATGCCTTTCACATGCAATTGAGGTAATTTGCATATCCTAGCCCTGTCCATGTAAGAGCCATTTTAGGAGCTCTCTTACACACCCCTACAGGCTGTTCCTGGATCACTCGTCGGACATGATGGCAGCATGGAGTCTTACTCTACTCTAAGACTCCATGCAAGCCTTCGTGAATCCGGCCCCTTGTTTAACTGAATAGCATGAACTGAATGCAATGCTTCAGGAGAGCAAATCCTATTGTCCCAAGTAAATGATCTTGCTGAATAAAAACAATACAGTATGAGTCCTTTAGCAGGAAAAACTGGTAGGTATACTTATTTCCCCAGACCAACAAAATGTAAGCAGTGTTTTAAGCAGCATGGTATCTATATATTGCTCAGAAAAACAAGACTATTAACCTAGCCATATTTTTATCCATTAAAACCCTTCATAAGACACTGGGGTAAAAAGTGAATACTTTAAAAGAAGTGCAGCTATCATGCTGGCTGCGTGCCACACTGCCAACACAATAGCATGCTATTTGGTATTCATTACGCAACTCTACATGAGGTGTAGAGCCACAAGACAAAGAGAAATAGCAGAGTATGGTAACAACAGAATAACAAGTCAAAGTACTTGCTGATTAACCAATCCAATATGGCAGAGCTATTCAGGAAGGCATAAAGCAATCATGTACACTCATGTAGGCTTTTGCCCTGTTCTTCAAAACTCTTTGGAATATGTCACAATTACACATAGAAAAAAAATTTAGGGGTTGATGATGCTGTTATTATGCTGTTTTTGAAACAGGATTTAAACCAGGGTGCTGCTGCTGCCTGATGTCAGGCAAAAAGATCAGAGTCATCAGATGTAGATGGTGCTGTCAGATGGAGATGAGCACACTATGCCCTGGCTCTGGCTAAGAGGCAGAGGACAGCACACACAATCACTACCTAGGCCAATGCCTAAGATCCCACATAAAACCAATGCCTGTCAAACTCCACAGCCTTTACTTAACCATGTAATGGTTACATTTTGATAGCATCAGACAGGGACAATCCCCAAGGACACAACTATTACCTACAGTAATAACAAGATAAATATGGAACTTGTAAAGAAAAAATATATAACTGATTACTCCCATATGGAAATATGTATATGCCCCTAAACAGAGCATTTGTCTGAGGTATGCAGGTATGTCATAACACCTCCTACATCAGATTTTTGCAATATACAGTTATGTGTTAGAACCAATACTGTACATCAGGGATTTCAATTGACTACCATCTGGAACAAGTCAATTATACCCTCATTTGCACAAGTATACCCAGAAGCAATACCAAAATACTAATGCTTCCATTGGTTTACTTTCAGTAATAACTGAAGTATAGTGAGGTTCAATGTTGATATAAGCAATCATTCACAAATAAGTAGGAGCAATAAATCAAAAACTTTTCTTCTTCAATACAGATTGAAAAATGCAAGATTGTGAGTAAGCAAGCATTAACTATCCACTGTGTGCATCTGACATATATCCAATCCTAAGTCAAAAAGCATGTTCAAAGGGCAGGGCACAGTCATCATCATTTGTACATGGTAGAGTTGTGGTATGAGGGTAAAGCTGACACCAAAGAAGTGAGTGTGCAAAAGTAAGAAATACATGTTGCTGTCAGAGTGTACAGTGCTCAGTGCCATTAACAACAGATGTACAGCCCTCAACAGTACTGTTTAGATAGCTTGTGTGTGCGAGGTGGTATGTGCAAGTGATTTTTTTTTCAATGTGTGTATATGTAGGTTTGTGTGTTTTTGTGTGTGCATGTGTGTGTTGGTGTTTGTGTCTGCATGAACACAATCAAGCACTGTAATAGCACTATGTCCTGGCATCTCTGACATTTGTGAGCCATGCATGGTAGAGTAATCAGTTCAACAACATCACCCCCAACCCTGAGGTCCTCCTCAGCCAGGTGTTGCACTACAACTTCCACAGCCCTGGCTAGAAGTCAGTGTCTACCTGAACATGAGTAACATCTCCTATTAACTATGTCAAGGACCATGACACCGTGGCCTACCACATCTGGGCATGGACACCACAGTCAGTAATAGAGCAGTGGAAGCAGTGTTCCTGTGGGAGTGCAATCTTGTAAGGTCACATCTGTTAAAAGCAGAGTATGTAGAGGTACTCCTGCCACATAGATGCCCATCCTCCTCCATTAGATGTTCGGTTACAGACACTGCCTGATCCAGTGTTTCATTCATCCTGTCCATGGAGTCAGAAATGGTTCAGGGAGTCACACATATCAGAATGCATGACATTTAGTACTCACACAGTCTCTTCTTTGTCCCTGTATAGAGCTACTGCCTCACACATATGTCTGGTGGCACCTAATAACACATCTGCATAAGGAGGTCGGTGTATAGCAGGCATCCTCGGAGTACCTTTACCAACCCTCCTTGCACCTTCCCTCATGATGGGTACAGTGAGAAACTACAAGCTCTGCAACTGCAGTAACTACACTAACCTGATGAAATTTGTCACCGTCATCTTGTCCTGTATCAGAGGTCTCTGTGTCATGGGTATGCATAGTCACATGGACTGTGTCTGAAATATGGATGGAGGATGTTGGAGCCACAAGCTCAGTGTCACACTGACCCTCTGCTCCCCCAGACTGTGCCTCTTCATCACCAACATCAACATCAGAGGCTACCATTGCTCTACATTAGGTGGTAGGAATTCCACAGTGCTGGTGGCAAGATCAACTATGATAACAAGTAATTAAAATGACAAACAGAGAAATAAAGAATAAATCTGATCACACATTTTTTTATATATATGAAAGCAATGCTAAACTCAAAGAGATGGTAAAGCAACACAAATTTTACTCTTATGTAGACATGAATCTACGTTATCTACAGTAATAACTATAACCAAATGTGTGCTTACCATGTGCAAGTGAGGCAGCAGCCTTTAATCCAGATGTCCCTGCATGTGCAAAAGGAAAAGAAAAAAGAAAGGCTGATAAATGAAACAAGAGAAAGAAAACAATCCGTTTTACAAGTGCAAATTAAGAATGCTGTCATACAAAAATATAGTGAGCAATTGGATCTCCCAACAAACACCCTCCTCTATGTTTCACTTAAATTTATCACTGGCTCTGTATAAGTATATATATATATATATATATATATATATATATATATATACATATATATATATATATATATATATATATATATATATATATATATCTATATATATATATATATATATATATATATATATATATATATATATATATATATATACATATATATGTATATCTATATCTATATATATATATATATATCTATATATATATATATATATATATATATATATATATATATATATATAGATAGATAGGTATGGGTCTATGTTAGGCCATCAAATGGTATGTTCATCAAATGGCTATTCACCAAACACAAACCCATGAAAGGTCTTTTATAAGGGAAACCTTTACTTAAAAGTACGTACTTTCTGTTGGCCAACGATGGCCATTTATTTATTTATTTATTTATTTTATGATGAAGTGCCATTTCATTAAAAGGGACATTTGTGGCTTGTGTTTGGTGAATGGCCATTTGATGAACATGCCATTTGACAACCGAACGTAAGTCCATAATTATATGTGAACCTTCTGCTGAGGTATCTGGATCTCTGACAATAGACAGGAATTCCTCTGTTTCAGTTAGTGGAGCATGACCACCTCCAACAGCCACCTGTTCCTGGGTAACTGCACCCACCCTACAGCAGTCAGAGGTTATCATATCACTTGCCTGGCCTTGTACCTTGGAGTAAATTTTCTTACCCCCTCAGACAGCATGGATGTCATCAACCACCTGCTGCTACATCCTGTCTCAGGCAGATTGGTCACTACTGTCTTTTCGTAACAGAAAAGATACATGGCAATGCAAGACCTGGATAATGATCTCATTTTCTGTGAATGTTGGTTTTCAGGGTACAGATTTAATTGTGGGCTCCATATCCCTGTATGTTATAAAACAGAAAACAGACACATAGTTAAGTATATAATACACAGACAGGATGGCTGTGAACTCAGTAATGTATCAGTGCATGCATCGATCATGTAATACTCCCAATGACTACATAAAAGTCAGTACAGCACCCCCCAAAACAAAAGATATTCTAAATGAAATATCAGCCACAATGTACAACAGTTCTGTAGTGCAGAGAATACAGACTTGTATAACTGTGCAATACACCACAACATTTACAGTAACAAATCTCAATGTAACAGTAGAAATGTAAGAGAACTATTATAAGAGACATTGACACCACTGTGGTGGGCAATCAGGTACAAATAATAAACACATTTTCTTAGTGTTAAGTCAGGTCCTGCTACATATTTACAATACAATTAGCTGCATTAACTGTGCAAATTACAATTAAATACAGCCTACAAAATATAGGTGAGGTAGCTTTCTGTAGTATACATTTTGTAATGCAGACATAACTGATATACCTGGGCTATGCTAAAAGAAAAGGATAAAGAAAAACATTAAGATAAAAAAACTAAATAAAAAAACAAGTTTTGAGCAGGCATTGCAATTCACCCTTTAATATTACACTAAAATCATTATGTAAGAACCAGCAACATACCTTGACAACACAGCAGTGTGAAAGTAGATAATTTGCCAAATGTTGTGTTCACTTAGTAGTACCAAGCTCTCTGGATCCAAACAGTCGCCCCACTATTAAACAAGTGCATTAGCTACATGATTACCTTCATAAAGTACAGTCAAGCCTGTGAACACTGTCAATATACAAATGAAGTGTTAAATCTTTAGCATTCCTGAATACCACAATCTGCACTAAAGTATATGGAATGTAAACATGGTATAAAGATCTATACAATTACATGCACAAGCTTTAGCATTGCAACAATAAAGAGTTGATAAATATTACCTGCTAATGGCTTGCAGGTGTCTATGATTAGTCTGACTGCAGGAACAATTAGGGTTTCACAGTCTCTTCTATTTGAAGTACACTTGCTGAGGGTGTGTCAGGAAGACTTACTAAAATTTATGAAGATGCATTGATGTATTTAGGAGGGCAACATTCCTAACATTCAAATGCTGGCTTTAATTACCACAATTATTGTCCCTTACTAAAAAATTGTGTTCATATTCAAAGGACTACTTTAGGCATTGATACAGATAATATATGCAGTAAAACAGGGATGCAATTGCTCTTGAAGAAAGTATAGATAAATGAATGAGGCACCATAAAGACAGAGAGCAATACACCTGCAGTGTTTACAGTCTTTGTTTAATAGTGTGTGAGTGCATGGATATCCTGACTGTTGGCAATATCACAATCATCCAGACATTTACTGCTTAATGAGAAAGAATAACTTTCATAACTTGCTTCGGATGCACTTTCAATGTGAAATCAAGGACACAATCCTCTAACCAAGCAGTACCAGAATAGTCCAAAAATACAATGGCTGTATTGATTAATAATAATCCATGCAGGCAGGTAGAAGTCAAATCATAAACATTTATTGCATAAACCCAAATCTAAAGGTAAAAAAATATAGCTTCTAAGCTCTTTCATCCAAATCAATACACAGGGACTTCATCAGAGGGAAATGCCCATATCCGAAGCAGCATACTTATAATAAAACTCCAATAAAAAGCTCCACCCACAGAAGCAATTAAACATAATGGATTATGCTTACCTAATGAAACAGATTAAAAGCCTATCTAATAAAAGCATTTTAAGTGTCATCACTTAAATAGTTACGTAAAAACTTATTTAGAACCAAACCCTGGAAAAAATACAATAATGTTTTTAAGATATGAAATGTACAATGGTAAATTATTCCTTTAATAAACATTTTTTATCTTTTAAGAGCCCTTATTTTCAAAAAACAGGTAATAGATAAGGACACATTCAAACCAAGTGGGCTGTTGGCATTAGCTCTAACTTGCCATTCAAACTCTTTACATTCTAACATAATTTTCCAAGGCCCTCTTCTTAGATCCCACTCTAGTGTCTCTATTATAAAGAATTTAAAAAAAAAATGTCCTGGTTTGTCCTTAATATGTTTCCAGAGGGCGTTACTGGAATTTTGTTTTTTAATGTCCCTCATGTGTTCGTATACTCTATCCTTTAATGCTCTTTCCATTTTTCCAGTGTAGAAAGAGTTGCACTACTAACATATAGCAGCATAAACTACTCTCTTAGTGTCACACAAGCATCTCCTAGGGCAAAAAATATACCTATAACCACCCAAATGGTTGCTATTCCCTTTATAAATGTATAGTCACTGTGAGCACCTACCACGCTTAAATATTTTCCCATCTTTAAACTTTGTAGGCCATCTACAGACCCTGGAAACTACAGACTCACAAGGCTCACTAGTAAGTCTCACTAGTCTCATATGCAAAGCCAAATATGAGACAATACAAGTAAGCAATACTACCGCAATACTCATTTACATGACACACTATACACATTACTAGTCCCACCATGAGCTTGCAGGAAAGGTTGATTGATAATCCACTGGTTAAAACTGGATGTCTATGGCATTCCATAATGTGAAGCATATAAATGTCCCTCACAGTAAAACAATGAGCAAGAAGGAAAGTATCTAAATGTTAGTGCAAAACTATGTAATTACATGTGGCAATCATAGTTGTATTACATTGCCCTGTGCACACATATGCATTTCTTGCACAGAGTGTAATGCACAATGCTGCCTGTTCAAAACAGTGGAATTTCAAAAAGTATAAATGTGGTATTTCGCATTGTTAAAGTAAGTCTTCTCTTGTAGCACTCACAAATAGTACTGTGCTTAGCATGGGAAACTTGTGTGTGCGTCTGTCTGAGTGTGTATAACACATGGTTCTTTATCCACTTCCCTGGAAAGAATACATTTAAATCCTAACACAACTTCCTTGCCCCACTTTTACTGAAACATCCTCTGTGAAACATAATGATGAGATCATTATGACAAAAGTCCACTCTCTCTCCTTAAGAATCAGACTTCCCCTGCAGTATTTGTAACTAATGCAGTGCTCTCTGAATTGTGTAACCAGGTAGGCAGGAAGTTGATATGCTCAACATGGGAAGTTTGTCAGTACCTATGTGAGTGTGTTTAATGATTAGAGCTGTATCCACTTCCCTGAGAAAAATACATTTAACTCTTCACACAGCTCCCTTATACCACTTTTTACTGAAACATCCTCTCTGATACATGGTGATGAGGTCATCATGACAAAAGTGCACTCTCTCCCCCAGTAATAGTCAGACTTCTCATGTGATGCTTGTGACTAACTCACTGCTGTCTAGATTATGTAATGAGATAGGTAGTGTAGATCAGTGTGTGTGTGATATACCTTTAAGAAGCTTTCCAGTGAGTCAGCACTTGCATATAAGTACTGTGCATGTGCAAGCAACAGTGCCATTTTGAGTGAGCAGCCACAGTGTGAGCATGCAGGTATGTAGTCGGTTAATTAGTTAGATAGTTTGTTTAAGCTTAATGTCCTTTCCATCCATCCTGATGTATCTGTATACAAAAAACTACTTAAATGAACACCAAAGCCTTGTCTTCTTAATGCACATAAGAGGAGCGACATGGTGTCAGAATGGGATCCAGAGTTACAGCCACGAGGCAACAAGTTAAAGTTGGAGGAATATACAAGAGTGGATCATCCCTACTGCTCAAGTTCATAGGTTCATAGGTGGGTGCTAGGCTATCTGCCCAAAGGCATTTATAAGCCTAGCCAGAATGTGTTGGCTTTCGCCACCCCCTTAGATTAGTTCCCTGTACCTCTGTCCAGCAGAGCCACTGAAGTGATCTCCAAGGTAAACTTTCTGTTTCCCATCCACTCGTCAAGGTTTCTTTTGAAGAGTGTTAGTGAGGAGCTCTGCCTAATGTAGAATGGGATCTTGTTCCAAAGCATGGGAAGTCTCTGTTACAGGAATCTATCCTTCCAGCATGTCCTATTTATTGTTGTGGTGAGGTTTAGTTCCCTAGAGCATGTGGCTCGAGGGAATAAGGTTTTCTGTAGGTGAAGCATGTCCATCAATTCTGGGTTGGACATGGCCTTGTATGTCAGGCAGAGATCACCTCTGAGTAGGCGGTATGCAACCAAGTACAACTGGAGTTTCTTCAGTTGAACTGCATAGGGCATCTGTTTGAGGCCATTGATCCTCTCGGTGAGGTACTTCTGTGGTCTTTCCAGCTATTGCAGGTGTCTTGTAAGGTACATCCCAAATGGAGCATAGTACTCTAAGATGGGTCTGATGAGTGATGAGTAGAGGGGCACAATGACCTCTTCTGGTCTGGATGTGAACCCTTTTGTGATTAGGTGGGCCATGTAGAAGGATCTTCTAACCACTTTGGCAATGTGATTATCAAAGGTGAGATTACTATCTATTTGGGTCCCCAGATCCCTTATTATGTCTTCTGCATTTATGGGACTACCACCTATGTGGTAGTTTGTGGGTACCTTGTTTTTTCCAAAGGGGATGACTATGCACATTTTGACATTTAGCTTGAGGCCATGATTTTGACACCAGGTATCCATCTCAGTGAGACCCTTTTGGAGGATGTCTGTGTCAGCTGGAGAGTCAATTATAGTCCCTAGTTTGCAGTTGTCTGTGAACTTGGTCAGCCATAGTCCTCCTGTGCTTGCCTGTACCTCTGAGAAGTATATGCCAAACAGGAGGGGTCCTAGAACTGAGCCCTGGGGGACCCCACTTGTAACCAGTTTAGAGACAGACCTAGGTCCCGCAACTCTCACCATGTGGGTTCTGTCCGAGATCCAGTTGGCAACCCATCTTGTGACGTAGGGGTTTATGTTCAGGCTGGTGAGCTTGTCTATAATACCAGAATGGGGAATGGTGTTGAAGGCCTTAGTGAGGTCTAGGTAGGCTGTGTGTACCACCTTTCCCTCATCTATAGCCTTGGTAACTGTCTCAAAGAAGTCCACCAGGTTTAGGAGGCATGATCTGCCCTTAACAAAGCCAAACTGGGTAGGGTCCAGTGTTTGGAGGTTCCCAATGTCTCTGTTAATGAGTTCCATGATGATGTGCTCCATTGCCTTGCAGACCAAGCTAGTCAGGCTTATAGGGCGATAGTTCCTGGGGTCTTTTGTGGCTCCACTTTTGTGGAGCGGAATAACCATTGCTGTGTACCACTCTATGGGCATGTAGCCTGTGGAGAGGCTGACTTTGAACAGTGTGTTTAGGTGAGGGGTTAGTTCATCTTTGAGCTCATGTAGGACGCAGCCTGGGACACCGTCTGGTCCCATTAATGCTGTGTTTTTGCTTTGGAGAGGGCTGTTTTAACCTGAGTGTCTGTGATTTCAGGGACTCACAAAAAAGGTCAGAAACACATTCCAGGTACTAAAACTTCCTTAAATTATTATTTTTTTTTGCTATAAATATAAAACAAAGCACTCAGAATGTTCAAAGCAAATTTCTTATTAAACGAAATATCTCAAACAGCATCATATTAATAAAAATATTTTAAATTATTACGAATATGTTTGAAACAACATCTGAATCACATAAAATGTACAAAAAAGGAAAACAAACATATTTTTTTCACTATGTGTTCCTTTTTTGCATTAACTGAACCTATTCAAAGTATCCACAGTGTGCAAAGTTTTTGCAAGTGTGTGCAGTATTACAGTGCAGTTATTTCACAAATTACAGTAATTTCAAAGAATATCTTACATAGTACAATTGTTCCAAAGCATATTTCGCAGAGTACAGTCTTTCAAGGAGCTTATTGTGATTTTAATTATTATTACAAGTACCTGGTGCATGTCGATGTTCATACATAATTGCAAGATCCAATTTTACATTGTGTTCCTCTATAATCTGCAGGCATGGCAGAAAGATTTTGTAGACCTGCACCACTTGTGTTTGATAACAATACTGCAGAAAATTGCAGAATGTTTGAGCAGGAATATGATATTTTCATATAGGCTGCCTTTTCTGACAAAGATGCATGTGCAAAAGCATTTATTCTACTTAATTTAGGTGGCTCAGAAGCCACTGAAAGAAAACATTCATTTGTGTATGCACCTGCTGTGTTTGCAGCGGAGGGGGGAGACTGCCATATTGTGGTACCAGCTGAAACAAGGGAAGACCCAGAGTGCTAAAAACATAAATTTAGAGAAATGTGTAACCCCCAAATGAATGCTACAATGGAAAGGCACTTATTTTACACAAGAGATCAAAAGACTGGTGAAACATTTGCAGCATATATAATTGTCTTGAGAAATAAAGCTAAAGCATGCAGATTTGGTGATTTGAGAGATGAGTTGATAATGGACAGGCTTGTGTGTGGTGTTAATAATGATACAGTGAAAAAGCTTTTGCTTTGAGACAGTGATTTAGTGATGAATAAGGCCATTGAGATTGTTAGATATACAACATTACATAAAAGCACACAAGTATGCTTACAAATAAGAATAGCTGCAGAAAGAATATTGACAATACTCATGTTGATAGCATGCAGAACGTGGTTAAAAGAAACACACCCAAGCACATGACAGCTACTGCAGGTCCTCTAACAGTCCCTGGGAAACCCCAAGTCTTTCCAGTAAATGTCAGAGCATTCTCAGTGAAGCATAAGGGTGAGTCAGCAAAGTGAAAATGTGCCCCCCACACCTAGCTTAGTCAACTCTCCTAATTGTGGGAGAAATGATGAACCCAAAAGAGAAAAGTGCTTAGCTTTTGGTCATCAGTGTTATTCTTGCAATAAGTAGAATAATTTCAAAAGATTTTGTAAACCAAATTAGACACATTCTTTTTTTAAGAGGACATTCCAAGAGGCAAGTTGATTAATTGGAAAGCTGCAACCCTACTTTTTATGTTGATGGTGTGTCTGTACTTGGTAAAACAGTCAATGCAGTAGATTTGTGGGCAAATAATGAGATTTTGTTGTACTGTTTGGATTAATGGGCGTCCTGTAGAGCTCAAAGTAGATACTGGCTCAAAGTGCAATGTTTTGTCAGCAGATACATTTGCTAGAGTAAAAGCTGCAGAACAACTTGATTTGACAAAGTGTGCAAAGCGTGTTGCTTACGGTGGTGAAGAGATTCAAACAGAAGGCTCAGTAGTGCTTTCATGTTACTCTGCTGAGAACAGCTATTACTTGCATTTTTCTGTAGTCAAGAGATGTGTGCAGTCATTTTTAGGCCTCAGGGACAGTTTGAAAATGGGACTGCTTTCATTTAATTAAGAAGTTCACCATGTATGCCTGCATGTTAACAGTTCAAATTTTGCCCAAACTATTTTTTCTGAGTATGCTGATATTTTTACAGACAAACTAGGAAAACTACCTGTTGTGTACTCTATGAAGTTAGACCCAGAGGTCAGCCAGTTATCAGACCAGCACAGAAAGTTCCAGTAGCTATGCAGAGCAGAGTCAAAGCTGAGCTAGACAGAAAGGTGCAACTAGGAGTAATTTGTCCAGTAGAAGAACCTACTAAATGGGTATCTTCCATGGTGGTAGCTCCTAAGAAAAGCTCAGATGATATCAGAATATGTATTGATCAGAGAGATCTGAACAAAGCATTATAAAGACCTCATCATCCAATGTGTACAGTCAAAGAAATTGCTGCCCTCATACTAAATGCCACTGTTTTTCTGTCCTAGATGCAAAGAGTTTATTTTGGCAAATTTTGCTTGACTGAAAATCTTCATTGGTAACCACATTCAGTAAGCCATTTTGAAGATACAGATTTCTGAGAATGCCATTTGGAATAAATAAATTTGGAAGAAATAAATTCTGCCAGTGATTAAGACTTTCAGTGTACAATGGAGCATATTTTTTCAGGCTATCCATGTGCTATTATAGTAGATGATATTCTAGTAGGAGGCAATCATTGGTGAAGTCAAACATGACGGAAACCTCAAGACAGTCCTGGAAAGAGCATGTGAAGTGAATCTTAAGCTGAATCCTCAGAAGTGCAAATTTTCTATGAGAAGTTACTCATGTTACTCACTTGGTTACCAGTTCAGGCTTATGACCAGATCCTTCCAAGCAAACAGCAATTCTCAAGATGCCAGTTCCAGACAAAGTTCAAGCCATACAATGTTTTCTTGGCATGGTCAACTATCTAGGCACATTCATTTCAAATTTAAGCCAACTTTCAGCAGCATTACAAGAGCTGACATGCAAAGATATAATTTGGTCATGGTCAGAACACCACCAAACAGGATTTGATGTCTTGAAACAGGAAATTGTAAACCCAACAACTCTCAGCTGCTATGATGTTTACAGACCAGTTTGAGGAAGTGCTAAATCTTTCTTCCACACATCTTGATGACCTCAGAACTTACAAAGCTTCAGATCCAGTTCTCCAGAAGCTAAACCTCTTTATCAGTTGAGGATGGCCTTCAAAGCAATCTTGTTTACCATTAGAAGTGCAGCCATATTTTCCATACAGGACTATGATTTTGTCATACAATGGTATCATCATGAAAGGTCCTAAGGAAAAATCTTGTTCCGAAGTCCTTGTGACAAGAGTACATCAAGATCTTGTACTCTGGCCACCCAGGAGCTGATTCTACCAAAAGAAGGGTGAGAGGTATAGTATTTTGGCCTTCTATGTCAAGGAATATTGAGAAAGTACTTTCATCTGTTCAGTATGTAATAGTACAAAGCTGCATCAACAAAAAGAACCACTTCATTTAAGCCAGATTCCTAAAATATCTTGGTCGACAGTAGCTACAGATATATTTGAATGGAATGGTCAACACTACTTGGTGTTAGTAGATTCTTATTCAAATTAGTTTGAGATTGACCTACTTCCCAACCCAACTTCAAATACTGTTAATACTAAGTTGAAGCAGCATTTTTTTGTCCATGGTAGTCCGCAGAGAGTTATATATGAGAATGGTGCACAGTTCATATTACAAGTAGTCCTGAATGCCCTCAGTCAAACAGCTTGGCTGAACATGCAGTTCAAAGTGCAAAACAGCTGTTAGAGAAATCCAAATGTGACAGTACTGATGTTTTTCTAAACTTGTTGAATCTCGGAAACATTCCTCATGATAATCATCTTGGTTCACCTGCCCAGATACTTATGTCAAGACAAATCAGAACCACACTATCAATCAGCAGTAATTTACTGGCTCCAAGTGCTAAGAAAAACACAGCAGTAAAAGCCCAGCTGTTAAAAAACATTTGTTCCAGAAGTCTTACTATGATAAAACCAGCAAACTGCTTAGTTCTTTAGAAAAAGGGAAGATAGTGAGGATGCAGACATCAAAAGGTTTGGATCACCTCGGATTTGTAAAAAGTTTGTGTCAATAACCGAGGTTGTACATTGAGGAATCACAAGGAATGAAATTCAGATGAAATCAGAAGCATTTGTTACCAGTGTCTGAACCAGTGTTACACCATCTTGCCTGTAACAAAGACTCTAGTTCTCAGAGTGACTTGCCCAATGTTCCTGTTCAAGAAGACATTCCATCAGCAATCCCCATTCCTGAGAAAATCGCTGGGACTCTTCAAGCAGAACATTCCCCAGTGACTGTCCCTGTTGCGAAACCCAGTTCTAACAATTATGTCATTCTAACTATTATGTCATTGCCCTCTCAATGAAGCAGTGTGTAAATTTAATAGCATTTTCCTGAACACCCTCAACTCCCTCGCCTTCTCCAGAAGAATTAGAATCAAACCAAATTATGCTCCCTGGCTCTCCAAAGATACGAGATCCCTTATGCACAAGAGAGATAGTGCTTGGAAAGCCTGGGCTAAAACAAAAGAACTACCCCCGCTACTGAATTACAGACAACTAGGGAATCTTGTCAAGAAACAAATCATTAAGGACAAACAAGCCTACTATAATTCAGCCCAGCTCAATAGCAAATCCAACCTACATATGTTCTGGTCTACTCTAAACAAATTTATTTCTCCAGGCTGCCCTTCCAACCCCTCACTGTACCCTAATAAATCTCCTCTAGAAACTGCTACCTTCCTTAATAAACACTTCACTGACACAATCCAAAAACTCACTCCCACCAACTCTAACCCTACTACTCTCCCTACACCCCCCAACCTGCTCAACAAAAAACTTTTCTCCTTTCAATCCATCCCAACTTCCTACATCAAAACACTTCTTCTGAAACTTAAACCCTGCTCTCTCCTCACTGACAATCTCCCTCCTACCTTCCTCAAACTAACTGCTGAATCTATAGTCTAGCCTGTATCCATTCTCATCAACAAATCAATTCAATAAGTTACAGTTCCTTCCATCTGGATATCCTTTCTTACCATCCCCCTGCACAAAGGAGGAAACTCAACTGACTCATCTAAATACAGACCCATTGCCATCCTATCCCCTCTCTTTAAACTACTTGAAAAATGCATCCATTCACAGCTTCTCAGCTATCACCTCCAAAATTTCCTTCTCACTTCCACTCAGCATTTTGTCCGGCCTAACCATAGCACAACTACTGCACTCCTGTCATTTACCTATACTATCACTGAAGCCCATGATAACAACCAGCTCATATCTTGTCTCTTTCTTGACCTATCTAAAGCTTTTGACACAGTCTCTCACCCCATACTGCTATCAAATCTTACTAAACTCAACCTATCTGATACCTCCCTATCATGGTTCTCTAGCTATCTCTCTTGTAGGCAGCAATCAGTCAGATGCCTGTTATCCTGCTCTCATTATATCCCAGTCTCATCTAGTGTTCCACAAGGTTCCATCTTGGCTCCCCTGGAGAAAGAAATTTGTTTAGAGTAGACCAGAACATACGTAGGCTGGATTTGCTATTGAGTTCGGCTGGGTTATAGTAGGCTTTTTTGTCCTTAATGATTTGTTTCTCTCTTTCATCCCCTCCTATTTAACATTTTCACTAAAGAACTATACTCATCTTGTCAACACTCATCCCTCATCCAATTTGCAGATGACTCAGCTATCATCTCCATTTCCAATAACATCTCTGAACTCCTTACCCTAACCCAAGACACCTTCTGATCCACTGAAAAGTGGCTATATGACAATCTACTCATTCTGAACCCTAAAAAGACCAAACTATTGCTCTTTCATCCCCGCTCTCTCTCTCATCATAAATCCACCTTTTCTATTACATCCTCCAATAACACTATCATAAAACTCGAACCTAACACAAACCTCCTAGGTGTTATCATTGATGATTAACTTAAATTTAACCTACACAAACTCGAATCTATAAAAAAACCTCACCAGAAAGTAGGCTTGCTATACCACAACAAAAAAATCCTAACCCCCAATGCCAGACTCTCAGTGGCACAAGCACTCCTCCTCCCCTCCCTTCTATATGCTGCCCCAGTTCTAACTAACATTCAGGCTACAACCTTGTCCAAACTTCAACAAACATACCACAAAAATAGCTAGATTCATTATGAGCTCTCCTTACAACTCAAACCACTGCCTAGCACTAAACACTCTCCAATGGCTCAAACTCCCTCAACAGCTCCTCCTTTCACAATTTCAAATGATACATTCTATGCTACACAAACCAATTTTCTGCCCTGCTCTCTCCTCCCTTGTATCAACCTATTCCCCATCTTGGACCCTCCACACATCAAACCAGAAACTTCTTGATATCTATCAACCTAAGAAAAATATGGGCAAACATCTATATAAATACTCAGTTGCCCAAGCTTGGAACCACTTCCTGTACACATTTGCTCCATTGCCTACCAATTACACTTTAAAAAGGAACTGAAACTTCACCTACTGAACTCCAAGACTTGCCCCTGCCATGACCCAACCTAGCCCCAACCAAACACTCATATTATACTCCCACCACTTGTGTACTGCTCTCATCATAGTCTCACCTAATAATCTACTTGATGTTTACCTGGTAAACACAACATCACATAAGCTGAAAGCTTAACTTTCTGAGATGTATTTTTTATAGTCTCTATAAAAATGTTTAATTTCAATGTACATGCTTCTTCTGTTTGACTGCTTGTAGTTCTCATTTTTTAGTCTACTAAATTGCAATTTTTTTTACTTACTGTAAACTATATGAGAATGAATTTTGAACTGTAATTTGTAATCTGGAGCTTTTCTCATCGGGTCTCCACTGAAAATAGGTTACTTGCCCAGTTGGACTAACCCAGTTAACAAATGTCAATAAATAAACAATAAATAAATAAAGATCAGGGTGCATCTTGAAACCTAGTTTCAGATACATGGCAACCTGGACATGACTGTTGTTTTTCTTTATTAGCGTATGTATAATTGCAAGCCTATTGAAATGTCATTTGTTTATATGAGGCAGCTCAGTAAAGAAGGAGCATGTAGAACAGTGTGTGTGATATACCTTTAAGAAGCTTTCTAGTGAGTCAGCACATGCATGTAAGTACTGAGCACGTGCAAGCAAGAGTGCCATTTTGAGTGAGTAGCCAGAGTGTGAGCATGCAAGTATGTAGTCAGGTAGTTCGTTTAAGTTCAATGATCTTGCCATCCATCCTGATGTATTTGTATGTAATAAACTACTTAAATGAACACTCAAGCCTCAACATCTTCTTAATGCACATAAGTAGAGTGACAGGTAGAAGGTTTAATGCTCATCATGGGAAACTTGTGTAAATTAGTATAATTCTTGGTTCTGTATCCACTTCCAGTAAGAGAAACACACTTAACTCTTCACACAGCTCCTTTATCCCACTTTGTACTGAAATATCCTCTCTGAAATACAGTTATGAGATCATCATGGCAAAAGTGCACTCTCTTCCTTTAAAATTTAGACTTCTCCTGTGGCACTTGCAGCTAATACAGAGCTTGTAAGGTTGTGTAATTAGATAGGTAGGAGGTTCATTTCTCCACATGAGAAATTTGCATAAGTCTGTATGAGTATGTATAACACTTGGTACTACATCCACTTCCCTGGGAAGAAAACATTTAACTCTTCACACAGGTCCCTTATCCCACATTTTACTGAAACATTGTCTATGAAACGCAGTGATGAGGTCATCCTGATATAAATGCACTCTCTTCCCTAACTAGTCAGACTTTTTCTGTGGTTTTTGCAACTAATACAGTGCCTTCTAGATTGTCTAACTAGATAGTGTACAACACTTTGTGCTGCATCCGCTTCCACTGAGGATAATGCATTTAAATTTGCACACAGCTCTCTTATACCACTTTTTTTCAGAAACATCTCTCTGCAAAACAGTGATGAGGTCATCATGAGAAAAGTGCACTCTATCTGCTTAAAAGTCAGACTTCTCATGTGGTGCTTGCATTTCTTACACTATTCTCCAGACTGTGAAAACAGATAAGTTGGATCTTCAACTATGGCAGTGCTTAATTTGTACAGTGTGTGTGTGTGTGTGTGTGTGTGTGTGTGTGTGTGTGTGTGTGTGTGTGTGTGTGTGTGTGTGTGTGCGTGTGTGTGTGTGTGTCTGTAAATTAATTCAGGATTGGTTTATATACATTTTTATTGGAAACTATTACAACTCCAGGTGGATGTAAAAGTAATTTTACCAGACATGTTTCCTTGCAATACACTGCTAATGCCATCTTTTCATAAATATTGTATGCCTCACGTGTACTCATTATTTTCCTGTGTCTCTGGCCACTGATAATTTGCTGTATAGATTGTGCAATTAGAGAGGTATGCAGTGTGAGTCCATCTCTAATTAAATAACTTGACTGTTATTATTCATAAATACTGTTGACCACCTCGGAACAAATCTCTATTAACACTTTCATCTGAGAGATGGATTTACAGTAGCACAGTGTTACACTAGCAAATCTTAGCATCCCAAGAAAAATAACTTTTGGTCCATACAATGATTACATAATGCTACCATAACTGCAATATCTCACAGCTGGAGTGCAAATTATCCTCTGTTGCTTGACTTTGATTTTGTGCTTTGTACATTGTGTAACTGCATATGTAGAATGACTGAGGCCAACAGGGTGTGTGTCTTTTACCATCATACTGCATATACTACTGTTAAAATACAAATATGATGCGCAACTGTACAATGTTATTGTGCAATTCGGATATTTTTTATTATAACTGTGCAGCTAATAAACAGTGGTGATGTCATCGATTTAACTGTGTACTGTCCCAATTGTACCCCAACATATTGTGTGCCACTTGTGATTTAGGCACTATTCGGTAACTTGTGATCTTAGGCAGTTAGTTCAGATCTAGCCATTACTGATCAGACACATTGTCAGTCTTATTTTAATTGAATATGTCCCTAATACTGTTGTCAAACACATCTGCTGTGTACATGTATAGATGTTGAATCATCTTACAAAAAATATCTAATAATTACTTACATAGCAATGTTTTATTCAGAATAATGATGACACGTAAGAACATTTTCCTTAAATAAAATATGTGGTAAGAATTGTTTTCTGACATGAGCGAATGAGATGACATTCTGTATGATGTTGCCCTAGTACAGCGATTACAGGCACACATATCCTTTACAGGAATAACATGATGCAATACCTTGACAAACCAACCTATCTGACAGTTGTAGTGGCACTTCTACTGTGGCACATTCATCCTGTGCAATATCATGCTTTTTCTGTTGTCACATACTCATGAGTACATCATCCACATTCTGTGCTTGTTAACATACCTGGGCCATATACCATAAGGTATAAATGGCATCCACCACAGTTATAATGTGTCTGTTTACACTGGGATAGGCATCTACCCATACCTTCCTACCTCTTAGTCCAGGAAATCTGGTTGAAGCCAAATATAATAGGAGTACAAAGGAATCAGCATGCATTTTCTGAATGATATTACATCTGAAACTCAAATGTCTGTCCTTATTTAGTGAATTGAGTTTTCAGTTATTTGTCAGAAAACCAGAAATTTTATGAGGAACATACCAAAAAATATGAAGCAAAAATCTGGACAGTTGAGAGATATGCTTCCACCATCCCTTTTATCTCAATGAGATTGTTTACAACACATATATCTGATGTAATAAGTTAGCAGAGGTGGAGTTTCACAGGTGCACTATGACTTCCACTGTGGGACTTGTGGTTCATCTACATGTGATTGGTTGGTAGAGTCGCATAGCTTGCTGTTCAATCATGGAAGTGCACCATTATATCAATGTACTGAAATTACATAAACACCATTGTATCTTTTTATCTGTATCCATTTTTATGTTGGACAATGATATGCCATCACAGGTTTTGACTAAATGGCTGTGAAATGGTTAGTCAGGGCATGTCATGCTGTGAAGGCTCTTTTGGCATGTGAATAGAGTACTGGGTTGTATAGCATACCTACACAGACAGACCACAGTTCAGTTCTAGGATTGTGTGTGTACTATACAATGGAAACAACTTCTTGTCAAAGAAGCATTAATATTGTACTGCTCACTGTTGTGTGGAAAGTAACACATATAGCTCCTTTCAATCATTCTGAATAAATCTGATTGTTCATATTTTATTAGTAATTCCTTTCTTATTGCACACATTCAGTTCAGTTATTTGTGACAGCCTCCATTGCTATCTGATGTAACTCATGCAGTCAATACAGAGATCTTCAGAGAGCCTAGTATAATAGGCAGGAGTTAGAATCTGATTACATCTGTAAGTCAGACAGCAGTGGTGTGCACACAGACATATTTATAACACAGTCAGAGGGAAACCTTTTTCAGGCATTGTCCTACAAGGTAGGGCATCCATACCCCTTATAACAGGAAAGTGCTGTAAGCCCTTCAATGGTGTTCTTTGTGACATAAATGTTTATGCATATTTCTGTGGCATCGACAAATGGTATGAATCTCTACTATATCTATCCTGGCAGTTGTCTGGAAATGATTCAAATGATGTCATTCATTGCACACAGGTATTATCTATTTCCAAAGGAATTATGCTCTTTATTACATGTCTTCATCTGAACATTTCTTTATTACTGATATAGTTTTCCTCATACTATAAAGGTTAATAACTGATAAGAGCTTCTATAAACATTTCTTACTGATATGGCATGCAGCCTGACAATTAAAACTGTGATCGGTCTACTTTTGCAAAACTTTCTTGTGTATATTGTGCTGCTGGTTTACTGTTATGGTAATGTTCCCTGTAATTCCACATGAGCATGCCCAGTACAACAATGTCTGAGATGTTTGCAAATTAGCAGTGGAAAACTTGAAATCATGAAATGTCATCGGGTCTGTGTTGTCATTTGTCACTTGTGTGTGCTGTGTGTTATTACATTACCATTTAGCATTTATATGACTATACAGCACTTGCTTGTCTATTACGTGCTTGTAGGTGATAATCCCCTTTCCTGTGTGTACCACTGACAGTTTCTTTTCAAAAACATGTCCATTTCTGATGTATCTGACATTAAAGCTGTTAAGGTTTATTTCTTCTTGTGCATACATGCTGATGTGGAGAATATAATACTAGTGTCAGTTTGCATACATAAGTTCATTGTATATATAGGTAATAGTCTATACATGTACCCCATAATGCATCTTCTTCCTTGCTAACTGTTATCTCAGCATTTAAGTAACATGTATATCACATTTTTTTACACTGCAGCTTTATAATCCCATCATATTCTTTGTTAGCATGCCTGATATTTTAATAAAAATTACATCAATATGGCAGGATTTATGTTAGAAAATTTTCTTTGATACTTCAGCACATTTGCCTGTAGCATGACTACACTTTGCCCATTTCTTCTTCCCTATTAATTATTATGTAGTAAAAAACATTATTGTTTGTGCACTATTCTCCCATTTTACTTCCCCTCCTTCAGAATTATTTCACTGTACTTGCTCTTAATATTTCAGGGCTATAGAACATACTCAATCCTTAGCTTTGCTTACAAGTAAACCATTTTGGTTATATACTGTGCTCGTGCACGCAAGCACCTTTCCATGGTCACCAACACTACTGCTGGCCATGGAAAGGTGCTCACAAATGTGTAGACTCAATAAGCAGCATGCATATTCAGCTAGTGGTGCTACTCATTGTGGTAACACATTTAAATCGTGTAAGGTTAGTGCAAAGCGTACATGACTGTTAATGAATCCTCTTGATTCCAGAAACATCTACGGTTAATAAAAACTATCAGTTTAGGTTAGTACATAGTAGTGGCATTGGACTTCCAAAATAAAAAAAATAAATATATGTGTTATAACAGGTTTATATTGCCTTAGTCTAACATATACGTCCTCAGAGAAAAAAATCCAAAAGCATCCTCTACCTTTCAGATCAGAATCAGTCCCAGATTACAAGTACGTCCCATGGGGCTCATTACTAGACATTTGATCATTTACATACAGACAAGGGTTCCATTCATTTTGTATAAATGCATTGTGGTCAAATTTTAGAGTTGTAACATGACATCAATTCATAATTCATTGAGTAATGTATATGTTTTGTTTTGGTCATGTGCATTTAGCTTTATTATAGTTGTTTAAGTAAATCTTACATGAGATTCACTTATACTGCTATCAGTATGTGCCATGTGCATTTACTTTTGGATTAGCAATGCAAATGAATCTTATGTGATGTTCATTTACACTGCTGTCAGTATGCTGCACTTTGGATGACCTGCTCAATATCACCCACAGTGGGTACTGGGAGTTTGCTGTTTTTCCAACAGCTGGCATTCTCGGAGTTAGAATATATAATTAGCTGCTAAAAAGAAAAAAAAAAACTGATGGCTGAAAAGCATATAGTGGAAGAATACCAAATATGCAGCATTTATTCTTCTCTTCTGATAGTTAAGTTTTTTCCTTTCCATTTTCTGAGGGTTTTTTATGAGTTAGTTGTGAAATAACAGCACTACATAGTGGTGGCTGTACAGTTAAACCAAAGAACCAGATCAGGCTGATTCAGTAAAAGAGAGGAGCAGTCCACATTATCCTGAAAGACCGCAGACAGATGAAATCTAACACATCTCCAGATTTAGGTGAGTGTTATTACACAGACCAAATGTTTTGTACAAAAAAATAAATAAATATGCCAGATGCTTTTTATTTAGGTCGTTAAAATGTGCAGAAGTGGTGCACACAGGTTTCATCGCAAAATATTGAGATAATTTGTCTTATTATCATGAAAGTAGAGTAATCGTGTATAAAAGATTTATATCTAATGAATATTTAGGAAAGGCATATTGCAATACCAGTTGTCATATGAAAGACAATCAACAAGAAGTACTGAAAGCCAGAGTATAACATGTATAAAATGAAGTTTGTGTGTTGGCAAGCAGTAATATGATGAAAGAATCCAAACTAATAACTGAAGATAAGAACTACTGCAATAAACAACACATCATAGACTAGTTTATCAGATCTGAGACTGATGATTACAGCGTAGATAATGTTTCTTATTCTATTGTGACTCATGCAAAGTACTTTGAATGTATCTCTGGCCAGTTTGTTTATAACCGTCCTAGGTGCTATCTGTATAAAAGAGTCTAGAGTTACTGTGCAGTGTGCAGCCTTTGTTCATGTACAAGGCAGAGACAGTAATATATTTGGTTTATATCTGGTACATCTTCTGAAGCAAATAAATATACTGTAGTTAATATGAACATTAAGATGATTCTGTCTTGAAATGGAGGGGTGTCTGTATATAGTGCAGAAGTATTTTATTCTTTACTCTTCTAGGAAGGCATGAAATTGTAAAAAAATTCAATCACATTAGGGTGCAGTGGCATCTATAGTTATAGCATTGTTAATTGGAAGACTTTACATTTCCTGGCCAGAAGTCAAAGTTTTTTATAAAGGTTTAATAGAAGAAATAAGATGCTGGTATACTTATTTTTGTGAAAGAGCAGATGATGTGTCAGTCCCTGATTATGGGCGATACTGATTATTTATTTGTTTTTTTTTTTTTATTTACATTTGTTTACCGGGAAATTCCGACTGGACGCAGGTCCTTTTTCACTGAATGCCTGGGCAGAAAAGCTCCACATCATGTACATGATAAATAGAGATACAAAGTTGCAGCAATAGTAAACAACATTACAGGTTGTTGGCTTTAATACAATAACAAGATATTGATTATCAACAGTATATACAGTAAATGTTGCAAGTTACCTCCAAGGTACTGTAGCAATGACATGTAGAAATCATGTTAGCTGTAAGAAATATCTACATGCAAAGTACCACCGTGGGTTAATGCTAAACTAGTGTAAAAATCAGCTGATGATAGTGGGGCAGAACTGGAGGCAAGTAAACAAGACAAATTTGAAGCACCGACAGAAGCAGTGTTTGAGGGCAGCAGTGACAATCAAAAGAAAGGTTGGGTGTGTCCTCATGGTGACAGAGTCAGGAAGCAAATCTAGGTTTCCCTTACATTTATGATCTGTTGACCTGATGTCAAACAATGCATTCCATGAATTTGGGTTCTCCCAGGGTGCTAGTTGATCCAGGTGAGTAGAAGGAGTCCTCTGGTGTTTGGACATTTACCATAAGTGAGCATACTTCTGAAACTACCTGGCTAGCTGGGTGAGGGAGTCCCCGATGCTGAGTAGCTTTATCCATTTTCTTAAATCATATCTGTTTGAACTTGCTTATGATTAATGTACTATTTTATCCAGCTGCAGTATACAATGTAAAACCTATGTCTACTCATATTAGGTTATTTTACAATGGTATACTTTTCTTATGTTTTGACTGTTTATGTGTATGTTTCATTTTGTTTTTCCAGTGCACAAGCTAGGTCACTTAAATGAGCACAAGGATGAAGGTAAAATTGAAGCACATGGGTAATGATCCCTCTCTACATAGGTGTACACCTTGACTAATATATCCAGGTGTGGAGGCCATATAAGAAGAAGGACATGAGGATGCTAGAAGAAGTCCAAAAAATGCTACCGGTGGGGGGACTGGCATAAAATTGAATGATATGGTGACAAACTAGAGTTGCTATAGCTAGTCTCACTACACAGCAAAAGAAACAGGAGGGACAAGATAAATATTTACAATATTATATCACAGTGGCATGAAGAAGTCACCTTGAAAAGGAACTATGGAAGGCGAAGGAGGACACAGGCAGATGATTGCAAGGTTTAATTTTTCCTTGAAGCTGTAAAAATACTTCTTTAAGCAGATTATTTGGACCTATGTACTGGGCTACATAAATGAGTGATACAGAAGGAATCGAGGGAGGCACTTGAAAGTGAATGAAACAGGTGGAGAAGAGATCTGAAAGAAGAAAAACACCTAGGGGAAGTTGAATGCTGAATGTAGGTAAATGACAAATGATGTATGCCTATTTTCTCCTTCTGCCACCAAGCACATGTAATGAAATATAATTATAGAAACCTTCTGTCTGCCATGTCCACTCTCTCTAGGTATTCTACAAAGAGAAAGTGCAGGTGCATAAACACCTGTAACCACAGATGTTGGTAGAACATACTGCATGGGTAGTAGTGCCCTGCTACTCTATCACTGGCAGTATAACAAAGCCCAGAGCTTCTCCTCTTGATTGTATGTGGGTGTGATGGACCAATCACCTGAGAGTACATGAACTGCCTTTCAGACACACAGAGAAAACCCTTTCAGTTTTTTAGGGTCCTGAAGGAAAAGAAGATGAAAATGCAAGCTTGAGATAATCTACAATACCAAACCAAAACACACACATGCAAACATACGCACGCACGCACACGCACACACACACACACACACACACACACACACACACACACACACACACACACACACACACACAGCCGCTGAACATAACTCAACAGCAACTCAAACCCCAAACTATGTGCACCCAAAAAAGGGGAGTGGTACGTGGGTACTGCCAGTAAGGCAGTGTGTTCTATGATCAGTTACTGCTACAGGTAAGTAGGACTTAGGCAACAGTACTATGTCCAACAAACACAATGCCTTGCTGGTACGTGTAGATTCCCAAAGCTTACTAAACCTAGGAGGCAGAAGGATAAGGATCCAGGAGCCCCTGCAGAATGGTCTTAGTGAAGCCTGCTCTGGAATTAAAAAGGCATCTGGCTTGAAGTGCTTAATAAGTTGTAGACAGAAGACTAAGCTGCTTCCTGTAGAATGTCAGCAGCCCATTCCTGTCCAATATGCCACTGAAGAGGTAAAGACCCTAGTGAAATGTGCCTTTACCTTGCCTGGATTCACCATGCCATGGTCAAAGTCAAAGTCAAAGTAAATGTTATTGTCATTCAGAAATCACATAAGTGCAAAAACTGAATGACATTTCATGTCTCCAGACTCAATGTGCAGGCAGCATATGGACTATTTTCACATACATTTATGCATATAACACCTAGATATTACATCACAGACATGCAGGTACACAGACTAATGCTGCACATAATTAGAAGCACATTTTAACACTTTGGGCAGTGGACACTTACTTGCATGAGACTTGGTTAAGAAATAGCATTGATCCTTGCACAGAAAAAACATTTAAGTATTGCACTGTGGACATTAGATTTGCCCTATGGTTAATTTATGGATTTGTTACATGTATTGCACTGAAAAAAGAGATATTTTACTGCATTGCTACTGCTCTAGATGGCCTAGAACAGTAGTGTTCAACGCTGGCCCGCATGTTTCGCGAAGGAAGAGCTGATAAGCCTTGTAGCTGTGAGCGCGGGATGCTTCAAAAAATGCCCCAAACTTTTTCGTGCGGGTAGATGTATGGCAGATGAAGGTAAGAGAAGAGAAGAAGGAAGGAAAGAAGCATAAGAAAAGAGAGAGAAAAAGAGAGAGAGAGAGAGAGAGAAGTTAATAGTCATGGTGAATATTGCACTAAGTATTAGATGAGACTGGTAACCAGGTTAATGCACAATATGAGACAAGCTACTACAGTTCCTACTAACCCAGATGACCATCATGGAGCATAGCTGTTACTAGAGTTCAGCCTCCTGATGATGTTAGGGAAGAAGCTCTTCTTGAATCTTGTAGTTCTGCAACATATATGTGTGTAACAAAAACAATACCACTGGAAAACCAACATGCAATGACTTGCTTAGAGACAGTTTGACTCATCTTTGCACCTGTGTTGGAAATAAAAAGCCTTTTGGCCATCCTAAAGGGCTTTGTTCTGTTAAGGTTAGACCTGAATTGCAATGCGCATCTAAGGTATGAAGATTCTGGGAAGAACACAGGGAGGTTAATAGACTGATCACAAGTGAATTCTGGGACCACATTAAGACAGTTTAGTGCATAACACATGCTATCCCTGTGGAAAAATCAGGTTAAGATGTCCCACCATGAGACCGTGCAACTCAGAGACTCACATTGCAGATGTCAGAGCAGTCAGAAAAACAGATTTACATGTTTAAAATATATCAGTTTGAGGTGCAGGCTTAAATGGTGCTAAGGTCAATTTGCTTGTCAGGGGGTTTCATATGCAATACTCCTTTCATGAACTGTTTTATCAAAAGAGAAGAAAGAGGGGGATCCATAGACAGACAGGCAGAGATGGCCTCTGAATGTACATTAATGGTTGCATACAATAAGCCACCATGAAGTAGCTCACACAAATATTTCAAGACCTGAGGGATATATCAGTTAGAGGGGCAGGATTAAATGGTGCTAAGGTCAATTTGCTTGTCAGGGGGTTTCATATGCAATACTCCTTTCATGAACTATTTTATCAAAAGAGAAGAAAGAGGGGGTTCCATAGGCAGACAGACAGAGATGGCCTCTAAATGTACATTAATGGTTGCGTACAATAAGCCACCATGAAGTAGCTCATACAAATATTTCAAGACCTGAGGGATGTTATCCTCAAAGACTGTCTGATCCCACTTAGATACTACTCATAGAACCTCACATATTTGTAAATGTAAGATTTTCTAGTAGCTTGTTTTCTGGCCTTCTTTAACACCAGCTGTACATCCTCATGAAACAAGTGCCTAAATGGAGTTAAGACTGACTCATCAAGGCTGTTTATGGTAGTTGATCCAAACTGTGGTACACCAGTCACCCTGAGACTGTGAGAGCACATCTAGAGTGTGATGGCATCTGTGGTAACTGCCCTTGGCCAATACCTTTAGATGAGAGAACCAAGATTGCCTGGACCAACAGGGGGTCATCACAATGATTTTTGGCATTTCTTTCTGAAACTTCATAATTACCTTGTGAATCAGTGGCAAGGCTAGAAACACATACAGGAACACTCCCATCCAATGGAATGAGAATGTGTCTGTTCTCTAAGCATGGCTGCAAGGATGTCCAGAACATAAGTTTTCCAGTTGTCTGTTTTGAAAGGAGATGAACAGATCTATTTGAGGCAGTCCACACACCTAGACTAGATCCTGGAACACCACTGCCTTGAGCTGCCACTTGTGCAGGTCTGCACAGGATCTGCTTAGTCTGTAATTCAGGATCTCTACAGCTAATAACTGCAGCAAGACTTAAATTCGGGTACTGTGTTTTCTTTTCTTCTTTTATTATCAGACCTGAACTGCTGCAATCAAGATACACACTCAATGCACACCCAATACTGTATCTCTGTTTAATTTTTAAGATTAATTTACTACAAGTCAGTTATAAAAGATATAATCTTAAAACAAAAACAACTATGTCTAACTGTTTAATTGAAAATTGTGGCAAGCTGAACTCTTAGAAAGGGTATCAGGACTTGGCAAAAACAGTTTAGTTTGTGCGTGTCAATAACTAGTGTAAAAGCCTATATTTTTGTTTGCCTTAGGGAAAAGAGGTACAGAGCTAGAATTAAAATGTTATGAAGTGCAATGCTGGTAGGATTTAACTATAAAAGTGGCACTGCTAATGTTGTTTATGGGATCAATGAAAAACCTGAATGCAGACAAAATTAATAAGGCAAAAGCAGTTATGATTCAAAATGCATGGAAATACATGGGCGGCTTGGAAGTGAGGTATAAAGAGGAGTAATGAAGAAATAATAAATGTGGATGTATCTTACTTCAAATGTTTAAGCCAAATAAAGTTACTTTAAAAATGAAAATTTTGCATTATACAATGTATTACTTTATGTTTCTACTTATATTTGTTTTTTGATGTTGTAAGGGTTGTATGCATAGATGATGCAGTAAAGTACGACTATATTTTTTTCAGTTACGTATCACCGATCTTTCTACATTTATCTGAATTATCGCTGATTGAGTAGTCGAGACCATTAGATAATGTTTTAAGTTATGGCATGCCAAAAGTACAGTTCAGCCCTTATGCTGATCATAACACAGCTCATAACCTCTGCAGGTTCTAGCATCAAAGTATGTACTCTGTTTTGTAATACTATCTAAATCTCAGGAATAGATAAAATCTGTTTCATTTGGCAATAACAAGTCAAGGTATGTTAGTTCACTTAATTCAAACAGCAAATTGGAAGGATACGTGCATTATCACTAAACATGTAAATACTGAAGTGGATGTTTTTCTGTCTAGATCTATTAATTTATGAGCAGCTATAACAACATGGTCTTCTAATATTCTTCATAGTTGATTTGATAAATTAACAAAAATAACTCTTTGTGTTTACATTAGTATATGTTATAAGCTAAACACTTCCTTTAACCCCTGATACCTCAACAGATTCTATGAGCATACTCTAAGTCAAAACAAAGCCCTCCCCCTTTCCACAATGTTACTCTTATAAGAATTGTATTATGCATTCTAAAGATTTTCACTTAAGCCATGTATACATCACCAACCAGCTTGAAATGTGGGGATCTCTCCTCTTTTCTGGACAATATACTTATAGAGATAGGTATGTACTAACAGCAAGCAAGGCCCCTACATTCAGAGTTATATTAGAGTTATTTATTAAAATTTAGTATTTATGTATTCTTATTCCCATTTTACTAGTCCTGTCTATATTCCTGTTAGGTTTTTACTAGAGTACCTATACAGTCACCCCAACAAATGTTACTAAGATTTATTTTTATAGTATTATTTTAAAACTTTTAGAAAAACATTTAAGGAGATGTTACTATGACTAAAATAAGAGTTTAGTTGTTGATTCCACTTAGCTGGTATTAATTTATAGGAGTTGTCTTGCACAGTTTGTGGCTAATGATTGTTCACGTTTGGAACAACTTAGGTAATTTTATCACCCCTCTGCTTCCCACTCCCTCTGCTACCCGCTTATCTTGCATTACCCCAAACTCGATCTTTTTCACAATGTTTAGCGATAATATTCATATTCTTACAGAGGGATGGGTGGCTAGGCACCTATATAGGGTTAAGGAGTTTAGAAGTCACCTTATTTAAAGTATTTTCTACCTTAACAAGTCTAAACTTATACTTTCTATTATACCGCTATCTTTTAATAACACACTTTAATAATAAACTCAGATTTTAAAAATGCTTACAGTAAATTCATGGAACATTAAGGGGTTATCAGATAAAAAGAAAATAAATCTTATTATGCATCTTACATTTCAAAATAAATCTACTATAACTTTTCTACAAGAGACATATGATCAACCAGCTCTGGGACAGTGAGAGGAAGAGGAACTGGGTGAAACAAATAATTGCTGCAGGTTATAATTCATCTTCTAGGGGATTAGCTATTATTGTTAATAAACTCTATGAAGGTGAGATGACCTCCACTAAAAGTGATCATAATGGAAGATGGGTTTTGTTTACCAGTAATTATCCTACTTTAAGTAAGCCATTACTCTTTGTTAATTTATATAGCCCCTGTTCAGGTCAACACTTTTTTATTTATGATATTTTCAATATCCTAGTAAATTATCCAAATCATTTATACAATTTAGGAGGGGATTGGAATGCTTTACTTATTCCTGATAAAGACCGATGGCATAAAGAAACTAGACAATCTCAACATACTACTATGGTCCTAGAAGAATTGCAAAATACATTTGATTTAATGGACCCATATACAAAATTTTGACATGATAGCTCTATACCTAGATTCACATTTCTCTCAGCTAGACATAAAACCTGCTCAAGAATAGACGCCTTTTTAATTTTTCAATCTTTCAGTTCTTATACATTTAACTATAATGTATTCCCTAGATCTGTGTTTGACCATTCCAAAATCAATATTTCCATTAACATCTCCTCCTCTAACCAAAGACCCTCACATTTCAACAATTGGACCCTAAGTCCTAATATCATTCAAAAGCAAGAGGTAATACAAGAAATAAATACCATCTTTGTCCAACTGAACAATGATCTCACCTCTAGCCAAATCCCATATCATGTACAATTGGCAGCTGCTAACATTGTTATAAGAGGTTTTATCATTCAAAAATCTTCATAGTATAAGAAAAAACATAATAATCTTAAACTCAAAATAGAGAATCAAATCAAAGACACAGAATTAAAACTTCAACATAAATACTCAACTGATCTAGAAGATACAATGACTGATTTGCAAAAGCAACTGCACAAGCTATACCTAGAAAATATCTCATTTGTGGAGATGAAATTGTTATATTGATACTCGGAATGGGCACAAATTCCATCAAGAACCCTGGCTAGATTAATTAATATTAAAAATGGCCCTTCTAAAATCAAAGAAATTAAATACAAAGGTGCAGTAAAATATGAAGACTAGGATATTATAAATACGTTTGAAGATATTTACAAAGACCTATACAATTTACCAAACTACCCCTACTAACAAACTAGAAGAGTTTATACAAAATCTAAAGTTTCCTCAGATTGCTCATTATCAAAAGAACCTTCTGAAATCACCTCTATACCCTGAAGAAATCAAAATTGCAGTTAATAAACTCAAACCAGGTAAATCCCCTGGCCCTGATGGCTATACGGCAGAATTCTACAAAAAAATTTCTGAACCGGTCGCTAAAATTCTACTGAAGATATTCAACTACATAATTCAAGATGGCATAATGGACAGATATCTTAACAACTCAAAAACATTTTAATCCTTAAACCAAACTCTGACTCATTAGACCTAGCCAATTATAATCCAATTGCCCTTATCCATACTGACCTTAAAATTTTAGCTCATGTTATAGATAATAGACTGAAAACCATACTTCCTTTTATTATTTCGCATGAACAAAAGGGATTTATGCAGAACAGACAAAAATCCAATAACACCCTTCTATTAGATACCATTATTAGGCTTCTAGATAAGAACAGACATCCAAAATACGTCCTTACCACTGACGTAAGCAAAGCTTTCGACAGAGTAAATCTAGTGTTCCTGTTTAATGTCCTACTCTCTTTTGGTATCCCACAAGAATTTATAAAAATAATTAAAGTACTTTACCAAAAAGCCTCTACAACTTTACAAATCAACAAATGCTTCTCTAATTCTATCTCCATCTCCAATGGTATAAAGCAAGGTTGCCCACTGTCGCTTTACCTTTTTAATCTATATTTAGAACCCCTGCTCCTGTATATATCTCAAAACACCTTCCACCATATTCCTAAAAGATCAAATATAAAGCTTTTATACTCTGCGTTTGCAGATGATTTAAATTTATATTTTGAACATCCTAATACTTATTAGCAAAACTACTAAATGTTCTAGACCTATATTCTGCTATATCCAACTATAAATTAAATCAGAATAAATCCTATATCTTCCCTATAAATCCCTTAGGTCATAAAGAACTATACTTTTCTGATAGTGAGATAAAATCCAAATACCAAATAAAATATTTAGGTGTACATTTCACACCTAACTTTAATGAGATAGTTAAAAACAACTTATTACATATATGGTCAAAAACTGAAAATGATATTACTTGGTGAAGAAATATCAATATGTCTCTATTATCAAGAGCTAGTGTGATCAAAATGAATATCTTACCGAGAATCCTTTTTCAGTTGGGTCTATATTAGATCACCAAGCACTTAAAAAAGTGAACGGTGATTAATTGAACCTATGTAAGCAAAAGCTTACATTTTCGAACTGTCAAAGCAGCAATTTTTTTCCTAGGGAAAAAAATCGCTGTCCCAACAACAAAAAAAAAATAAAACATACTTTAAACATTACATTAAATGGGGGGCTTTGTCCCCCATACCCCCAATGTAGGGGGCTGTGCCCCCAAAACTCCCCTTACATAAATATACCAACTCCGAGACCGCACTACAGTGCCAAAAATGGCAAAGTAATGAACCGGCCAAGCAAATTCTTTCCCAGGGAAAGAATTTGCTTAAAAGCCACTTTGATATTTTGCTGTTTTATGCTTTTGAGTTTGACCAAGATGCATTCAAAAGAATGTGTCTTCGGTCTTCTTATAGGGAACCTTTCAGTTATATGCTACCTTCTCTATCATTCCCCAAACATTTTTCAAGAATGTAGAGAAAGCCATATCTAAATTCCTATGGCATCCTAAATCGGTTAGAATTAAATATGACAAACTTTCATTAGCAAAAGAAAAAGGTGGCCTGGGACTACCAGACTCTAAGGTCTATAATAATCTATCCACCTCTTGTAGGCTTATCTGAATAATAAATTATGATCCTAAATCAAACTGTTGGACACCTTTATGGATTAAGCTATGGTATAACCAACTTAAATCTCTTGATATTAACCCAAAATCCCTTCCCTTTTTTATCCCAAATCAAAGAAACTCTTATATTAGGAACCTTCACCCACTGTTTAAACATATGATTTCAACTATCCAAAATGTATTCAAATTTATACAACTCCACAATGCCCTTAACCTCATACAACCAATCCATTTAAATCCTAACTTATCAATTAATAATCAACCAATAAATCTAAGCTTCCTCTTATAAAGGACTTCACAGTGTGGGATTTATACGAATGGCAGGAAACCAATATAATACAACTAAGGTAGAAGTTTCAACTCCCTAAGAACTACACCACTATCCTTAGGTAAATCCTTTACCTAATTAAAATCAATGTACCTCTTGCCAAATTAGACCACCAGGAAATCAATCAAACTATTTTAATACTTAAAAACCTTGCATCTAAAGATAAAATGATCTCTAAGACTTATAAATTAATAACAAACTTAAAACCCCAAAACTCATTTTTATTCTCAAATTATTGGCAAAGTAAAAGCCAGCTAATTTCAGAGAAAAATAAAAAATTGGCCATAGAAAATACCATTAAGTTTATTCCCTTCAAGCATTTACTGTATACTCAAATCATGGTTAATAAAAATTCTTATTACAAGCCATCAGTTCTTAAGTTCAATCCTAAATATTCAGCAGAATGTCCATACTGCCCAAACCAAATAGCAGATACCCTACATGTTTTTGGGTATGTAAAAATGTCCATAATTTATGGTGCTCTCTAAGAGTAAGGCCAGATAGAATTGGTTATGAAAAATCCACCTTCTCATGGGAAACAGCTATATTACATATTGTCACAACGAAATATCCCAAATTCATAAATCATATTCTTATCTCTACCTGCAACCTTATTAAATTTTACATCACTAAAAATGGACTGATAAATCCTCAGTTTCATGGGATGATTTTTGTTCATTAGCTGTAAAGCATATCTCTTCCCATAAGCTAGCTTATGCGAATACAAAACAAAAACAATGTTATCAAAAATACTGGGGGCTCTTATTGGACTTAATCCTTAAGAAGTAAAGTACGATATTACTTCAAATTTCCCCACTTACTTTTGTTTATAACCTGATGTAAATGAACCTGGCCACTTCTCTTACTGTCACAAGATATCATTTTTTTATACATTATACAAGGCTTCAACAAATATCTCAAATATATAATCTATATACTTTACTCTGATATGCTCCTCACACTACCTCTCTTTCATTAGATGCTCAACTTTTTCTTAGTTCTATATGTAAAAGTGTAAAGTTCTTAAAGTTCTTTCTGGTGACTTCTTTTGTATATGATGTATATAGTTATAGGATCCAAGTATTATACATATATTATAAATACAAGCATTATATTGATGTTAATGTGTTATTTAAAATATCTAATGTCATATTGTTAATTGTCTTTATATTGGGAAATTTCAGTAAAAATATTTTTGAAAAAAAAAATATGGATCTAGAGGTATGGGACAGGTTCCAGCAAGAATTAATTTAATTGGCTATATGGTAGCAGGGCAAGAAATAGGAATAGTAGAAAATGTTTACAGCTACTTCAGAGGAATTGGTTTTGGGGGTGATTTTAAAGGACTTCAGTTTTGTAAGGCAAGATTGAAGGAGTTAAGGAACAAGGGTGTATCCATTGGAGAACTGAGCACTTCTGAGGATTAGTGGCCTTGTGAGGAAAACAAGTAGGAAACAGGTTGGTGAGACTTTGATTGGATAATAATAGCATGATACACACTGTTAATAACTAACTAGAGAACAGGGGCATTATGTGGAGGTGGATGAGACACTTTACTCATAGATGCTTAATTTCGAATCTTATTATCACAGCTCAGCATATGTCATCCTAAAATTGGCCCATTCTGAGTAAACAGATTAAGGACTACATCAAGGTGATAAAGGGACTTAGGGACACACATAGATAGTAATCTAGCTTTTTACCATCATGTGTCTACAGTGGTGAGGAAATCATTCTATGTTGTGCAACTTATAAACAAAGGTATGGCATCTAATTCCAAGGAAGTCATTGTTCCACTATATTCACCATTCTTCATACGTATCAATGAGTACAATGCCCCTTTTAGCATGTACTTAACCAGGCATATCCAACAACTGGAATGGCCACAGAGGTTCCTCACTAGAAGAATACAGGGTATAAGTAAAATGTCCTATGCAGACTGCCTTAAGGCCCTATCCCTGTATTCTGTCTTTACAGGATTTTGAGGAGAGATCTATGCCTGGCATACAGGGCATTGACAGACCCCACTCTGATGGACATCCGGCATATCCACAAAACAAGCAGCACCGGTATTACCCATTCTAAAGACTTTAACTTTGCCTGTGATATAAACAGGACCTGCTGGAGAGATAGGTATACATCTCTGAGACTACCACATCTATGGAACAGGCTCCCCATCCATGTGAAGCAGAGTTCCTCCCTAACTCAATTGAAGTACAACTTTGACAATTGGATGGGAAACAGGAAATTCATCCCTGGTTTGGCACCTATGTCTCTAATGGACACAAGTAACCTCTAAATGGTTCATCTCCCAGGCCCATGCTTACATTTATCAAGGGTATCCGAACCTGTCAGAGATTTGGGATGAATGACTAGGCTTAAAAAGGCTCTTGTGGTCGTTAGCCTAGTAACACCTATGAACCTATAAGGATTTTGGTTGAAGTTAGGGTAAAGCTAGGCATTATTTGTTGTCTCTGAAATTGTTTCAGAAATAAGTGGGCTGGAGGAATTTGCCTTGTTCATTTCAAGCATGTGCCATATTTAAGGGATGTGGAATAGTCCCCTGATAGGTGTGACAGCAGGTATCCCATACATCTCTGGGTACTGAAATCCTTCTTGGAAGCCATATGGAAAGTCTATGCATGAGAGCATGAGCTCTTCTTATTCAGCATTTGTTTTTCAAAAGCAGTTTAGAGGACATTCAGATAGTCAAAAATGATGTAATCCAAAAGGAAAAAAGATCACCTGCTATTGCTGCTCTGGAGAAATTTTTGTTTATCAGAGGAAGGAGTTTGCATCTACATTATAGGTCCAAGACATATTAAAAAGGGATGAATCAATGGGTATGGCTTCAATGACCTGCACTATTACTATGATGCCTTGCAGAGGTACTTTGCCTGTTTAGGCACAGTATGGCCTACTCAAGGGCCAGTGTTTTGCCTCCATCAAAGGATACCAGTCACACAGTACTAGTTGAGGGCTACAGAAAGCTGTAGAGCTGTATTGTTTATATGAGACTGTTGTGGAATAAAGAAAAGATTCCACTGATGTAAATATGTAATGTTCCATGGGTGATAAACACAAATTGTCCTCTAATGTCTACTTGTTGAAACTTTCCTGTGATGTGCCTGAAAACCTCTTCCCTTTCACTAACACTAGATTTATTACTTCTTTGTGCTTGTTGCAAACATGTGAATTACATTTTATCAGGTACCAGTTTAACTGTCTCTTACCATGTTCACTCTCTTTTTTCTCTTTCTCTGCTGTTGCTTCCTCAGCAAATGCCGGTGCAGATGTGGCAAAAGGAGTTAGGTAAACAAGTCCAAATCCTGGACAATAATATAAAGATGAAGGTGGGTGATCATCTTCTTTAGATGTATCCTTCTTTTGGCCAGTTATATTGCCCTCAGATATTACTGAGAAAAGGGGTTCCATCTTTTCTTTACATGCTATTTTTTAAAGTCTCTAACCGGGAAAAGCCAAAAAGACAAACAACAACAACAACAACCTATTGTAACAGTTTTTTGTTTATATCTTTTAACCCGTGTAATACAGATTTCTTATCTCTTAAAGACATCACTATACCAGTCATGGAAACCATCCCTTTGAACTGGGTCTATATTATAACACTGAAGTCTAAAAACATCAAATGTTATAATATCGACCCCATTTAATCGAAACACCAGAAAACCGACAAACATACACACAACTCAAGCACACCAAAATAAATAATCTACACACATACACCTCAGGAAACCCTACACTAAACCAGACATACACCACTAGCTACCGACTTACCTTAACCCAACCCTAACCCTAAGGTCCCTATCTGTCGCAGACTCACCTTACCCACTCCCTAACCCTAAATCACCTACCCCACCCTAACCCTCACGTCCACACAATCGCACATTTACCTGACCCGTGCCCTAACCCTAACTCTAACTCACTTAACCCGCCCCAACCCTAAAGTCTGTCACTGCCACACACTCACCTCACCCGTGCCCTAACCCTAATGTCCCTAACTACCGCACACTCACCTTAACCCAGTCCATTCACTCACTTACCTTAACCCGGTCCATAACCATTGCACCACACTTACCTGAACCCAATCTGTAACCTCCGTTCGCTCACTTCCCTAAACCCGGTCTGTAACCATCGCACCACACTGCTGTAAATAGCGAAGCCACAGACCACCGAACTCTTACCCTAGGAAAAATTTCTATGTTCCAAGGCTTCGCTATTCTCAGCTTTTGCACTAAAGGGTTCGATATTATAACATTCAAAATTTTTGAACTTCAATGTTATTACATAGACCCCATTGAACTACCTTTACTTTAGTTCATTTTTTTTCCAGTGACCCCCCCACCTTAATTTATCACAACCATGTAACTGAAACTTTAAGACTTGACAGTATACTGGGTGCTGCAAAGAATATTCTATACACTGCAAATGTAGATAGTAACACTAGCCTATTATTAGCAGTGAGCAAGTTGGAAAGTGTTGAATCAAGTGGTAATAGAAAAATAGAAAGATGTGGCAGTGAATGGCTTTTAAAAAAGGTGCTGTGATGGTATTAGGAGCACCTAGGGAATTCCAGCTGTGTTATAAACTCGCAGACAGTGAAAGAATGTAGTGATATTGGTTACAGTCTTCCTCTTTTCAGATTAAAGTGATAATAAAGAAAATGAGGCTACACTTTAATTATTCATGTTGCTATGATTTACTAAGAAATAAAATATCTACGGAGTCAAAAGGGACTACATATTTTCAAAGTGCAGTGGGGTTTCTCAAGAACAAATCCTAGAGCAATGACAAAATAAGAGTACATTTATAGCCAATCAACTGACAAAGGCTACAAATAGGTGAGTTTTGACTGAACAGGTATTTAGCTAAGCATATAGCTACACACACACATGCACACACAAAGATAGTTAGACAGCCATATCTAGTTATCTGTCTGCTTACCTTCAGGTGATCTACTAACACAAATGCCAACATCCTGAAAGTAAATCATTCTACATTGAAAATGGAAACATCGACTTCCTAGTATGCATGAAACAGGGTCACTTCTCAGCACATGCAAATATTACATCAAAGAAAAACATAAATGACATCCTCCCACACCCCCTGTTAATTATGTATACTAACTCTGAGACTGTAAAATCCACAGGGAAAGGGAATATTCCCCTACCCAGAGATGGCCAATTTCTCACACCTGTCAACTGTCTGTAATGTCAAGCAAATGCTATCGATTAAACAGATGTCAGTCAACTCCCTGTCAACAAACCAACAGAAACCACACACACACACACACACACACACATATATATATATATATATATATATATATATATATATATATATATATATATATATATATGGATCGCTATCACTTTATCGAAGTTCCAAAACTCCGAAGACCATATGGCCGAGACCATATGCCCAAAGTTTTGGAAGTTCAAAACAATAAGAAAACACAACAAAATAAAACAGCTCACCTTTATGCCTCCTTGCATCCCCCCACACCCCATGCTACTTAAGTATATACCAACTCTGTGATCACACTACAATGAGGAAAACAGCATTCTTCGGAGTTCCAAAACATTGGGCATATGGTCTCAGCCGTATGGTCTTCAGAGTTTGGGAACTTCGATAAAGTGATAGGGATCCATATATATATATATATATATATATATATATATATATATATATATATACATATATGAAGCCCCTTCAGTTGATCAAACTTTTAAGAGTTCGAAGATCATATGGCCGAGACAATATGATCAAACTTTTAAAAGTTCGAACGGACTGAATGGAGATCCCTGTACAGTGCGGAACAGGAAGATTTCCCTTTTCAGCAATGTAATGCAATCTTGCAGTTGGTATATTTAAGTAGTGGTGGGTGTGTGGGGGTGCAGGGGGAAAACGTTTAGTTTAGGGGGTTTTTTTGTTTTATTTCAGTCTTTGAACTTTTAAATGTTCGATGTCATGGTCTCGGCCATATGAGTTTCGTACTTGTCAAAGTTCAATCTACTGAAGTAGATCCATATAGATCTCGACAACCAGAAGATCGAAGCCATTTAAGCGAAAGTGCACCAAATCGAAAATGCACTTTCGCAAAAGCCGTTTCTCCAAAGCGCATTACAGTGTGGATAAGGAAATATATGCTTTTCCCCACTGTAGTATTCATAGGTTCATAGAGTCATAGGTACGTATTAGGCTATCGGCCCTAGGGCCTATACAAACCTTGCAAAAAAGGTACCCTGGCTTTCGCCACCCAAGAAACTTATTTTCCTGTGCCTCTGTTGAGGAGAGCCAAAGAGGGGATACCCGGGGTGAATTTCCTATTTCCCATCCAATCATCAACATTTTTCTTGAAGAGTTCTAATGAGGAGCTTTGTTTGATATAGATAGGTAGTTTGTTCCAGAGTATGGGAAGTCTGTGGGACAGGAATCTATGCCTCCAGTATGTTCTGTTTAGTGTGGTAACAAGGTTTAGGTCCCCAGAGTGTGTAGCTCAGCGGGATTGGGATTTCCTTAAGTGGAGCATGTCCAACAGCTCTGGGTTTGACATAGCTTTGTATGTTAGGCAGAAATTGCCTCTGAGTAGGCGATATGCAACGGAGTAAAGCTGGAGTTTTTTGAGATGGTCTGCATAGGGCATCTGTTTGTGGCTAGTAATCCTCTTTGTGAGGTATTTCTGCAGCCTTTCCAGTTGTTGTAGATGTCTTTTGAGGTACATACCAAAAGGGGCATTGTTCTCTATAATGGGTCTGATGAGTGATGAGTAGAGGGGAACAATGACCTCTTTTTTCCTGGATGAGAAACCTTTTGTGATGAGGTGTGCCACATATAAGGATTTCCTGATTACTGTGGTGATGTGATTATCAAAGGAGAGACTACTGTCCACCTGTGTCCCAAGGTCTCTTATCACACTTTCAGTGTTAAGTAGACTACCACCTATGTGGTAGGTCATGGGTACAGAGTTTTTACCAAAGGGGATGACAATGCACTTTTTGGCATTGAGCTTGAGGCCATGGCTTTGAAACCAGGCATCTGTCTCAGTGAAGCCCTTTTGTAGGATGTCCACATTGTTAGGAGTTTCATTTATGGCTCCTAGTTTGCAGTCATCTGTGAACTTCATTAGCCAAAGACCTTCTGTGTTAGCTTGTACTTCAGAAAAGTAAATACCAGACAGGAGAGAACCCAGGACTGAACCCTGTGCTACTCCACTTGTCACTGGTCTGAAGTCATATTTGTAGTTTGCTACTTTCACAGTGTGGGTTCTGTCAGTGAGCCAGTTGGCAACCCATCTTGTGACATAGGGATTTTTATCTAGTTTAGTGAGTTTATCTATAATTCCAGAGTGGAGGATGGTGGCAAAAGCCTTGGCAAGATCTAGATAGACTGTGTGAATCACCTTACCCTCATCTATGGCTTTGGTGACTGCTTCAAAGAAGTCAATCAGGTTTAGGAGACATGAGCTACCTTTTATAAAACTGAACTGGGTGGGGTCCAGAGTTTGGAGATTACCAATGTCTTGGTTTATAAGTTCCATAATGATATGTTACATGTCCTTACAGACCAGGATCATTAGGCTAATGGGGCGGTAGTTCCCAGGGTCCGTGGTGGCTCCCTCTTTGTGGATTTGGATAACCATTGCTGTGCGCCATTCAGTGGGCACAAAGCCTGAGGTGAGGCTATGATTGAACATGGTGCTTAGGTGGGGTGCCTGTTCATTCTGTAGTTCATGTAGAATGCAGCCTGATATGTTGTGAGGTCCCATGGATGCTGTGTTCTTGGCTTTGGAGAGTGTGTTTTTTACCTGTGCAGCTGTGATTACAGGAACTTTGCATTCTTCCAGTGTAGAGATGGGCCCTTTGGGGGGGGGGGGTTAAAGTTTGCACTGGACCTATCTGCCAGGATGTTGGCAATATCAGTTGGTTCTGTATATTTAGTGCCATTGTGCTGTAACTCAGAGCAGATCTAAGTGCTGCCATTGAGATTCTTGACAAAGCTATAGAATGCTTTGTGGTTGTCTTTAGAATCAGTGGCGATTTTGTTTTCATAACTAGCTTTGTAGGATTTTATGAGGGATTTCAACTTCTTACGGAGGATGACCAGGGAGTTCTTCCAGTCATGGTATTTTACTCTTTTTTTGCAACAGTTTTTTTCTTTTGTTGTAGAGTTTGCTTACGGCAGGGGACCACCAGATTGACTTCCATTTTTTGGAGGATAGCATCTTGGTTCTGTTAGGGATAGCACGATCCATGCACTCATGTAAGTGCTTATAAAGTGCATTTGTGTAGGAGTCAGCATTCGCACCTCTAATGTCCATCTGCATAGGTGTCATGAAGTTTGCCACTCTTGTCTTAAGAAGCGTGAAGTTGGCTTTGGAGAAATTTTTTACGGTGGTTTCCCTATTGGGGGGTGGGGGCAGGATGTGGATGTCTAGGCTGATTAGCTTGCGGTCGGATCTGACCAACGAGGAATTGACCTCTGGTGTGGAACACTGGATGCCTGTGTTGGTAATGACCTGGTCTAGGATATTGCTGCCGTGGTGGGGGTGTGGATAAGTTGATCCAAGGTGTTGGAATTTATGAATTCCAGAAAACATTGAGCAAAAGAGTTGATACATGAGTAGTTTTCCCAGTTAATGGTGGGGTAGTTGAAATTGCCCATTATTAGGGTGTTGGGTTGTACCCAAATATTTTCCAGTGTATCGAGAAATGAGGAGTGGGAATCCTGGGGCATGGTAGGGGATCTGTAGCAACTTACAATTTGGATTGCGGTCTTGTCCAGAGTTAGTTGCACTTGGATAATCTCGGATGCATTATGCTGAGCAACTAGCCTGGAGGTGTGGATATCCTTAAGGAATATGGACACTCCTCTATCTTTAGTGTTTCTGTCTAGATTAGGTGGCCGAAAGGTGTGGTATGAATTATAGCCAGGTAATGCAGGGGTGTTCTCTGTAGCTTTGAACCAGCTCTCTGTCACTGCACAGATGTCGATGTTCTCCATCTTAAGGAGTGCCTTGAGTGAATGCATTTTGAGGTTTGGACTTCTAGCATTGAGTAGCATTAACCTCAGATTTTGCTTGCTTGTACTTGTTATGGTGGTGAATTTGTCATTTGGACCTTGCCTAAAAAGGCACTATAGCGGTGGCAAGAGCCTTAGCCGGTATCCAGAATCCCAAGGGCAACAGGTGCAGGCCATCTCTGGCATGGTCTGTCGAACATGTCATCCCAGGCAGACAGATACTGGATCCCCTTAGAATGACATCAGAAGCTTAGCCAATTGTTGAAGTCAATCATTTTGTCCTTGTACTGTGGTATCATTCTGGGTGATGGCAGAATGCTATTCAAGACTAGAGTCATACCTGCCTGGGCTACAAGATCAGAGAGCTCCTCCATGTCTCTTTTCATGTAGTCCAGGGAGATACATCTCAGGTCATTCACACCAACATGGACAACGACAGAGTCATATTTGTACTTGTTGTGGAGTGACCCAAGTGTGTGCGTTATGGCACCCGACAGGCAGCTGACAGTGACTTTCTCCTTGTTTAGCCTGGTGAGTGGAACATCAATGTGCCTGACTATAGAGTCACCTATGACTAGAGTTGGGTACGTTGTTATGCCTTATGGGCTGTGGTTGAGTGGCACACTGAGTTTGTGGGCTATGTGTCATTTGGGTTGTGTTGGGGGGTGGAGGTTGCATGCGTTTCTGCTTTGGAGGTCTCTGTCTCTTGAGCAGATTTTTATTGAGAGCCTCCATGATTATAAGTGTGTGTTTTGTGTTGCTATGTGTTTTGGTGGTGTAGGTTTTTAGGGACTATGTGATGAGTGTGGTGTGGTGCAAGTGTTTACCTTCTCCTCTTGACTGTCTAGTCCAGTCTTGGGTGAAGAAAGCTTTGTTTCCAGTTTGGTTGTATAAGTGCATCTTTCACAGGTTGTAGTGCTGGGTGGTAGGAGGAGAGGGTTGTCTGTATACATGAGGCAATTGCTGCATAGATGCCCAGATTCATCAGGTAGACAGGAGAAAACACCAGGAGATGACCCTTACATATGCCTGGATAGGTGCTTATTTATTAAGTACCAAAAACTGTTTCCTCTAGACAAGAGGAAAGTTGATTGCTGTAGTAATTTGTAGCTTATTTATTGCTTACAATGAGTTCTGAACAAGTGCCAAACTCAAAGAAACAAATTTGAGTGCTAAAACTAAAAAAACAGCTAGTTCTAAGGGAAAATTTAAAGAGCAGACTTTATGGCTCCTGGATCTAGTGCACTTTCATTTTAATGGGTTTTGATGTTGCTTGTTCAAGATTGTGAGATATATATATAGACAGATACACACACACATAGCAGAAACATGCTGTACAAATAATGTTTGATAAATGTTTGACTGAAAAGGCTATAACATGTGAATACTTTTTGGAAAGATTAAGGGATAGGTACGGGAACATATTTGCTGTTTTTCAAGTTTGGTGTTGTGTGTCTTCTGTGTCCATTTGTCTTGTGTAGTGGTATTATTTGGGAAACATTTTTTTAGTATCAGACTCTGTAGGTTTGGAAGAGGTGCAGGTGTAGGGTTAGGTTTAGCACACATGAGTAAGGTGGTGCAGGAGGCTGAGACTATGAGTTTTAGTACTGGGTTGGAGTGCATGTGTGAGTGTTTGAGGGTTAGGGTTAAAGTAAGGCCTATGTAAGGGGATAGTGTATGTGTGTATGTTTGTTTCATACCTCTCAACTCTCCAAATTTTCAAATAATGCCCACATTTTTGCATCATATTTTTGGTCTGCTCCACATTAAATTGGAGATTTTCTGGAAAATCATTGAGGATCAAATTCACTAAATAATGGCATACATTTGCACTTCAGACTTCAAAACATTCAGAAAATGCATGTTAATGCAAAATGTGTTAATGTTGCAACTTTCTAAGTTTATAAGAACAACATTCAAAATCTTGGATGTTCCCCACCTGGTTCATGTTTTCTGAATTTGCTGAAATCTCAAGGGCTGGCATCATAAAAGTATCAAAAGATGGAAACGTCTTAAAAGGTATGTAAAAGTCAAACTTTAGAAACAGGAGAGTAAATGCAATATCCTAACAAAGGTTTGGTTGATACTTCTCAGGCTTCTTGGTGACTATAAATGCAACAAAGCTCATATCATCTGACATTTTGATATCCTCAATAGCAACATTTTGGAGGTTCTAGTAAGGGAGGGAGGTAGGGGTACTGACTTCAGAAAAAGGCTGTGCTCCTAGAGGAAATGGTTTGTAGACAAATAACCAGGTGTTCGTTGTCCCTTCCTTGTGAGGACAACAGTTAATTATGTTGGAAAATACACTAATGATCACGTTATTACTCATAACAATAGCAGATACACTTTTCTCAAAATATTTGCCAGACCCTGAAGTCAGACTAATAGTCCTCTACTTGCTAATCTTGTCTGAAATACCAAATTTATGCATAGGTACAATAATAGCCGAGAACCACATTGATGCACAGTAGCAGATTAAATGGGGACATGAGATAGCATCTCATACAATATTTCAGTCTAAAATTAGCAAGGGATTTTGTCTGTACCTGGGCTACAATCATTCTTTTTTTTTTTTATTCTAGCTAATGATTCAACTACTAAGTTGTAAATTCTGGCAAAGAGAGTAGTCTCCACTGATGACCCCCACTTGTTATATTCAGCTTGTTTCACCAGAAAAATATGAATTGAAAGCCTTTTCTAGCACAGCCCCTTATGTATTGCCTTCAGAATGTCAGTCACTGACCTGGCACAATTGACAGATCCATTGCTCCTATTTAATTATGAAAAACTATTTGTTACTGTCTCGACTTCATATATTTACCTTCAGCCCACTCCTCTCTATTTTTAATTATATTTTCATTTTTTTTACTGAGATATATGTTTTTCTTGCAGATGGTGTTTTATATTTCCTTAAAACACTACATTTCTTCCTTTGGCTTCTCAGCAGTTTTAACTGGTATTGGTTCCACCATGTGAGAGTAAATTTGTTTTTTTTTTTTATTTACTTACAATCACTTTCTTACAATTAATCCCATGATTTGCGTATCATCAAAGCTATCTTACAATTATGCAACATTATGATTATTTTTTTATAGAGTTCCCACGTGAGTTAACCTTTGCTATAAATTCCTCACTCTGCAGTTTTGATCTATCAAAATAATCGTATTATGCTGCTCAGTCAGATAATATAGAGAAATGGAAGGCCATATGACCAGAATGTTCCAGTAGATTTATCTGTTCAATATTAACTACATTCTTTTAAGATATATTTCTATAAATCTAATATATTTTTCTCATATATTTTTTCTCATTATAAGGAAAGTCAATCTGTAAAAATGTATTAATAACAAAGGACTGCAGAATTCTTCCACAGTAGTAGACTGAGTACCATTTTGCCAATTTATGTTGCAAAAATTAAAGTGTCCTAAAATAACCATGTTTTCATAGTCAATGTTTTTCTCTGAGCTTTCTATGTATTCCATTTGGTCTAACATAGGAAAACCGGGACTTTTATAACATGATTTAATTCTTACATATATCTTCAGTAAGTTCCAGGAATATAATTACCAGAGAATTTAACATAGTAATAATCTAACTGAAGGTTGTTAAGTACAGAAATAGCCACTCTGTCATGCCGCCCATCTGAGTTTAGACATTTATACTTCATGCAAACAGGGATGAAAGCCTTTATATTGCCATGGCTCAGTGATTACAACTACAGAGCATTTTTGTTGCTACCATATAGGTTGTACCTTATCGATTCTATTTATTAGACTGCAAGCATTTGTGAAATAATTCTTTATTTCTTTATCGTTGCACAGTGACCTCCTATTTTTAAGTTGTAACTGAAGTGTAAAAAATAGGTTACAATATCCTTGTGTTTTTACTCAAATATTTACCACACTGAAAACTTAAAGGAAACCTATTTCTGTCAAATTATTCCACTTTTCTGTGAAATTCTTCCCAGATTCTTACATAATCCAGATCATGGGTGCTACAAGAGTTACATAACCATTTGTTAATTATGAGAGGCTTTGAATGTGAACAATTGGGTGGAGACAATGGGGACGAAATCTCAATAAAACAAATATTGACATTTTGCATATAGTATAAATAACATTAGTGCTATTATACATGTGGTACGATATGCCTACTATATCACTGATGCTTGTATGAATAATAACAGCTTTGATGGATCTCTTGTCTGGTAGAAATTCTCTGATGTTTTGACAATATCAGAAGACTTATGTCCAAAAAGACTAACATGGAATATGTAAATTACCCCCACCATCCCCCACCTCCACTTTTTAAACCTAGCTGTACATCCCAACTCTCTGACAAGTTCTAGTACCGTTAATACGTGTAAGAAAAGTCTGGGAAGATGAAACATTTGCAAGTATGGGCCTGGGAGGTGAATGATTTAGAGGTTGCCTGTGTCCATTAGATACATGGTTGTCAAACAAAGGATGAATATCCTGTTCTTCATGCAATTGTCCAAGTTTTATTGAATTAGGTTAGGAAGGAACTCTGTTTCACTTTGTTGGAGAGCCTGTTACCAAAAAGGCAAAGTCTCTGGGATACATACCTATCTCTCCAGCATGTCTTATTTTATCACAGGCAATGTTCAAGTCTTTAGAATGGGTAACTCTGGTGCTGTTTGTTTTGTGGATATGCTGAAGGTCTATCAGGATGGGGTCTGACAATGTCTTGCATGCCAGGCATATCTCCCCTCAACAGCCTCTAGGAGACAGATCACAGGTATAGGGCTCTGAGGCAGTCTGCACATGACATGATACTTACTGTACCCAAATTGTTATGGCATGTGCTAGGCTACACAATATGATTCTGCGGAAACAGCTGCAGCAGGAACAGCATGGGGCAGGGCCACACAGCCCCCCACCAATGCCAAAGCCTGTACAGGCACAGAGTGACTCGGAGGAGGAACAACCTGAGCCTGCCCCAGTAAACATAAAGTAGGCATGCCCAGTATGCCCTGGCCTTGGGAAAGAGGCAACGCATAGAATATGCACTGACACAGTAGGGACCCAGGGAATGACACCTCTCTCTGACTCATACAAACAATAAAAGGGATGCCAAACATGACACTACCTGTGCCTACCCATGTATAGGGAGTGTACTATGTGCATGTGACATAGGCAGCCCTCCAGCACCATCCTCAAGTCCAGCACATCCTCAAAGTAAGTCAATTAACCTACCAATTGCCATATGGAGTAGAATGTGTTGTTACCTGTAGCTATGGGATGGATGTGACCATGCAAGGGAATTGGGTGGCCGAATGTTAAGGCAGCAGACAGTAGACACACATAGTGGCACCATGACATCTGTAACATATACTGGAATCACCATAGTAGCCAGTACTACACAGGGTGACAAAATCCAAAGCAGGAAATGGGCTGAGTGACATGTGTGTCCATAAGAGCCACACATGCCAGTCAGGAAGGTTCACATACTCAACAGCAGTATCAGCCAGCAGGACAGGTGAAGACAAATACAAACACGTGCTGTACTATGGCCTTTGAAGGTGCCCTGTGGGTAACCCCTCCACCAGGCCTACACAGACAGACCACAGCAGGCCAGGCAGTTGGATGTAAGTTGTGAACACTAGGAAGTCAGAAACTAATATGTATGTAAACAAAGCTAGGATACACTGGTATGCCTCTAGCCAGCAGGGTAGGTAAGACTACAGACTGAAATGGAGTACCTGACATACCAGTTCAGTGCTAGCAAATGTGTCAGGTGTGCCCCCCCCATCCAAAGTACACTTGGTGTGCCCCCCCACTCTTGTTTAGAACAGTAGAAACAGTCAGGTGCCCCCTCCCCCCGCTATGCAGAAACATAGCAACAGTCAATGCCAAATGACCGATGGATACCCTGCAGACACAACATGCTACCTATCGGTGTACAACACAAAGGTCGGCACTGCAATGCAAACTACCTGGACTTGATCCACACATGCAACACAGATGGCCATACTGGGCACGCTCACACACTTAAACACTTGAAGGATATGTCTGCAAACACATCAGGCAGTCGCAGTTCTCAGTGCAGAAATGTCAGTATGCACCACTCCTGCCTTGCACACACAGTGGATAGGAATACAGACATGTATGTAAGGACAACACACTATAATAAGCCAAAGATACACGGGCATAGATGTGTAGAAGAGGGTGACCGTGACAAGGAGCCATCCAGGCCTGTCCCACCCAACACACAGCCAAAGGACCCCAAACACATGAGGTACAGATGTAACTCACTGCAGATACTAGCCACCAGTACCTGCCAACATGACAGGCTATGTGGTGCATGTGCCAGCTGTGCAACATGACTGTACAAGGAGGTAGCCATCTAGTAGCTGTATACATGTACCTGTGACATATGACCTCGTGTGTGCCCACATGTGGTATGTCAACCCCTTCATGAACGGGGTATGGCCCATGCACACACTGCCCTTCCCATAGCAGTATTATGACAAGCCTGCTGAGGTCATCCAATGTGAATTACACTTTTGGAAGAACTGTAGCTCAGTAATCTCCATGGTGCATCCCATAACTGTGTACTGCTGTAGTGATAACCTAGTTAGGTAGAAGTTCTACCCCCACACCTGGCAATTGTGTGAGTGTGTGTTTGTGTGCGTGCCTGTCTGTTTCTGACTGTGTAGAGAAAAATGATTTTTAGGCTACTCACACTCCATACGATACATATACTCAACTTTGGCAAGGCTGCCGATGTCACGCAGCTAGAAACACACCTCTGGGAAAGTCAGTAATCTCCATAGCATGTCTTGTAACTGTATACTGCTATAGTGTGATGAAGTAGGTAGCTAGGTATTCTAACCCCAGACTTGCCAAATGTGAATGTGTGTGTGTCTGACTGAGTAGAGAACAATGCTTTTTAGGGTACTCACACTCCTTACAATGCATATACTCAACGTTGGCAAGGCTGCTGATTTTGCCCACCTAGAAATACACCTATGGGAAGGTTGTAGCTCACTAATCTCTGTAGTGCGTCCTGTAACTGTGTACTGCTGTAGTGTGATTTAGAACTGTGGTAGGGTCCCATCTCCATCGATGGGAGTTCCGGATGGTATGTGTGTGTTTCAATGTCTGTGTATAAAGCAATGCATTATAGGCTACTCACTTGTGGTACATTACAAATGCCCTACTTTGGCAATCCTGCTGTCAGTCATTGTGAAATACACCTTTGGGGAAGGGCTTCTCTAGTAATCCCTGTGGTGCATTCTATAATAGCTCCATGCCATAGTGTGAGACAGACCTTGGTCAGGGGTTCTATACCCACATATGTCAGTTGTGGATGTTTTGTGTGTATATCACTGTCTGTGTAGGGAGCAATGCATTTTAGGCTATTCACTTGCAGTACAGTTGACATGCCTAGTTTGGTAAACCTGCTGATGTCATTCATTGTGAAATACACCTTTGTGGAAGATATACTGATGATAATCTGTGTTCAAAATATTGGCCAGACACCCCAGGTACAGTTCCACATGTCACTGTACATGCATGTGGGAGGTGTGCACATCCTAGACACCATCCATGTCATGGACTAGGGAACACATACATGGCAGGTGATGCACAGCATTGGCCACACACAATAGTCACTCAGGTGACTGGATGAGGGATACAATACCCACCTGTGTGGGCAAATGCAGACACTACAGCCCTGAGCCACAATGCAGACCATAATCATGTGGCCTGATGCCAAGGTGTACCCATCGCCTACCCTTGTATAGCCTGCTGGCACTGTTGACCATCACACACCCATGCAGACATGCACCCATGCATGTCAGAACTGGCACCCTGTGTGTTCATGTGTGTGTTGTATGGTGCATATGTCCACATCATCACTCACTACACCCCCGCAGGGCACAGGAAAGTATGCTGTCTGATGCCTGACACCTCCTCATACTCACTGCCCATACGAATGACCCGTGTGGTGCATGTGTTACCTGCACATTTATGTGTTGTGGCAATCCCACTAGTGATGAGTTGCACTCCTGGCCCTGCCAAGTGTGTCAATGTGTGTGTGTGCCTGTGTTGATGCTGGCACCTGTTCATGCAGACAGGCATGTGTACATCACCTACTGTATATCTACCTTATCCCTGTTGCAGATGTCACTCACCATCACATATATGTTCCGAGTGCTTCCCAGCAGATAACCCATGTGGCGCATCCAATAACTGTGTTGAACTGTGATAGCACTACATAGTTGTCAGGGCTTTGATACCCTATGCTGGTAGGTGTGTGACACAAATATGCTTCAGTTTTACTCTTCCACCCCACCATGACATGTATTCACCTCTGTCTGCCTCCTCCACTCCCTCTCTGGTGGATGTGGAGACCCACACTTGCTTTGCTTAGGCAGCAGCATGTGTATTTTAAGTGATGCTCATGATCAATTGACGGCCCCTGCATGAATTGCAGCCTTCCCCTAGCTGACTGCCTGTTGAGCAGCTGTGGTAACATTCCCATAGCCAATTGCATGGAAATGTGCTCCAATACCTAGGAACATCATGGTGGTGTTGGCCCTTTTCTGTCACTGTGAGCAGGAACTAGATCTGTCATTTGGCAAACAGCATCTCAGATGGATTGGGGATTTACCTCTAACAACATACACTATGGAAAGAGGGCAGCAAAAAGGAGGGAGTTGTGCCTGACCTCCCTGCAGACTGTAAGTGCTGCTATACTGCATTTGGAGTAATGTTGGTTTAACAGTGTTTGTCTGGATATGCCTGTCATACATGTTGCAATACCTGCCATGTCAGTTCCATGTATATGAGGAATCCCCATTTGCAGGGTCATCTGCAGACTGGGCAGTGTTGTGCCTTTGGTTTCATGTGTTAGCCATGGTGCATCTATCAGTGGAATGCAGAAAGCAGTGTGAGGATTGCAGTCTGTAGATGGTGAAGGCCATGACAGTTACTAACTTCATATCCCTCATTGGATATATGTTGCAACAAACCCCATTACAATGGTAAATTTATGAGGTTATCACAGCAACATGTCTATACTGGCCCTGTGTATGCTGTCAGCCACACCTCTGTCAACCTTTGTACATATGGTGTGCATGAAGTGGTGCATATGTGCTGTATACCATAAATAGTGTCATCATATCTAATAACAAGCCAGTGATATATCAGATTGCTACACATGACATGTACAGTAGGGGTTACATTTCATGACATAACCTGGACATTCTGTGGATGTTTGTACAGTACTGAAGTTTGTGTAGTGATGATGAATGTCGGCCGTGTGTGTATTGTTAATATGTACTTTAGCCTGTGTACAGACTGTGGTAGATGTCATTGTTCTAGCTCCCCTTCTATCTGATGTTACATGCTGCCCCACTGTATGGCACTGTTTTGCTGTACATGTTTGTAGGGCCATATACACACACATGTCCCATACCACAGACAGCCATCAGACCAAACTGTGTAGCAGCCCAATATATGTAGGGTCATTCTGTGAGTGGCACATATGAGGATGGTGTAGAACAGATAGTCCATATACTGTAATATTATGCTAGCTTATCATATGTGGCTTTGGCTGCATTCACATTGGTTGTGGTTATGGTTGTGGTTATGTACTTTCACAAAGGTGCATCTTACCCTGTGCTGTGACATGGCTATTGAGCCTGCTATATATGCAGGTACATGTGCATTCCCCCATACGAGATGTAGGCCACTGTTGAGCCAGCCTGCCTGTAGCCTGCACAGTGCATTGGTACATGTGTAACAACTTAGTGTACTTACCCAGTGAGATGTCATGTGCAGATACTTGCATGTACTGCTGCCGCCCCTCCCTTAAATGTCATGTATGTTAGACAGAGCAGTGGGATGCTGTACAGATATATGTCAATATCTAGTGGGTAGTATGTGTCCATGGCACCCCTGTACCAGCAATCATTATTTGTCAGGCCAGACAGGAGTGTGTGAATCCAAAACCTATGGTGGCAAATGTATACCAGTTGCTATGTGTTATACCCATCTACATGGCTGTCTACATCCATATTTTCAGGCCTGCTATACATGTTGTGCAATAAGGGATTATGTGTATACCTCTGGACTGTACAGGGTGTGTCTGAAGTTCTACATATATTGGCCAATATCTCTGCTGCACTCCACAGGGGCATTACATGCTAGTGGCAGTACTTTGCAATGATTTCCTTAGGCTGTCTGTCAGTAGCCAATGGCACACATGTTATAAGCAGATGTCACCTTCCACACACATCATGTCTGTGAAGACAATCCCAATGATAGTAGCAATAGTCTAGTAATATATCTGCTATACATACCTGACATCCCCTTGCACTACGCCTTTGGGACAATAGGGGCTGGGGTAGGGCTACACTCCATGTCCATGATATATGGTGGAAATATATGGACATATACTTATCTAGATAACCATATATATATATATATATATATATATATATATATATATATATGATTACACATGTGTAGTACTTCCAATTACCACTGTCATAGCAACCACCCACTATGAATCCCTACATCATGTGGGCATATTCCCTGTACATTTCCAGTGTGATGGGCATCCTTCCTGTGTGTGGGCATCAATGTTACAGACAGCAGATAACAATACCTCTTACAGGAGAACCTGCACACTCAGGGTAGCCACATATATGTAGGAAGATCAGGAAATACAGAGAGACTGTGAGTAGAGTTGTGTTATGCTTTGTATAGTACTGGTGTTACAGGGTGTGTGTGTGTGTGTGTGTGTGTGTGTGTGTGTGTGTGTGTGTGTGTGTGTGTGTGTGTGTGTGTGGACAGAGGTATGCCTATTGTGTGCTGTCTGTCCACCACACAGGTCCTGTGTCAGATATTACAGTGGCAGTATGTGTGTTGCTAGTTATCAGTACATGGCTACATACATTTGTGTTCCTGATGTCTTATTCCTGCATAAGGGTATGTTGCAACACATCCTGTAAGGCCAGCAAGTTCCATGGTGTGTAACAACAATATTGCGAGTATGGCCCTGTGTTCCTGCCTTTGTCCTCCACATATATGGCAGATTTGTCCTGCTGTGATACGGTTAGGGGTTGTTAGGTAATGGCCTATCATTAATTACTGCTAGCATTTCTGTTATCATCCCAGTCATATCGTGGACTCCCACAACATTTGTTGGTCAGGGTCAATACATGTGACAGATACACTGACATTACTACAAGTAATGCATGTCTCCCTAGGGCTTGACTACAGGGTGTAATCGGAGGCTGCTGAACTATATCTGATATTGTTGATTGTTACTTATCTTGAAGGCAAATCCTTTGTCTACTGTTGTACGAATTGAAGGGCTTGGCCTGGACAGCATAGTATGTTATGTATCTGCACTGTCTGCATCTACTGTTTTGTGTGGGCCTTATTTCAAATTCTATGTGCTGTCAGTAATGGCATACATTATTGTATAGTACAAATATAAAGGTTGTCTGTGTATACATACCTGTGTGTTGTGTCATGTCTTTTGAATTGTGAGTGGATATATGTGTAATGTAAGTATTCCCTTTGTGGGGCTTGTTGCCACACTGCACATGTCACGGGTACCAGTTACAGGGCTTGTGGCTGAGGGATATACATTGTACCCAATATGCCCACACTACGTCTACATATGTTTGTCTACTAATAACTTTTGTCTGTGAATATGTGTATCTACCTATATATATTTCATATATCATATATATATATATATATATATATATATATATATATATATATATATATATATATATATATATATATATATATATATATATTTATACATATACATATACACCTGAACATAATTGTCAATGTATAGATGTGTGTGCATATCTGTACCATTGTAATGTGTACCCCTTCAACATTGTACATTCCCTACGGTAGAATGACTTTTCTGCATGATATGTTACAGATATTGCCCTGACGTACAGGTAACTTGGATTACTGTTGGAGCATTGTAGCTGTGTTCTAGAGGGTCCTGTCATCAAGTATTGCATGTGCTGGATATTGGATTGCACAGCATATCCATTAGGGCTGGGGGGGGGTTACATAGCAGTAATTACCAGGTGTCTCTCATTTGTGCCCCCACCCCCATTAACTGTGTTTATGGTCTGTTATGTTGTACGGAGTGGGTCAGGATTTTGTTCCCATGTGGAAATGCTATACACGTGTCTATCTGTATATATATATATATATATATATATATATATATATATATATATATATATATATGTATGTATATATATATATATATATACATATATATATATATATATATATATATATATATATATATATATATATATATATATATATATATATATATATATATATATATCTGCATAATTATATATGTGAAACCCCATATATAGAGAGATAGATACAGACAGTGATATAGCTTTAGATATGTATATATATATATATATATATATATATATATATATATATATATATATATATATATATATATATATATATATATATATATATATACACCGAACATATTTATGTATGTACAATTGCTGTTATATGGTTATTTGTGAGTCATACATAGATTATATATATATATATATATATATATATATATATATATACCTATAGCTGTCTATCTGTCTACATTTGCAGATATATATTTCTGTCCATATGTCCATGCATGTTCGGCTTATATGTGTGGCCTGTACCTCATTCTCTTGGTAATTGACATGGATGACCTTAGGATTGAGGTCAGTCACTTGTGCCAACACGTTCTTGTTTCAGAATTTTCATCTCCTTCAGATTATGTGTTCTACTTCATATAATGGTGTAACTAGCAACATTTTAAGTGTATTAGAACAATATTTGACAGATATCCCTATTTGTACCCACATTATGGTGCACTTTGTCTGGAATTCTTGCATTAAGAGGTTGTGTTTTTTTTTTTTTTTTTGTTTTGTTTCTAGTCATGGTATTTTAGTCTAGCCTAAATGTTTCTAAATAACTCTGCTTAACCTTATATTTTAATGTAAACATTGTACCAATTTTAATTTTAATTTTCTTTTCTCCCCGGGCTTCTACTGAAAATGGACATGTATCCAGTTAGACTAGCCCGGTCAACAAATGTAGAATAAATAAAATAAAATAAATAAATTGTGTGGTATGATATTACTACATTTTCTGTGCTGTTGACTGATTTTGCTGGATGATATGTTTGTGAAAATAAGAGGGTTATGTACATCTGCTATTTACTGGTATATCACGTAGTGTATGATGTGCAGGGTTCTTGGTTCGGGCCTAGCAGAGGCTATATATTCTATTGCTGGGCAGAACACCGGCTGTTGGATACAAAGCGAGTAAGGGACATTTGAGCAGTTGTATGTCGGTTTGCGCAGAGCTAACTTGTAATACTGTGGTTGAGCAATGGACACATGTTTGCTGGTATTAATCTACACACTTATATACATTTCCTATACTGTTGGATGACTGTGCTGGGTGATGTGTTTGTGATCACAGCAGCTGAAGGTGTATCTGCTATGGCTTAGTGAAACTCACGTTGACTATAGTGTGCAGCACCAGGTGGTTGCAACCTGGCAATGCAGATTATTTTGTTAATGGCCATGATGGCAGCTGTTTGCTACAGAGTGACTAACGTACTGTAGAGCAATTGTAGGTGGGTATGCGCTGGTTTGCTTGAGGCTCAGCATTGCTGAACTCTGGTTACGGCATCTTGCACTGAGTTAGCTTCTACATTGGTTCATCAGTGTGGTAATTGCATACCGGCAGCCAAACAGGCTTATACATGCTTGCTCCAGCATACTCCCGCAACTTTGTGTATTTAGTTCACATTTGTCAACTGGGGCAATTCGACTGTATGCTTGTCCATTTTCAGTGGTGGCCCAGGGAGTAGAGCTCCACAGTGACCCCAGCTACTAATTCCAATTAATACTGAGGTGATCACATTCATAGAGAGTAACAGACATAACAAAACTACGTCCCCCATTCTTCATGCTTAGTTTGCATTACCATATCGGTATTATCCATGCTTAGGTCAGGTTTACATGTCAGGTATGACTGTTGACAAAGGTCAGTTTAAGGTGAAGTTGGATTCCAGTTTAACAGTTCTGGATAGGTTACATGCAGGTATTCGGGGTAGGTGTAGTTATTCCATACCTGTGTGGTACAGTAGAGGGGAATAGTGAAGGAGTAGGTAGGTAGGTAGGTAGTGGGGGTGACATTGTAACAGTATAGTAGTTTGTAGGAATAATTGGATGGGAAGCAATTGGGAAGGTTTGTCAGATGTTGAGATTTGTATGTGAGGCAGGACAAGAGGAGTCAGTTTCACTAGTTGATGTAGTCGTATAGAGTATATGTTGGGGGGGGAGGATTTTGCAAGGTGGTGAACCTGTGCTGATTCAAGTGTGCTTGTGGTATTTCTTCATGTGTTATTTACATGTGTCTTGTGGGACAGCTGAGATGATACATGTGGGTTGGGGGTTCCAGATTCTGGCAATATAGTGGGGGAAGAGGGTGACACCTACATGTAACTTTAAACATTAATGGAAATGGAACAGGGGTTGATAGGTACGTGGTGCGCATGGGTCACAAAGGGGGGTGTTAGTAGGGGAAGTATCCAGGGATGTGCAGGACAGCTGTAGGGAAGGTCCACAGTTGGCCATGTCATCTACAACTACAACTACAACTACAGCTGTGCATATACACTGCATTTAGAGTTTGTATTGGACACTCACACCCCTGGGTGGGGGTGAGGACTACAATAATAACTTATGATGCCAATTAGATCGGCTTACATGCCTATAGTGGTGTGTTGCAACCATGTGCTATTTGGTGTTATGTAGTGGATTTTGCAACAGCACATATGGTTCTACCATACTTTGCCATGTAAAATAGACTGTGCTGCAGTGTGACCCATATCGGGAATGGCTGCTCATTAGGGGGAAACTAAGCTCTGCCCAATTTGCAATATTACTTACATCTCCGGGGCAATCCAAATACAACTGCACCAGCCAACACCTGCATGCCTATGCCCATAATTGCATACCCATACTTCCCCCACCTGCCCCTCCTCTACAGCCCTCATCCTTACTCTGGGTGCAGGTTGGGTCTAATGACACCACTACACAGTGCCCACTCTCCACATCTCGGGACCCATGTCATACGTTGTCTCGACCCATGGGTCATCAGGCTTGCCCAACCTTGTAGTCTGTGTACGTACACAGCCTGGATAGATAAATCATTACAGGGACTGACTCCGATCATCATCAATTTTTGGGGTGTCCCACAAAGGATGCCCCAGTCTCTGTTGCAAGATTAGATTTGGCAGGTCCATAGTGTTCCCCCCACTGGTGGTGTCCTGCCTGTGGTTTGGGGAGCATTGGATTGTTTACATTGTTTGTGTGTTTCTTTGTATGTTTCCCCTGTCTGGCTGGAGGGGGGGGTTGCTACGTGTTACACACTTGTTGATTGGGCCCCTCACCCCCATTGGCTCAGTTGGCATCTACTTTGCTTAATCTGTGTAGGCAATGCTTACCGCCGCCCACACAGATGTACTCCTGCCTGCTGCCACATACCCCCACGCTACTTCATGTACATGTCGGTTTTATACATGCTTACATCAGGTGTACATGTCAGGTATGACTGTTCATGAAGGTGAGTGCAAGGTTAAGTGGAATTCCAGTTTAACATTTCTGGTTAGGCTACACTCAGGTATTTGGGTTAGGTTTAGTTATGCCATACCTGTATTGTAGTGTAGATGTGAATAGTGGAGGTGTAGGCGGGTAGGTGGACCCGGGGACATTTTAAATGTATAGTAGGCCATTCAACTGATTGGTGCGGGAGCAGTAGTGCAGGTTTGCAGGGTGTTGGGATAAGTATGCGAGGCAGGACAGGAGGTGTCAGTGTCAGTAGTTGCTGTAGGGGTCCGGAGTGTTGGGGGGTGACAGACTTTGCCAGGTGGTGATCCAAGTGTGCTTGAGTCTTCCTTTCATGTGTTTTTACATGTGTAGTCTGGTACAGCTGCAGTAATACACCTGGGTTGGGGGGTCCAGATTCTGCCAATATAGTTGTGTGGAGGGTGTTACCTACTTGTGACTGTGGACACTAATAAAAATGCAACAGGGGTCAATAGGTAAGTGGTGTTATTGGGCCACACAGAGGGGCTGATGGTAGGGGACATCTCCAGGGATGGGCAGGTTGGCTGACGGGATGGTCCACAGCTGGCCATTTCCTCTACAGTGACAGCTGTGTATATACTCTGCATATGGGGGTAGGTCTGGGCAATCAAAACTGTGGGTAGGGGTGAGGACAGCAACACTCACAACCGATTGAAAACATATCTAACCATAATCAGGGACAACTCCTCAAATAATCAGGGACATTTTCTAAATATTTGTAATATTAACCTGAAACATTTGCAGAATAAGAGAATGTGGATTAATATAGGTTTTCTGATGTGAAACGTCTATAACTCTGAATTACTATCATTATTTATTAAGGGCAATTCACCACCTTTTCTTCAGCATTCACTGGTTTTCAGGGTGATTAATAGGGGCAGAGCTAAAATCGGAGTCGATATCAGGGACAGTTGAGAGGTCTGGAAAGCAATAATACCGTGTGATGCCAATTAATTCGGCCTACATGCCTACAGTGGGGTGTTGCGACCAAGTGTTCTTTGGTGTCATTTAGTGGGTTTGCAACAGCACATCTGGTTATACCGTTCTTTGCCATGTAAACTAGACTTCGCTGCAGTGGGACTCGTACCGGACGTGGCTGCTCGTTAGGTATCGGCTCTGCCCAATGCACACTATTGTTTACATCCCTGGAGCGGTCCGAATAGACCCACTCCACCAAACACCTGCACGCCTACACCCATAATTACATACCCATAGTTCCCCCACCCGCACCTCTTCTACAGCACTCATCCTTACTCTGGGTGCAGGTCGGGTATAAACACACCAATACACACTACCCACTCTCCACTTCACAGGACCCATCTTGTACGTTGTCTTGAGCCATGGGTTATCAGGCTTTCCCACCGTTGTAGTCTGGGTATGTACACTCCCTGACTTGATAGGTCATCGCATGGACTTCCTCCTATAACAAGACAATTTTTGGGGTGTCCTGCAAGGGATGCTCCTGTCTGTGTGTTGGGAGGGTGGCCTAATGGGTAAGGTGTTTGTCTTACCAACACAAGGTGCAGGGTTTGAGTCTCACAAGGGATAATTGGCTAGGCTTAAAATGGCTCACAAGGGCAGTTAGCTTAGTACTAATCTATGAACCTATGTTCCAAGATTAGACTTCTTGCATCCACTGTGTCCACCCCCTGGCTGTATCCTGCCTGTGGTCTGGGGAGCAGTGGATTGTTTACATTGTTTGTGGGTTTGTTTGTATGTTTCCCCTGTCCAGCTTGAGGGGGGATTCATGCTACGTGTTACACATTTCTTGCTTAGGCCCCTCACCTCCATTGACATGGCCTTTGAACATATGTCATTCTTAGGTGCTGTATCTTATCATAGTTATATATCTGTGTATATCTACGTGCACACACACACACACACACACACACACACACACACACACACACACATACATTTATATGTCTGCATACATATATATATATATATATATATATATATATATATATATATATATATATATATTGCTGTATATATATCTAACGACATGTGGCTGTATGGGAGTCTGCATATGTATATATGTATATGTGGGTATTTATTTATATGTCAGTTTTGTATTAGAACATTACCCCACCAGATGTGCAGTAGTATGGACCGCCCAAAGCCCTCCCAGCACTCTATGCATAATGTTTACTTTTAGAAGTGCTTTGAATACACATCAGAAGTCCATTGCCTGCAAAATGAATATGGAAAGCATTGTAATTATTTCAGTACAAACCCCTTTTCTGTCTTATTTGCTGATACCAAGATTGTGACATGAAAGCAGTCCAATTTTCAGTGAACAAAAGGTTTGATTATTAAAACAAACACAGAATATGCTGCATTTATAAAAAGTATTACAATAGAAGACTTAACATCACAATTGTTTAAAGGGTGGGGGGTGCGAACACATAATATGCTACATGCAAACAATCCATTGCAGTATTACATAGACTTAAAATTACAGTTCTGTAAGGGTGCGGGTGGCGACCTTTCTGGGAGCACTTTTGTACTGCATTTATTGAATGTATTTAATGCCACACTGCCTCGGGATATTGCATGTTGCTTTATCTCCAGAAATATGTTCAAAGTAAGGTGGGGGTGCAGGGGGGCTTGCCCCCCTGCTAAAGCAGGCACTGCCCAAAATTACAGTAAAGAAAGGTGGGGGTGGCAGGGGTTATGGTTTGGGTTTTGTCGTATATTTCACTTGTTCACTGTTGCAGTTACTTGAAAATAGTGTTTTTCCTTTGCAGCCCAGAAGTGTGCTTTGCTTCGCGTGTTTTTTTTTGTGTTTGGCCTTACTAAGATTCTGACCCGCTAATAGTTGAACGAACCTATATTTCTTTCCTTCGCCTGCTGATATATGTAGTAATTTTTCATTTTCTCTGAGTGCTGCCTTTTCCCCAGTCTGGCATACAGACGCCTCCCCCCCAGCTCTTCACTATGTTAACAATGGTCAGTCAATGAATATTCAGCATGTCACTTGGTAATCTGCATGGCTTGTCACTCAGCATGAAACGTCACACAGGCATGCCCTGTCAATCATGTAGACCACGCCCATTCCTGCATGACAATCGCTGTGGGGTAATGTTCTAATAAAAAGCCTATACGTCTATCGATGTTTGTATAAATTTGTACTACAGTGAGGGGAAGGTATATATCTATATAGTTATGGGTATTCATACAAACACATATACCTCTAAATCTTTAGCTACATATCTGGTAATGTTGACTGGTATTGTTGGATACTGTGTTTTGTGTGCATGCTGGCCAACCTTGTGTGCCACGTATGCTTTGCGGTACCTACGACTGACTCCGTTAATGTACACCGAGTCACATGTGACACCGGCTATTGGATACGGTGTGCTTAAGGCACTTTCAAGCAATTGTAAGCAGATTTGCGCAGAGGTTAGCACTGCTGACTTCCGGTCACAGTGTCTTAGATGCAGTTAGGGTCTCCTTTGCTTGATCTGTGCCGGCGGTGCTTCAACCCCCCAAATGCATCTGCACACACTTACTAGTGCTTACATATGTTTACTACTGCTTATCTGTGCTTACGCCTGCTTACTGCTGACTTATTCATTATGGTACTGACTCTTCACATGTGCATTTCATGCAGTACTCCAGTTCACATTTAAATGTTATTTAGTTGGTTATACAGCAATAGAATGTAAATATATGTTTGTATACAGATTTCACATGGAAAATGGTTTGTGCTGCAATGGGACTCGAACCAGAAATGCCTGCTGTGCTGTTTCATTTACGTATATCTTCCTTGTTATCCTCTTCCACCTTTTAAGCTGCTTTGGTTTAAAGATTATAACACAACAACTTAGTGAACTATGTATAGAGATAATTGTGAAGGACCTGGTAAGAAATCATTTTTGCATATCATGGTCGCCATTTCCAGCTTTTACACTGAAAATTTTAAATCAGCATAACTAAGTATTAAATTTAATTCATCACTTGAATTCCTTATTAACCCTTTTCTTCATTCATTAAATGGAAGAGATTTGTGTCCGTTAATTATTTTTTATTTTTTGTGTTATTAATTTATTTGAATTTTGAATAGGGATAGAGTGTTGATCACTTCAGATCAATTTTACTCAAATCCATAGATTATATTAAAGTTGACTGTATTGTCTGCTACATAAAACCGGAGCTTAATTAAAGTGGTCACCAAATGAATGTGCCACATTTTGTTTGAAATAAAACCTCAGATTTTCGAACTACATCAAAAAAGGACAAGGAAATCCAGTGACAGGACATACAGTTCTTTATTACATCCGTTCTGGTACCTCGGCTTCTCGCCTTCCGTTGGAACATTTTCTAATTCCAAATATGTCCTTTATATACCAATCCTAATCAACAATAAATCAAGTAAATTTTCCCAATTACATTAATTACATCCTTAAGTGAATACATTACCACAAAACCAGTTTTTTTATTTAAATAGCAAACACACTGAAAAGGAATGTTGTTCAACCTATAAACAATACCCCTGTTAAATACAAATTAATTCATAGAAATATATACATACAACTGTAATACTTTTGTTATATAGATGAATATCTCCATCAATATATAAATATACAAATATATATATATATATATATATATATATATATATATATATATATATATATATTTATATACACACACACACACACACACACACACACACACACACACACACACACACACACACACACACACACACACACACACACACACACACACATATATATATATATGCATATGGATATATGCACATATATACATACACATACATACAAAAACATACATATACACATTTTCACATTAAATTAAATGCATTCAATATAAATACATCAAATATTAATTCAAACATTAAGCACAATTTCCTAACAAATTATTGTACATTCTTTTAAACTTAATTTTGCAACCTGTATTAACTTTAATTCAACTGTATTACTAAGCTGCATTAAATATTTAAATTATTTTCCAAATTCATTCCCTGAGGATGTAAAGTATGAAAATTAATAATCATATGACTTTCCAGTCTGTTCAACTGATGTTTAAAATTACCACCTAAAGACGTGGGACGTGCAAGAATGCTGAAAAATAAATTGTTTTCCAACCCTTTGTGTTTTGACAAGAAGTGCATGGCTACTGGACTTTCAGGTTTTTTCCTTCTCACATCCCCTAAATGTTCCGTAATACACACTATAACCTTCCTCATAGTTTCACCAATGTACCAGAAAATAGGGTCACAGTTACATCCTATGATGTAAATCACACCACAGCTATCACAGTTATAGTATTCATTAGCCCTATATAGTCTGCCATTAATCTTTGCACCATCTAAATGTTTAACCCTATGACAGACTGAACATCTTCCACAGCCATAAGATCCTACTCGCTTCCCCATGGCATCAGAATATCTTGATTTTAAACTTTTTGTATTCGATAATTCTTTTAAATTACAATACCTGCCATAGGAAAAGGTTATATGCTTAGAAAACAAGCATCCGATGGAAGTGTCATGACTCACTATTTCTCAAACTTGCCTGACTATATTCTCAAAGACAGGAGAAAAATTAGAATATCTAGTAACAAAAAATAACCTTTCTTCCATCCCTTCATGTTGTTCAACATTTCCAATTCTTCTGCCATGTGGATAACATTCATTCCTACCTCTCATATCACCAATATTTTTGACTTTATTTTTAGTCTTTTTTAATATATGTTCACTATACCTTTTTTTCTGTAATTTGGTGAATGTCTCTTCCAAATTATTTTCTTTTAAATTTGTTTCAGAAGTGTTGGTAGAAATTCTTTTAAATTCACCATATGGCAGTGAACTGATCAAATGAGGGGTATGCATGCTAGTTGCATGTAAGAAATTATTGACTGCAGTGGGCTTCCTATAAGGCTTGTGCTGTACCCTTTTGGCTTCATCAACATAAAACGTGACATCCAAAAATGAAATGCTTTCCATACCAATTTCCCAAGTAAATTTCAACCCGTGTGAATTATTGTGTAAGATTTTCATAAAATTTACAAATTCTGCCTGTTCGCCTTTACATATAAATAATATATCATCTATGTATCTCTTGTAATATATTACATTCCTCACAAAGTAATCCTGTCGTACCATAAACTGATTTTCAAATTCTCCTATATAAACAATGGCATACAAACAGTCAAAAGCTACCCCCATCGCAGTTCCCTTAGTTTGCAAAAATAATTTCTTTTTCCATGTAAAATAATTGTGTGTGACAATATTCAAGAAAAGTTAACAAAAATGTGGAATGTGGCCCTTCTCCCAATTTTTTGTCCATTGCTTCCATACCCCATCTAATGTTAATATTAGAGTATAATGCATTGACATCTACTGTTACTCAAAAATAATCTTCTTCCCATTTCAGATTTAACAGTTCCTGACAAACTTGTTTGGTATTCTTAACATGCGATGGAATTGTAGCCAACTATTTCTTAAAATGAAAATCCAAAAATATATTAACATTTTCAAAGAAAGAACCAATCCCAGAAATAATAGGTCTTCCGGGTGGCTTTGACATACTTTTATGGACTTTAGGAATGGCATACATAAATGGATGCCTAGGTGTTCTGACCATCACTTTTTGTACATCTTTATGTTTTAAAAAAACAAGCCTTTCACCTCGTTCTAATATATCTTGCAACTCAGTTTCAAATCTATGTAACGGATTATATTGTAATTCAACATAATATCCCTCCTCAGATGTTATGTTAGAACCCATTTCATCATATTGCAACACACTCATGACTATCCAATTTCTTCCTTTGTCGGCAGTTTTGTATACTATCTCATACAAATTACATCTAAGTTCTTGTAAAGTCATCCATTCTTCCTTGGTTAAATTATATGATTCAAAACTCCTAACAAACTGGGCATAAGCATTTTCCACTTTTTTACACACTATATTTTCAAAAATGCTTATGGCTGGACTACTTTTGGTGGACATGAAATTACTATATGATTTAAATTTGGTCATTTCTAAACAACCATATCCAGTAAAGAAAAGTTCAGACGTACTGTCACTTCTTGAATTAT